>NW_027397073.1:12214615-12331870 GCF_003265705.2 Callorhinus ursinus | reverse complement strand
TCTCTAGTATATGGCTTTGTTCTAGTCTCCTGCCTGCTCATTCTCTCCCTTTTTTTTCTTTTCTTTTTCTTTTTAAATCCTCTTCTTTCTTTTCTCAACCAACTTCTTATCTTATCAATTCCTTTTATAAAATCTTTTATAATTTTCATCTTTACAGTCATATTCCATCCCTTCATCGTATTAACCCTTATTTTTGCACATATATAAGTTTTTCTTTCTTTAAAATTTTGGGAGGCACTTTCTTCTAACAGACCAAAATACACCCAAAATCTCGTGTGTGGCACTGATCTATGCACCAGCCTGATCATATTTGATCATGTTCTGTTTGTTTGTTTTTATCTTTATCTTTTTTCTTTCTTTCCCTTTCTTTTCCCCCAGTTTCAGGTCTTTTCTGATTTGTTTAGTGTATATTTTCTGGGGACGTTGTTACCCTGTTAGCATTTCGTTCACTCATTCATCTGTTTTCCTCTGGACAAAATGACAAGACTGAAAAAATCACTTCAACAAAAAGAACAAGACACAGTACCGACTACCAGGGACCTAATCAATACAGACATTAGTAAGATGTCAGAACTAGAGTTCAGAATGATGATTTTAAAGATACTAGCTGGGCTTGAAGAAAGCATGGAAGTTATTAGAGAAACCCTTTCTGGAGAAGTAAAAGAACTAAAGTTTAACCAAGTCAGAATCAAAAAGGCTATTAATGAGGTGCAATAAAAAATGGAGGCTCTAACTGCTAGGATAAATGAGGCAGAAGAGAGAATTAGTCATATAGAAGACCAAATGATGGAAAATAAAGAAGTTGAGAAAAAGAGAGATAAACAACTACTGGATCATGAGCACAGAATTTGAGAGATAAGTGATACCATAAGACAAAACAACATTAGAATAATTGGGATCCCAGAAGAAGAAGAAAGAGCGAGAGGGGCAGAAGGTATATTGGAGCAAATTATAGCAGAGAACTTCCCTAATTTGGGGAAAGAAAGAGGCATCAAAATCCAGGAGGCACAGAGAACCCCTCTCAAAATCAATAAAAATAGGTCAACTCCCTGACATCTAATAGTAAAAGTTATGAGTCTCAGAGACAAAGAGAAAATCCTGAAAGCAGCTCGGGAGAAGAGATCTGTAACCTACAATGGTAGAAACATTAGATTGGCAAGAGACCTATCCACAGAGACCTGGCAGGCCAGAAAGGACTGGCATGATATATTTAGAGCACTAAATGAGAAAAATATGCAACCAAGAATACTATATCCAGCTAGGCTGTCATTGAAAATAGAAGGAGAGATAAAAAGCTTCCAGGACAAACAAAAACGAAAGGAATTTACAAACACAAAACCAGCCCCCCAAGAAATATTGAAAGGGGTCCTCTAAGCAAAGAGAGAGCCTAAAAGTAACATAGACCAGAAAGGAACACAGACAATATACAGTAACAGTCACCTTACAGGCAATACAATGGCACTAAATTCATAATTTCAATAGTTACCCTGAATGTAAATGGGCTAAGTGCCCCAATCAAAAGACATAGGCTATCAGATTGGATAAAAAAACAAGACCCACTGATATGCCGTCTGCAAGAGACTCATTTTAGACCCAAAGACACCCCCAGATTGAAAGTGAGAGGGTGGAAAACCATTTACCATGCTAATGGACACCAAAAGAAAGCTGGGGTGGCAATCCTTATATCAGACAAATTAGATTTTAAACCAAAGACTGTAATAAGAGAGGAGGAAGGACACTATATCCTACTTAAAGGGTCTGTCCAACAAGAAGATCTAACAATTGTAAATATCTATGCCCCTAACGTGGGAGCAGCCACTTATATAAGCCAATTAATAACAAAAGCAAAGAAACACATCAACAACAATACAATAATAGTGGGGGAATTTAAAGCCCCCCCCGACTGAAATGGACAGATCATCTAAGCAAAAGATCAACAAGGAAAGAAAGACTTTAAATGACACACTGGACCAAATGGACTTCACAGATATATTCAGAACATTCCATCCCAAAGCAACAGAATACACATTCTTCTCTAGTGCCCATGGAACATTCTCCAGAACAGATCACATCCTAGGTCACAAATCAGGTCTCAACTGGTACCAAAAGATTGGGATCATTCCCTGCATATTTTCTGACCACAGTGCTTTGAAATTAGAACTCAATCACAAGAGGAAAGTTGGAAAGAACTCAAGTACATGGAGGCTAAAGAGCATCCTATTAAAGAATGAATGGGTCAACCAGGAAATTAAAAGAATTAAAAAATTCACGGATACCAATGAAAATGAAAACAACTGTTCAAAATCTTTGGGATGCAGCAAAGGCGGTCCTAAGAGGAAAGTATATAGCAATACAAGCCTTTCTCAAGAAACAAGAAAGGTCTCAAATACACAACCTAACCCTACACCTAAAGGAGCTGGAGAAAGAACAGCAAATAAAGCCTAAACCCAGCAGGAGAAGAGAAATAATAAAGATCAGAGCAGAAATCAATGAAATAGAAACCAAAAAAAAAAAAAAAACAAAAACAAACAGTAAAACAGATCAACGAAACTAGGCGCTTGTTCTTTGAAAGAATTAACAAGATTGATAAACCCCTGGCCAGACTTATCAAAAAGAAAAAAGAAAGGACCCAAATAAATAAAATCATGAATGAAAGAGGAGCGATCACAACAAACACCAAAGAAATACAAACAATTCTAAGAACATATTATGAGCAACTATATGCCAGCAAATTAGATAATCTGGAAGAAATGGATGCATTCCTAGAGATGTATCAACTACCAAAACTGACCCAGGAAGAAATAGAAAACCTGAACAGACCTATAACCACTAAGGAAATTGAAGCAGTCATCAAAAATCTCCCAACAAACAAAAGTCCAGGGCCAGATGGCTTCCCAGGGGAATTCTACCAAACATTTAAAGAAGAATTAATATCTATTCTTCTGAAACTGTTCCAAAAAATAGAAATGGAAGGAAAACTTCCAAACTTGTTTTATGAGGCCACCATTACCTTGATCCCAAAACCAGACAAAGACCCCATCAAAAAGGAGAATTACAGACCAATATCCTTGATGAACATGGATGCAAAAATTCTCACCAAAATACTAGCCAATAGGATCCAACAGTACATTAAAAGGATTATTCACCATGACCAAGTGGGATTTATCCCTGGGCTGCAAGGTTGGTTCAACATCCACAAATCAATCAACGTGATACAATACATTAACAAAAGAAAGAACAAGAATGATATGATCCTCTCAATAAATGCCGAAAAAGCATTTGACAAAGTACAGCATCCTTTCTTGATCAAAACTCTTCAGAGTATAGGGATAGAGGGTACATACTTCAATATCATAAAAGCCATCTATGAAAAACCTACAGCCAATATCATTCTCAATGGGGAAAAACAGAGCTTCCCGCTAAGGTCAGGGACGCGGCAGGGCTAGCCACGCTCACCGCTGCTATTCAACCTAGGATTAGAAGTCCTAGCCACAGCCATCAGACAACAAAGAGAAATCAAAGGCATCCAAATCGGCAGAGAGGAAGTCAAACTCTCACTCTTTGCAGATGATATGATACTTTATGTGGAAAACCCAAAAGACTCCACCCCCAAACTGCTAGAACTCACACAGGAATTCAGTCAAGTAGCAGGCTGTAAAATCAATGCACAGAAATCAGTGGCATTCCTATACACCAACAACAAGACAGAAGAGAGACAAATCAAGGAGTCGATCCCATTCACAACTGCACCCAAAACCATAAGATACCTAGGAATAAATTTAACCAAAGAGGCAAAGGATCTGTACTCAGAAAACTCTAAAATACTCATAAAAGAAATTGAAGAAGACACAAAGAAATGGAAAAACGTTCCATGCTCATGGATTGGAAGAACAAACATTGTGAAGATGTCAATGATACCTAGAGCAATCTACACATTTAATGCAATCCCTATCAAAATACCACAAAAGAATGGAACTTTAATCTAAAGAAATGGAACAAATAATCCTAAAATTTGTATGGAACCAGAAAAGACCCCGCATAGCCAGAGGAATGTTGGAAAAGAAAAGCAAACCTGGCGGCATCACAATTCCAGACTCCAAGCTCTATTACGAAGCTGTCATCATCAAGACAGTATGGTACTGGCACAAAAACAAACACATCGATCAATGGAACAGAATCGAGAGCCCAGAAATGGACCCTCAACTCTATGGTCAACTCATCTTTGATAAAGCAGGAAAGAATGTCCAATGGAAAAAAGACAGTCTCTTCAACAAATGGTGCTGGGAAAATTGGACAGCCACATGCAGAAGAATGAAACTGGACCATTTCCTTACACCACACACAAAAATAGACTCCAAATGGTTGAAAGACCTAAACGTGAGACAGGAGTCCATCAAAATCCTAAAGGAGAACACAGGGAGCAACCTCTTCGACCTCAGCCACAGCAACTTCTTCCTAGAAACATCGCCAAAGGCAAGGGAAGCAAGGGCAAAAATGAACTATTGGGATTTCATCAAGATAAAAAGTTTTTGCACAGCGAAAGAAACAGTCCACAAAACCAAAAGACAACCGACAGAATGGGAGAAGATGTTTGCAAATGACATATCAGATAAAGGGCTAGTATCCAAATCTATAAAGAACTTCTTAAACTCAACACCCACAGAACAAATGATGCAATCAAGAAATGGGCAGAAGACATGAACAGACATTTTCCCAGAGAAGACATCCAAATGGCCAACAGACACATGAAAAGGTGCTCAGCATTGCTTGGCATCAGGGAAACCCAAGTCAAAATCTCAGTGAGATATCACCAGTCAGAATGGCTAAAATTAACAAGTCAGGAAATGACAGATGTTGGCAGGGATGCAGAGAAAGAGGAACCCCCCTACACTGTTGGTGGGAATGCAAACTGGTGCAGTCACTCTGTAGAACAGTATGGAAGTTCCTCAGAAAGTTGAAAATAGAGCTACCATGTGATCCAGCAATTGCACTACTGTGTATTTACCCCAAAGGTACAAATGTAGGGATCCGAAGGGGTACATGCACCCCGATGTTTATAGCTGCAATGTCCACAATAGCCAAACTGTGGAAAGAGCCAAGATGTCCATTGACAGATGAATGGATAAAGAAGATGTGGTATATATATAGATGTGTATATATGTATATATATATATAGATGTGTGTATATATATGTGTGTGTGTATGTACACAATGGAATATTATGCAGCCATCAAAAGGAATGAAATCTTGCCATTTGCAATGATGTGGATAGAACTGGAGGGTATTATGCTCAGCAAAATAAGTCAATCAGAGCAAGACATGTATCATATGACCTCACTGATATGAGGAATTCTTAATCTCAGGAAACAAACTGAGGGTGGCTGGAGTGGTGGGGGGTGGGAGGGATGGGGTGGCTGGGTGATAGACATTGGCGGGGGGTATGTGCTATGGTGAGTTCTGTGAATTGTGTAAGACTGATGAATCACAGACCGGAATTTTTGGACTAAAAAGGACTAAAAATGACACGACTTTAGGAAGGCTATGTTTCTGGATTCAAGAGTACCCTCTCCTGTTGGTATATAGTAAAGCACAGCTTATAAAACAAATGGTGCCTTCTTGCTCTGCTTGTTGATCTGAATTATGTGCACAGATACTTGAAATGAGGTGACTTCCATTAAACTGATGGAACCGTTCCACCAGAAGAGTAAATATTGGTAA
Source organism: Callorhinus ursinus (assembly GCF_003265705.2). Classification (NCBI taxonomy): domain Eukaryota; kingdom Metazoa; phylum Chordata; class Mammalia; order Carnivora; family Otariidae; genus Callorhinus; species Callorhinus ursinus. The sequence continues at coordinate 12,326,152 of NW_027397073.1, read as the reverse complement.
AGAGAGACTAACTCATTATGCAGAGATTTTATGATCATCTTTCTAAAAAATCCAGATGAGTTAGCTGACAGTTTACCAAATAAGAAAGTTCTTCAAGATGGTTAGTTAGCTAGTTACCCAAAATTAAAAAAAAAAGCCTTCTTATACACCAGTAATAGCTATTTGCAAGTTCGACATTTCAGTTAATTCATTGCATTTAATTCTATTTGAGATTTTCCTGTTATTCATTTTTTTATTTATAGTACACATCTCCCCAGCAGAATGTCAATCTGATGAGAGAATGGATCTTTTACATCTTTTTTTTAAAGATTTTATTTATTTATTTGAGAGAGAGAATGAGATAGAGAGAGCATGAGAGGGGGGAGGGTAAGAGGGAGAAGCAGACTCCCTGCTGAGCAGGGAGCCCCATGTGGGACTCGATCCTGGGATCGAGTCAGGATCATGACCTGAGCCGAAGGCAGTTGCTTAACCAACTGAGCCACCTAGGCGCCCCAATGAATCTTTTACATCTTATTCATTGCTGTCTCTCGGTTCTTAAATTGGTATCTGACACAGAGAAAGTGCTCAAATAATACTCGTTGAATAAATGAATGAATGGAAAAACCAAAGACTCTATTCACAAGAATATCAAAGGTATAAAATATTTATGAATAAGTCTAAAATACATGAGCTTCTGTGTGATGAATAACACAAATACATAAATATCAAAAATATAAACATAGAGTTCATTGATTTGTCAGTGAACATCCATGCAACCACTGTCCAGGTAAAAAAAAATATATATATAACATTATCTTTACCCCAAAGCGCCCCCCCATCCTTTGCATCACTTTCTAATTTTTACTTTCTTAATCTTCTTCAAAATATAACCAGTATGCTGACTTGCAGTGCTATAGTTTAGTTTTGTCTGCTTTTGAACTTCATATAAATAGAATCATACAGTCTATATTCTTTTGCGTTTGGCTTCTTTTCTTCAATATTGTTTTTGATGCTCATCCATTTTGTCATCTATAGCTTGAGTTCTTTCCTTGTCATTGCTGTGTAGTATTTTATTGTGTGAATACACCATAATTTATGTTTATGTTCTACCATCATATGTATCTCTTGGTGCCCATGAATGCACATTTCTGTTAACAATTTTGTTAAACTCACTTTTAAATTCTTATAATGTATGTGTCAATTTCTCTGTGTATGATAATTTTATTTTGGTTTGGGTCTTGAAACTTAATTAATCATTTAATCGCCTTGTCACATTTGTTGAATTCTCCATTTTTTTCCTATTCTTTCCCTCCAGTCCTGGTTCAGTTTTGAATGGGAGCAGGAATAGTGGGCATACTTGTTTCATTTTTGTTTGCAAAGACAAAACTGGTTTTCCATCTCTTTGTTTCTCTATTCCTTTCTATCTATCTATAACCTCTACTGAGGGACATGTAAGATGAACATAGTCTTGGCTCAGTATGTGAAGATGACAATTTCTCCCACGTGAATGTATCTGTTCTAAAGGTTCCGATCTAGGGCGCCTGGGTGGCTCAGTTGGTTAAGCGACTGCCTTCGGCTCAGGTCATGATCCTGGAGTCCCGGGATCGAGTCCCACATCGGGCTCCCTGCTCGGCAGGGAGTCTGCTTCTCCCTCTGACCCTCTTCCCTCTCGTGCTCTCTATCTCTCATTCTCTCTCTCAAATAAATAAATAAAATCTTAAAAAAAATAAAGGTTCCAATCTAAATCCCTGGGGGAATTTCCATAGACCTTGGTAAACTGGTGGAAAAGCTCCTTTAAAGGAGAGTATGTGCAAGAATTGCCAAGGAATGTTTAGAAAGCACAAACAGTGAGAGAGCTTGCTTGGGCTAGATATGAAGACACGTAGTCTTGGTCAGCTCCCCTAGAAGCAATGCTGCAGACAGGGGTTCTTGTTCAGGGAGTTTTCTGGGTGAGGAGGAGAGGGGAGGGTTTCCTTGAGAGAAGCACGACAGGGAAGGGAAACCTGTTCATCAATCGTGTGGTCTCAGCTAGAGATTGGATTCACTCTGATCATGTGGCCGAAGCTCTGGAGGACAAATTACACTACAAAATCAGTCCTGTCTTGATGCAAGGGGGCTGTCCCGTCCTTTTATATCATTATGCCAGTGAGTCACAGCTGAGGTGTGCCTGGGCCAGGAGGGGTGTGCTGCATGGCTCCCATTTGAATTGTCAGCTGAACATCAGCTGGGTGACAGAAGTACTGGCTAGCAAAGGGAATCTGGTTGGGACCCAGCAGCAACCATTACATTATAGGCTTGGGGAAGAAAAGTGTCACATGCCAGTATCAGTCACAGATGTGCAGAGGTTGTGCCAAAACTTGGGATGGGTGGGGAACCCCCGAGTACTCTGGCTCAGGGCTTCATTATTTTCATGTCCTCACTCAGAAGCATTGGAACCACTTTTATGGTTTCTAATTATCAGTGTTATTTTCTACCTTTGGGACGGTTTTGATACTAGGAGGAAGGGGCTGATGAGACAGAAGGTTAGGGAGGGGTCCAATGATTGGAGGCTGTGATGACATTGAAGATTAGGTTTAGGAAGAACAAGAATGAGAATCTATAAACAGAGGGGGGAGTTTCGGGGTCCAGTAATTTCCAGTAGGAGCAGTTCCTGGTGGTGACGACACCCAAAGTGTGACCATGTATGTGGATCACAGAGGAGAGGGAAGGGGAGGGTCAGGAAAGTGGGAGATGCCGCCAGCATGGACTGTGAAGATATACAGAGGAGTGGTGGGGTTGGAGCAGACAGGAAGAACTTGCATGTGCACAGTTGTGGGTGGGGGGAAGATGTGGTTGGGGAAAGAAGGGGTAAGTCTCTAAAGGGAACACTGAAGGTGATTGAAGGAAGAAAGTCTTTGGAAGGTGCTAGAGCAGGACACTAGGCATGGGGACCTTGCTTCCTGATCCCGAGATGTGAGTCATTGTCCCAGGGAAGACTGTGGGATGTGTGGTCCTCAGGGGAAAGCCAGGCCTCCCTGTGAAAATGCCTGGTAGAGGAAATGCCTTAGGAAAAAGCGGAGGGCTTGTGGAGGTAGCCGGACCATAGAACAGGGGGTCTAGGGTCACAGAGAAAGGAATTAGAAGACATATACTGATAGGGATGTTCAAACATAGAGCATTATTGACAACTCAGATTTCATACCATTTTAAAGAAAATCTTCATTTCAAGGGCATCCAGGATTAACTCCATAACCAAGTGCTGATTCTTTCCAAATCTTACCCCATTGGTGTATCTCTCAGTGACAATGAGAAAGTAAAATTAATTAACTACTGTTTTGAGTTGCTTGAAGAGCTGTAATCAGAATATTAAAAAACAGAAGGCAAACTGTAAGTGTTGAGACTGGCACATACATTACCCGTGCCCCTAAAAGGTTCATCACTGAGCTGCTTCCTTAGGCAGACGTGCAGGTGAGAGGGAAGAGCTAAGATGCCCTTCTAAGATTTGTTTCTTGGCAACGATGACAAATTTTCACACCCTTTACGCAAGACTAAAGCTGAGAATAATCCAAGCGCTCTTTATTTTTTTATTTCAATTCAGTTTAACTAACATATAGTGTATAATTAGTTTCAGAGGTAGAATTCAGTGATTCATCAGTTGCATATAACACTCAGTGCTCATTACATCAGGTGCCCTCCTTAATGCCCATCACCCAGATACCTCACCCCCCTCCCACAAGCCTCCCCTCCGGGAACCCTCAGTTTGTTCTCTATAGTTAAGAGTCTCTATAGTTTGCCTCCCACTCTGTTTTCCTCTTATTTTTCCTTCCCTTCCCCTTTGTTCATCTGTTTTATTCGTTAAATTCTACATATGAGTGAAATTATATGGGATTTGTCTTTCTCTGATTGACTTATTTCGCTTAGCATATTACCCTCTAGTTCCATCCACACTGTTGCAAATGGCAACATTCTTTTTGATGGCTGAGTAATATTCCATTGTACATATACGCCACATCTTATTTATCCATTCATCTGTCTATGGACATCTGGGCTCTTTCCATACTTTGGTAATTGTGGGCATTGCTGCCATAAACATTGGGGTGCCTATGTCCCTTCAAATTACTATGTTTGTATCCTTTGGATAAATACCTAGTAGCAAGTACTGCTTCTTTAATGGACCAGTAGAGATGGTAGGGATGCCTCAGGATTAGCAGGACAAACTGGAATTTGGAGATGTATTTCTTATTGAGTTTTTTTTTTAAATAGTGTTGTTTTCCTGAAATCAGTGAGCTTGTTGGATGTTTATGAATTATTGGTCCTTAGCCCAGTGTTTGGTACATAGTAGACATTCACCAAATGTTTACAGAGTCAACTAAAATGAGGGACTTCATAATTCATGGAAAGAATGCTTGAGAACAAGAGTGCAGTGTGTGTGTGTGTGTGTGTGTGTGTGTGTGTGTGTGTCTCACTACTTTTTCTGCTTCTTTTCTAGCAAGATAGTTTTCTTTCATTCTTCTTTGCATTTGACATCTCAAAATAATGCAACTGCTAAGTTTACTTTATTGCAGAGACTGGGCTTGTCAGGACACAACCCTGAACATCCATGGCAAGTAAAGTATTCATTAAATCAGATCTTCATCAGCCTATAAGCCAGTGATTTCCAACCTTGGCTGCACATCATAATCACCTGGGGTGATAAAAATTCTGATGTCTGATTCTTATCCTAGAAAATGCTTGCTTAAGTTGTCTGGGCATCGTTTTTGTTTGTATCTAAGATGGAGAAACAGTGTTCTGAACAATTCTTTCCAGAGGATCCTCAAGATCATTGAGGATGAAGACCTTTCACAGTCTCTCCACTGGGTCAAAATTCATTTGACTCAGCCATTTGGGTCCTGGGTTGAGCTCCTCAAGTCTTATTTTCCTGTCTGGTTGATTTTTATCTCTTTATGCTTGGTCCTCCAAAATCCTTTATAAGGGATTTTGGAGAAGTTAGAATTTAAACTCTATTCCTCTATGTCGTAAGGTGCACCCTTTTTGAGTTCACAGAACAATTACTGACAACAAGTGCATAACTTCATGGCCATGAGTGGAAGAAATAGGAAACCCAATCCTCAGTTTTGTCAAAAACCTTGCATGTTAATTTTTATTAGGGAAATAGTCATTGAGAAACCAAAGGTTGTTTCACTGGAAATGCAACGATAATGACTAGGGAGAGGCGGAGAGAGCACTATAAATTAAAGATCTCAACAACTCATGTTACACATGCTTCCTGGTTCTTTGCTCAGCCACCTCCGTCTCTCCAAAAACCAGGTAAGTTCTTTCTTCGGCTTCAACTTAAGACTTCTGTTTTTTAAGAACACTGATGTTTGTTTATTTGAAAGAAGTACTTTTGTTATGCATAGTTTTTGTTGGGCTGGTTTTATTTAATACAGAGCCTACACAGCCATGTAGTGACAATGTATCATCATCTTGTTTGACAGTAATTTGATTCATTTTATTTCTCAGTTAACTTGCAAGGAATCCCTGCAAGGCAACTTGGGGTTGAAATGGAAGTTTTAACAGCAGATGTAGAATGCCTTAGCAGGGATGGGCCTTTGATGGCCAAACCCCTTCAAAGTATTTAGGCTTGCAGAAAATTTTATTCTGCATTAATTAATCTCATTCTTGTTTTAGGATTTTTCTGGAAACCTTTATAAACTAGTTATAACATAGCTGCTGGGGAGGAAAATATAAAATGTGTCTTAGCTTATTTTGGTAAATATTAATTGCTCTTAAAAATTATTTCTTTTTGTGTGAGATAACAAAAGTAACATGAACTCATGGTATGAGCCTGAAACAATATAGAGAAGTATAGAAAAGAAAACACTCTCGCCCCTACTTAATAATCCATGGCAAAGAGACATATCTTTGCCCTTCAGGGAAAATTCAGCCCAGAGTCAAATTTTCATGCAGTTAGGGATCGGGGTTTAAGAGAATTAATGTATCCTGCCACTCTCTGCACGAGATCTTGAGAAATAGAAAGTATCAGAGAAGGAGCAGCTGTTGGCTTTATTATTTTAAGGCTGGATTGGAGAACACTGCTTGGACCTGAGGTCAGCAGGGATTCCTAGGCCTTCCACTGGTCTGATCATGGGCCAGCAGCTGGACAGCTAGACAGGAACAGGCAAGGGCTGGGCCTGCCGGGGGTGGGGGAGGTGGGTGCAGAGATTGGCACAGCAGGAGGCAGAGTGCAGATATAGGCAGGCTCTGGCAGAGAACAAGAGAGAAGGAAACCATTTAGGCATTAACCCCACTGCCTGGGGAAATGAGAACAGAAACACTGTATGCTGCTGGATTGATTCACATCTTCTGTCCAGAGAAAGCCAAGAGAAGGGGGAGAAGCAGACAGCAGTGAGTTTTCCCTGGGAGGATGAAAATCTCTATTTTCTGAATCAATGCAGGGAGAGGAAGAGAAACAGAAGGGCTCCTGTGACATAAAGCAATTCAAACAAGTGAAATGTTCTCGTTTGGTTCTGATTGTTGTTGTTGTTCTAGATCTTGCTGGAATCTTCATGGATTCACCTGGTGCAGCATACACTCAGTTTGGGTTTAATCTCTTCCAAAAGCTGAATAAAATACATGATGGCAACATCTTCTTTTCCCCCGTGGGCATTTCAGCTGCCATTGGCATGCTCGTCCTGGAGGCCCGAGGAGTCACCGCAGTCCAGTTACAGAAGGTAAGGAGCCTCCTGTTGCTGTCCAGCATGGGCTCATCTCTGGGGGCTGCCCTCCAGCATTACCTTGAAATGGGGCTGAGAAACAGAGAATGTGTATGAAGACACAGAGGAATTTCAGATCTGTCAGGTACGTCCTCCTCATTTTCCAAATATCGCCATGCCATCTGCTTCTTGGTGCTTGAAATTCCTTTGAGCGGGGGCTGAGCAGCCTTGTCCAAAGTCATTAACCTCATAATTAAAGATAAAGCATGAAGAACAGAACCTACTGGAAGAAGTTGTGAAATCCCTAAGAGGCTATAAATGACACATCAAAGATCAATACATGAATGGCTAAACCACTGTAGGTGAGATCAATGGGCAGTTGAGACCTTTGTGTGATTTTGCAAAGGAGAGACATGTTACCTGTTTACCGCTGAGATTTCTTAAACATTTTACTGATTCTGTGTGAGGGTTTCTCTATTCTGACCACAACCACACTATTTTCTGTCCCTTCCAGATGCTTTTCTCTGAAAAAGATGCAGAGAGCTCAAGAATCAAGACCGAGGAAAAAATGGTGAGGAGACAGGTGTTGCAACCTTCAGGATGGCTGCTTTGTTGACGTGGGCTCCCTGGGAAAATGTGCAGGAGAGCTAATAGTTCATACTTATTTTTAGGCAATTGCAATCCCTCCAGCCAAGGAGGGTTGCTAGTATTATATAATAATAAACCCTTAATATTAAGAGGAGACTTTTCAAAAAAAAATGTATTTATTTACTTTAGAGAGGGGGAGAGAGAGCACGAGCCAGGGGAGAGGGAGAGGGAAAGAAAGAACCCCGCAAGCCGGGCATGATCTCAGGATTCTGAGATCATGACCCGAGCTGAAACCAAGGGTCAGACGCTCAACCGACTGAGCCTCCTATATGCCCTGAGAAGACTTTAACTTTAAAGCACATCGACCACTCTGATGTAAGTGCCCATGGACTGCAAAGTCCCTGTGGCAGAGTGAATGGGTTTAGGAGTTAAACAGATTTGAGTTCAAATCCTGACTCAGTCACTTAACAGCCATGCTACTTTGGGCAAGTTATTTTCTTTGAGCCTCCATGAAGTGTCCAGTGGGGCATCTGGAACACATTGGTGACTCACCCAGTAATAACGGCGGTGGTAGTAGGCAATACTATTACTACGTTCTATTTTTATTTTAAAGCCCCCTTCCTGATATTTTATTTTAAAAATATATTAGCACAGGACCACTGACTTCTTAGGGTCTCTTCCAGCTCTAGGGTTGTAGTATCCCTTACATAAAGGACAATCTGCTCAAATGTGGGGAAGTTCATAGGTCAGGGCTAGCATCTGGAGATGGTTAGAACTCTCAGGAGGGGCACATCTGCCTGACAGTAGTCATAGCTCAGTCCCAGACGCTCATAAAATCATGGCTCCAATCACCCAGCAATACGAGCTGTTCATTTCACAATCCCACATGGCCAGGCTGTCTGGTTGGGTCAGCGGTGTATGTGGAGAGTCAGGCTTCCTTATGAAGTTTGTACAATAGAATTGGGTCAGACAGTTCCTCCACTGTCCACTCAGTCAAGGAGCACAATTGCTTTCAGAGCCTTCTCCCTCCCAAGCATAGTAGCCTGTACAGAATCTTTGTGGGAATTAGAAAAAAGGACACCCCTTTGGACAGGTGCCCACTCCTGGCTTGGTGATGGGGATGAGGGTTGAATTTCAGCTTTGTGCAGGACACAACCTGTATGGCTCTGCATAGCAACTCTGTCCATACCTCAGGACTTTTCTGTGAGTCACAGAGGTACAAAAAAGAATGGAATTACTGACTGAAAGGATATTAGGACTGGGGACTGTCTTGGAGGCCATCTACTCTAATCTCTCTCTCTTTTTTTAAGATTTTATTTGTTTATTTGACAGAGAGATAGAGAGCACAAGTAGGCAGAGAGGCAGGCAGAGGGAGAGGGAGAAGCAGGCTCTCCGCTGAGCAGGGAACCTGATGTGGGACTCAATCTCAGGACCCTGGGATCATGACCTGAGCCGAAGGCGGCTGCTTAACCGACTGAGCCACCTAGGCGCCCCTCATCTCCTTTCTTAATTGATGAGAAAACAGATGAGTAGAATGAGCTGCCCAAAGACAAGCCAGATGTACATTTGATTATCACATGAATTCAGAGTATTCTGAACCTTGCTTTTAAAAACTGAATTTCAAGATTTTAGTATGAGGTCTTGATGATTTCAAGATTTGTTGAAGGAAAACTGCTTTACTACTCACAACACTTCCGACACCAAATGTGGGTTTTTTCCCCTCATGTTAAACAATTGTGACATTAACTGCCTGGAGTCAGAGCAGACCCCAAACATTAAGGGCTCCATTCCATGAGACTTGCCCTACTTCAGATGCCAATTGCAAGGAAGTGAGTTCCCAGATCACCCACACTTCTGTCCAACTTGGCTACAAATCAGAGGATCCCATTACCTCCTACTTAGTTTTGATAATTTGCTATAATGGCCCACAGAACTCAGGGAAACACTACTTTACTGTAAAGGATGCAAATGAACAGCCAGATGAAGAGATATATAGGGTGAGGTCCCAAATTGTCCCAAGAGCAAGAGCTTCTGTCACTGTGGACTTTGGAGTGCACCACCCCCCCAGCACATGGATGTGTTCACCAACCCAGAAGCTCGTTAAACACTGTAGTTCAGGGAATTTTATGAAAGCTTTATCATATAGGCATTATCAACTATTAGCTCTATCTCCAGCCCCTCTCCTTTTCCTGGAGGAAGGGAGATGGGGCTGAAAATTCTAAGCTTCTAATTATGGTTTGGTCTTTTCTGGAGACCAGCCCCCACCTTGAAGCTGTTCAGGATCCCACCAAGAGTTGTTTCATTAGAACAAAAGATGCTCCTATACCAGGAAATTCCAAGGGATTTAGGAGTTCTGTGTTAGGAACTGGGATCAAAGAGCAAATATTAAAACAAAAGATGCTCCTGGTACCCCTATCACTCAGGAAATTACAAGGCTTACGAGCTCTGTTAGGAATTGGAGAAAGAAGCCGAATATACATTTTTTTTAATGTCACAGATGTAAAATATCTTGTTAATTTTTATATATTATTTTTGAAATGATTTATAATACTTAATATATAGTTATGTATTATAGTTATATTAAAATGATGTTTTAGATAGATTTGGTTTGGTAAAATATAATATTAAATTTGATTTCATCTATTTCTTTTTACTTTTAAGAATGTAGTTACTAGAAAATTTAAGATTATACATATGTGGTTCACATGCATTATATTTCTATGGGACATTACTTGTCTATAGTATATATCTGGGAGGTAGGGCTTATGTATGTTTGACTTCATTAAATATTAAATTGTTTGCCAAAGGGATTATACCAGTATCTATTCCACTTAGCAGTGTACATTGGCCCATTTCATACTGTTGTACAGAGAGAGTGGGACCTGACCCCACTGGCCTTGAAATCCCTAGTCATTGATATTCATGCGCAGTTGACACTTGAGTAACATGGGGTTGAATGGCACAGGTCCACTTAGATGAGGATTTTCTTTGGATAAATAGAACACAGTACTGTAAATGTATTTTCTCTTCCTTATGATTTTCCTAATAACATTTTCTTTTCTTAAGCTTACTTTATTGTAAGAATACAGCACATTATATATATATATATATATATATATAAAACACATATCTTGTTTTGATTTTGAAGATTGACAAGACAGAAGAGATACATCACCAATTCCAAGAGGTTTTGGATGAGATAGGCAAACCCACTAATGATTATGAACTAAAAATAGCCAACAGGCTATTTGGAGAAAAGACATACCTCTTCCTTCAAGTAAGTTTTGCTGAGTCCACCACATCTGTGAGTGGTATTCATGAATGGCCAAAGGCCCTTTTAGGACTGTGGGTCCTGGAGGCATGCTGCCTAAGCTGACTCTCTGGCTCAGCCCACATCACAGGGTGTGTTACCCTGCCTGTCCTCCAGACATCCAGACCTTTGGCAGCTTCTTTTTAATTCTGGTGGTTTAATTCTGAGTTTTGCCTTAACCCTATTGCACCTGCAAAAAATGTGCATGGAAGTACTCAAAGTGATTTGCCCAGGTCCTAAAATTCCCTGCTAACAGTGTTAGTCATCTTAATGTAGATACACATTTATTTAGAGATGTAGGAAATGGATAGATTGAATTTTCATCCTTTTTCTATTCCTTCTCTGTTCCTTCTAAAGAAATACTTAGATTTTGTGGAAAAATATTACCATGCTTCTCTGGAACCTGTTGATTTTGTAAACGCAGCAGATGAAAGTCGAAAGAAGATTAATTCCTGGGTCGAAAGCCAAACAAATGGTAGAGTATGGATCTGTCATTTAACACAAAACACTTCTTGAGTACCTGCTCTGAGAGAAGACCTGAGCTTGACACTGCATGTGGGACCAAGGTGCACAAGCTTTTGGGGGGTGCGGACCTGAGATAAAGTTTTCAGGGTTAGAGGGCAGCACTGGGCATGAGGAGTGGGAAAAGACACTACAGATGGTGGAATGGTCTCAGCAAATGGTAGAGAGCCAAGGGGCACCAGAGAGGGACCACAGGAAGCCAACTTCATGGAAAAACACAGTGGAGACTGACTTGCACATGACTGTGGTTTGCGATATCTTTGAGGCTCCTAAAACTGGACTAATGTCTCTGTTGGGTTCACATCTTTTCCTTTATATCAGATCCTTCCTTTCTGAGTCTGGGTCCATAAGTGGAAATGTCACAGTGGTTCCTTTCTCTTTGTCAAGTGAGAAACATTCAGTCTCCTCCCATTAAGACCTGCTTTACTACCTACAGCTGGGGCTGCCCAGGCTTCATCTCCACTCGAGTGTCATGCAGGGGTGATTACAACTTTCAGCCCCATCCACAGCAGAGAACTTGACAGAGCCCTCACTTCATCCTCCCTCCTTATCCCTTAGTAGGAGGCAAACGCACAGGAAATACCAGACAGGACTATTAATATGGAAATATGCTTTGGGGAGCAAAAGCTGATACTTTAGTGTTAGAGTTTCAGAAATATTTTTTTTTAAATTCCACTTGTCAGGAAGACATTATTATTTCACAGTGCATTTTTTGGTCTTCATACTTAGTCCAAAAAATGAAATAAAATTTGGAAGAGCAGGAAAAAAGAGGGCCTATCAAAGGGCTGATTGAAGGCAGTATTCCGTGTGGGATAGGCTAAACCCAGAGACAAAAACACTAGCTCCTTTTCCGATACTATAAAAATCACTAAGTTTTGGGTGGTAACTATATCAAATGGGTAAAAATAATAACAGCTAACACTTACTGAATGCTTCTTATGAGCCAGGTAACATTATAAGTGTTTTATACATATTAAGTCATCTACTCCTTGCAATAAGTCTATGAGGCAGGTTTTATTCCTGTTTTACAGATTTGGAAACTGAGGCACAGCGAGCTTAAATAACTTGCCCGAGATTCCTCAACCCGTAAGAGGCAAAACTGGATGCTCACAGAGGCAATCTGATCTCAGTGCTTGAACTCTTAACCATCACACCTCAATTTATCCAATGGGATAAATAGGCGATGGGCAAAGTGAGAACCTCCCTACGATTCTGCCAGCAAACCTTTTGTCGGCAAGGCATTCAGGTGCTGACCTGGCTGAGTTTTTAATGATGAGTCAAGTCCATCTGCATCATATCTGCCATGCATAGCACTTGTGGTTTTGAAGATGGGCCAATTTTGTTGTTGTTGTTCGTTTGCAGAAAAAATCAAGGACCTGTTTCCAGATGATTCTCTAAACAGCTTCACCAAGCTGGTGCTGGTGAACATAGTTTATTTTAAAGGGCAATGGGACAGGGAATTTAAGAAAGAAAATACCAAGGAGGAGGAATTTTGGCTGAATAAGGTATGGTCCTTAATTTATTTATGTGATGTGATTACACATGGAATGTAAAATCTAAAGTCATATTTGAGCAAATGTCCATGGTAGATAGCAAAGTTGACTCTGAGGCTCTAATCTTTAGCATTATTTTGTGTGGAGCTAATTACTTTGGTGAGCTAACTTGGTTGTCTTATGCCTCTTTTGACATGGCATGCTCTGGTACTTTGTTGCAGAGTACAAGCAAATCTGTGCCAATGATGACACAGTGCCATTCCTTTAGCTTCACTTTCCTGGAGGACTTGCAAGCCCAAATCCTGGGGATTCCATATAAGAACAACGATCTAAGCATGTTTGTGTTGCTGCCCAATGACATAGATGGTCTGGAGAAGGTAAAACCTTGCATCTCCCCCCATCTTGCTTTCATTTCCTGAGGCTCTGCATCCCAAAGCTTGTTTCTGGGTATGCCTGGAAACAGGGCTTCTGTTAGGGAGCTGGTGTCTGGCAGTGCCAAGCAGAAAATACTTCTCGTTCTGTGCAGCAGCTATAGATGGATGTCTAAAGAGGAACATTAGATGATATCAAGTTTATTGAAAACAACCAATAACTAAAATATTTGGGGATGAGCTAAAATGAACATTTAATGTCATATGGGAGTTCTAAAGATCAGCCACCATTCTGAGAAATGGTATGATCTCTATGGTTGATCTCTATTTCTTTTTCCCAGAAAATTGCATTTGCACATACAGCAAATTTTGCATCCTGTTCAGCAGGCTATTAGACCTCCTGAATTTCTTTCTTGGGCCTTTAATTTCTTTTTAAAGATTTTATTTTTTTTTTGGAGCAGTTTTAGGTTTACAGCAAAATTGAGAGAAAGGTACAGAGATTTCCCATGTATCCCCTGGCCCTACACATACACACCTTCCCTCATAATCAACATCACTTACCAGAATGGTAATTTTTTTTTTTTTTAAGCACGGATGAACCTGCACTGACACATAATAATCATCCCAAATCCATAAGACCTTTAATCTTGAACCCCTTGACTTAGTCCCTTTGATTTAAACTTAGACTAAGATATCTCCTAGAATGGATCCAGTACATGGAAGTACTCAGTAAATGATAGATACTATATTATTATAATACTAGATTGTGTTCTGCTGCTGTGAATCATCTCTAGTAGCATTATACGTTGGAAAACTTTGGGACAGCAAAATGGCGATATGTATGAAAGCTTTAAGAGTATTCATACTCTGACCCCCAAATCCCAGTTGTGGGGATTGCCTTAGAGAAATAATTCAAAAGAAAAAAATTGCCTTTCTGAGTGAAATCAATGATTTCTGCATTAAATACACTAGGATACCTAGTTTGAAATTCATCATCATCATCGTAATTGTTATTTTGGGATCCACATTATCTATCAGCATCTATCATGCTGGATACCATGAGATGACTGTAAAGTGAATGGATGAATATTTGGCAAAATTTATCAGCTCGATGGACTTATTATCTATCAGTTTGAAGATATTCAGGAGAGATACAGACTTGTGAAAAAGTTTACATTAAAACAAGTAACATGGACATTCACTGTGATTGCAACTATGTAAATATATATATTATATAATATAAATTATAGCATTTTAATTATATATAATTCATATAAATATACAACTTAATATATATAAATTATATATCACATATTCATAAAAGACTATAGGGGAATAGTAAAAAATGGTATGTATTAGATGGATAGAATAAGAACTTATTTCTCATCTTTAAAGATTCATTTAATACTATTGAGTTTTCACATATACACAGATAATTTAAATAAAGAAGTAAAAGACAAGTGCCTGCTATATAAAGACAAGAGTCTAGTGAAATAAAATTTCTACTTTTATTCATTATTAAAATAAATATTTTCTAATTGATACAAATCAGTGTTACAGTGTTTCAACTTTGTATTGCTAACCATACCGCCTTCCCCTCCTTTTTTTTCTTAATAGGTTATAGGTCAAATAACTCCAGAAAAACTAATAGAGTGGACGAGCCCAGGGCATATGGAAGAAAGGAACGTGACTTTGCACTTGCCCCGGTTTGAAGTGGAGGACGGTTACGATCTGGAGGCTGTCTTGTCAGCCATGGGGATGGGAGAAGCCTTCAGCGTGTGCAGAGCTGACTATCCCGGGATGTCCTCACCCTCCAGGCTGCATGCGCACAAGTTCCTGCACAGGTCCTTCGTGGTGGTAACCGAGGAAGGCACTGAGTCTTCGGCAGCCACCAGTGTGGGCTTTGCCCTCACCTCAGCCCCGGGTTGTGAACATTTTCATTGCAATCACCCTTTCCTGTTCTTCATCAAGCACCAGGAGTCCAACAGCATCCTCTTCTTTGGTAGATTTTCTTCTCCTTAGGATAGTCATTGCAGAAAACCAGTGTTGGAGTATTATTAAGACTATGGAAAGAGCCCAGTCTTTGAAAAAAAATTGTTTTACTTGCTTGCATTCCAATCTTACCATCAAAATCGATGATTTAATGACTGTAATAGGGGGTGTTGTGTTTATAATTCTCCTTCAAAGTGAAATGTCCTTTTGTTTGTGCCACATATAAAGTGAGTTAAATCAAGGCTCATTAGTAATCTCCTGTTGATTTCTTCTGAAAGTAAATCAACTTCTTGTAGTTTTGTGCACTGATGGCAAGAAACAGACTCTTCAGTAAAGACTATAGATTAGTGTTTCTGGGAGTTGCTCTAGTTCTAATAGTGTGACATAATACACAAATAAAATAAAACAGTAATTTACTCAATTCACATGTTATGTTTTTCTTTCTCAGAAGACAGTGTGGCCAACTGCACAAAATTTAGACGCACATTAGCAAAACATAAATTAAAGCTTAAAGTCAGAACAAAATAAAACAGGTATCAGACAAAGAGGATTCCCATATTTTCACCCTCTCTTCTAATGAAGTATCTTATCTGTTGTCGGTTGTGTAAGCATTTTGATATTGTGGAACAAATGTGATTTTGAGAAGCTAAATATTGTAGCTGATCACTATTTGTACCCTGTCACTTTTTAAAATGACAGTAAATATCTGGAATGACTTTTAAAAGAGTGTTTTCTTTCTTTTTTGCCCATTTACGTATTTCTGGTTATTTTGCAAGTGAGCTGTGGGCACTACAAAAGAGTATTTTCTTGAAGATGCTGTTTGAGAGGCTCTCAATCTATTGCCAATGCTCTTTATTATGGGCCTATCCAGTTTTATTTTTTCAGTTTTTAACAAGATCCCATTGCTGACTTATTTTTTAACAGCTCCTTTGAGCTATAATTTACCTACCATAAAATTTACACATTGTAAATTTACAATTCAATGATTTTTGTTAAATTTCTACAGTTCGGCATCTATCACCATAATCCAGTTTTGGAACACTTCCATCATCCTAAAATGTTTTCCTTATGTCTGTTCTCACCCCCAGTCCCAGGCAACTATTGATTTGTTTTCTGTCTTTATAAAATTTTCTTTGACATTTCATATAAATGGAATAATAAAATATGTAGTTTTTTGCATCTGACTTCTTTCACTTGGCATAATGTTATCAAGGTTCATCCAAGTTATAGCATAAATCAATACTTCACTCTTTTTATGGCTGAGTAATATTCTATTACATGGGTATTTCAGATTTTGTTTATTCATTCATCAACTGATGAACATTTATATTGTTTCTACTTTTTGGCTTTTATGAATAATGCTGCTATGAACATTTTGTATACAAGCCTTGTGTGGACATATATTTCCATTTCTCTTGGTATATACCAATGAATGGGATTGCTGGGTCATATGGTGTCTTTATGTTTGTCATTTTGAGGAACAGCCAAATTGTTTCCCAGAGTAGCTGCAACCATTTTACAATCCCATAGCAATGTATGAGGGTACCAATTTCTACTCATCCTTGCCAATACTTGGTATCGCCTGTTTTTAAAATTTTAGCTGTCCTATGGTTGTAAAATAATATCTCATAGTTTAATGGTGTCTTTTGAAGTGCAAGTAGAGTCTAACAAATCAATATTATCTTTGAAGGATAATGCTTTTGGTGTGTTTGAGAACTCTTTCCCTAAATCAAGTTTACAAAGATTTCCACCTGTTTTCTTCTAGAAGTTTCACAGTTTTAACCCTTCCATTTATTTTTTTTATTTTTAATTTTTAAAATTTTTTATTGTTATGTTAATCACCATACATTACATCATTAGTTCTTGATGTAGTGTTCCATGATTCATTGTTTGTGCATAACACCCATGCTCCACGCAGAATGTGCCCTCCTTAATACCCATCATCAGGCTAACCCATCCCCCCCCGTCCCCTCTAGAACCCTCAGTTTGTTTTTCAGAGTCCATTGTCTCTCATGGTTCGTCTCCCCCTCCGACTTACTCCCCTTCATTCTTCCCCTCCTGCTATCTACTTCTTTTTCTTTTTTCTTAACATATCTTGCATTATTTGTTTCAGAAGTACAGATCTGTGATTCAACAGTCTTGCACAAGTCACAGTGCTCACCATAGCACATACCCTCCCCAATGCCTATCACCCAGCCACCCCATCCCTCCCACCCCCCACCACTCCAGCCACCCTCAGTTTGTTTCCTGAGATTAAGAATTCCTCATATCAGTGAGGTCATATGATACATGTCTTTCTCTGATTGACTTATTTCACTCAGCATAACACCCTCCAGTTCCATCCACGTCGTTGCAAATGGCAAGATCTCATTCCTTTTGATGGCTGCATAATATTCCATTGTGTATATATACCACCTATTCTTTATCCATTCATCTGTCGATGGACATCTTGGCTCTTTCCACAGTTTGGCTATTGTGGACATTGTTGCTATAGACATTGGGGTGCACGTACCCCTTCGGATCCCTACATTTGTATCTTTGTGGTAAATACCCAGTAGTGCAATTGCTGGATCGTATGGTAGCTCTATTTTCAACTGTTTGAGGAACCTCCATACTGTTTTCCAGAGTGGTTGCACCAGCTTGCATTCCCACCAACAGTGTAGGAGGGTTCCCCTTTCTCTGCATCCCCGCCAACATCTGTCATTTCCTGACTTGTTAATTTTAGCCATTCTGACTGGTGTGAGGTGGTGTCTCACTGAGGTTTTGATTTGGATTTCCCTGATGCCGAGCGATGTTGAGCACTTTTTCATGTGTCTGTTGGCCATTTGGATGTCTTCTTTGGAAAAATGTCTGTTTATGTCTTCTGCCCATTTCTTGATTGGATTATTTGTTCTGTGGGTGTTGAGTTTAAGAAGTTCTTTATAGATTTGGATACTAGCCCTTTATCTGATATGTCATTTGCAAACATCTTCTCCCATTCTGTTGGTTGTCTTTTGGTTTTGTGGACTGTTTCTTTCGCTGTGCAAAAACTTTTTATCTTGATGAAGTCCCAATAGTTCATTTTTGCCCTGGCTTCCCTTGCCTTTGGCGATGTTTCTAGGAAGAAGTTGCTGTGGCTGAGGTCGAAGAGGTTGCTCCCTGTGTTCTCCTTTAGGATTTTGATGGACTCCTGTCTCACGTTTAGGTCTTTCAACCATTTGGAGTCTATTTTTGTGTGTGGTGTAAGGAAATGGTCCAGTTTCATTCTTCTGCATGTGGCTGTCCAATTTTCCCAGCACCATTTGTTGAAGAGACTGTCTTTTTTCCATTGGACATTCTTTCCTGCTTTATCAAAGATGAGTTGACCATAGAGTTGAGGGTCCATTTCTGGGCTCTCGATTCTGTTCCATTGATCGATGTGTTTGTTTTTGTGCCAGTACCATACTGTCTTGATGATGACAGCTTCGTAATAGAGCTTGGAGTCTGGAATTGTGATGCCGCCAGGTTTGCTTTTCTTTTCCAACATTCCTCTGGCTATGCGGGGTCTTTTCTGGTTCCATACAAATTTTAGGATTATTTGTTCCATTTCTTTAGATTAAAGTTCCATTCTTTTGTGGTATTTTGATAGGGATTGCATTAAATGTGTAGATTGCTCTAGGTATCATTGACATCTTCACAATGTTTGTTCTTCCAATCCATGAGCATGGAACGTTTTTCCATTTCTTTGTGTCTTCTTCAATTTCTTTCATGAGTATTTTATAGTTTTCTGAGTACAAATTCTTTGCCTCTTTGGTTAGATTTATTCCTAGGTATCTGATGGTTTTGGGTGTAATTGTAAATGGGATCGACTCCTTAATTTCTCTTTCTTCTGTCTTGTTGTTGGTGTATAGGAATGCCACTGATTTCTGTGCATTGATTTTATATCCTGCCACTTTACTGAATTCCTGTATGAGTTCTAGCAGTTCTGGGTTGGAGTCTTTTGGGTTTTCCACATAAAGTATCATATCATCTGCAAAGAGTGAGAGTTTGACTTCTTTGCCAATTCGGATGCCTTTGATTTCTTTTTGTTGTCTGATTGCTGTGGCTAGGACTTCTAATACTATGTTGAATAGCAGTGGTGAGAGTGGACATCCCTGCCGCGTTCCTGACCTTAGCGGGAAGCTCTGTTTTTCCCCATTGAGAATGATATTGGCTGTAGGTTTTTCATAGATGGCTTTTATGATATTGAAGTATGTACCCTCTATCCCTATACTCTGAAGAGTTTTGATCAAGAAAGGATGCTGTACTTTGTCAAATGCTTTTTCGGCATTTATTGAGAGGATCATATCATTCTTGTTCTTTCTTTTGTTAATGTATTGTATCACGTTGATTGATTTGTGGATGTTGAACCAACCTTGCAGCCCAGGGATAAATCCCACTTGGTCATGGTGAATAATCCTTTTAATGTCCTGTTCGATCCTGTTGGCTAGTATTTTGGTGAGAATTTTTGCATCCATGTTCATCAAGGATATTGGTCTGTAATTCTCCTTTTTGATGGGGTCTTTGTCTGGTTTTGGGATCAAGGTAATGGTGGCCTCATAAAATGAGTTTGGAAGTTTTCCTTCCATTTCCATTTTTTGGAATGGTTTCAGGGGAATAGGTATTAATTCTTCTTTAAATGTCTGATAGAATTCCCCTGGGAAGCCATCTGGCCCTGGGCTTTTGTTTCTTGGGAGATTTTTGATGACTGCTTCAATTTCCTTAGTGGTTATAGGTCTGTTCAGGTTTTCTATTTCTTCCTGGGTCAGTTTTGGTAGTCGATACATCTCTAGGGATGCACCCATTTCTTCCAGGTTATCTAATTTGCTGGCATAGAGTTGCTCATAATATGTTCTTATAACTGTTTGTATTTCTTTGGTGTTGGTTGTGATCTCTGCTCTTTCATTCATGATTTTGTTGATTTGGGTCATTTCTCTTTTCTTTTTGATAAGTCTGGCCAGGGGTTTATCAATCTTGTTAATTCTCTCAAAGAACCAGCTCCTAGTTTCGTTGATCTGTTCTACTGTTCTTTTGGTTTCTATTTCATTGATTTCTGCTCTGATCTTTATTATTTCTCTTCTCCTGCTGGGTTTAGGCTTTATTTGCTGTTCTTTCTCCAGCTCCTTTATAACCCTTCCATTTAAATCCATGGTCCATTTGTGTGTGTGTGTATGGGGGGGAAGGTTAAGGGTCTAAGTTATGATTTTTTTGACTATGGATATATAATTATCACCGTATCATTTATTAAAAAGACAAAATTTCTGCACTGAATTATCTTGATACCTTTATAAAAATTAATTAACCATAAATATAAGGTTTTATGTCTGGGGTCCCAATTTTGTTCTATTGAACTATATGCCAATAATGACAATACCACAATGTCTTGATTACTGTAATTTTGTAATCAGGGAGTAAGTACTTTGTTCTCTTCAGAATTGTTTTGGTTATACTAGGTCTTCTGCATTTTCATATAAAATTTAGAATCAGCTTGTCAATTTATTTAAAAAGCTATTGGGATTTTGATAGGAATGGCATTAAACTTATGGACCAATTTGCTCAATATTGAGTTTTCCAATCCATGAACATCAAATGTCTCTCCATTTATTTAGTAATTTCCTTTCTTTCAGCAATATTTGATAGATTCAAGTGTACACATCTTTTTTTTCACGGAATTTAGACAATTCTTGATGCTATTGTGAATGGAATTATTTTCTTAATTTGTGTATCAAATTATGTTGTATACCTTAAATGTATACAATTTTTATTAAAAATAAAATAAAGAATAAAAAGAAGCATGAATATAAGATGTTTAAAGGAATTTAAAAGGGGGTGGAGTGTTAATGGACGTTTTGTTGAGTGATACTTTTTCTAATGCAGAAGAACTGTATCAGTTGAAGAACGAGAAATCCATATTCACGAAATCTCTGAGCATTTGGGACCAGATACCTTCTTAAGGCTTAGTATGAGAAGGCTAAACCAGCTCTGCTCCTTCCAACCACCACCTGATGGCCACTAAATAAACTGAAGTATACTTAAAAAGGCAAGGCAGAAAGAGAGGTGATTTATCTAAGTTATGAATAATAAAGCTTTAGGAAGAAGTACAGTGGCTCAAAATGCAAGTAGGGGTGTGCTGATAGGGAAACAGATATGACAGAGGTATCACTAACCATAGTTGTGGTTTAGGGTCTTGATTGGTGCTTGCCCACCAGCTACAGTTGTGGGGCCTCTTTACTCCAGACATCCTTGACGAAATGTTCAGGATCTCTTTTTTTGGTTTTACAAGTGTCTTCAATGGAGCTGGGCATGTCTACAAGTAGACGACCTTGGGGAGGAAAAAAAAAAGACAAGTGACACAGTTGAGCAACATCCTATTTGGCAAACAGCTGAGGAGCTGCTGGTTAAGCCCTCTCTGGTGCCAATCTGGGTAAGGTTGCTAACCATTAGCACCAAGTAACCACAGTACTAAAGGCCCTTGAAAGGCTTAGCCAATCATTATAACTCATCTTTTAGCTACAGTAATCTGTGTTAGGGGTGGGAAGGTGGCCTGGGACTTCATATAAAGATGGGGCGAGAGAAGTTCTCTTGGGGGTGACTAGCTGGAAGAGGATAATCTAGGTATTAGCCCAAGTCAAATGCTAGTCTTCTCATGATGTAGGAAGCTCTCCTTTATATAGTGGGGGAGGATGAGATCAATACGGAGAACAAGTGATCTGAAAAATAGAGGTATCTATCATCTACCTACCTACCTACCTATCATGTATCTATGGAGAGATAACTTGATCCACTTTTTTTTCACAGTTCCACCAAAAAAGGAAAAAAAACCCCTGAGTTTTGTTACTGGGTACCTGAAGAATCCTGAGAAATCTGTGATCTCCTTAGACAAAAATTTGAAAAATAGCAGGCAAGTTGGGACCAGTGTTTTGGGAGATGCCTGAAGTCCTAGTTGTTTTGAGGAGTTGATTAAAAATATTTTCATCTGCTGCAGATAGTGGGCATGCCAATGGCATAGCTGACATATTGTAAACGAATAGAAGTCTTGGCTGATATTCTTGCCTAGATAGAAAACCATCTATTATTGCAGGGAAAATAGGAAGAGAAAAAAACCTCAGTTAAATCTTAAAAAAATTTCCACTTAAGAATTGTTTTTTCAAGTGAATCCTTTGCTTCTTGTTCTCAGAATGAATTGGATAATTCACATCTGCTTCAAAATAGGCAAGCTGGTAAGATTTCATTGGAAATATAATTGCAATTGATCAAATTCTAGGTGTAAGAATGTGTTTACAGATAAACACAAACTCATCAGAATGAGCTCTGGGCTCTGTGCACAGGGAAAAAGACACCTAAGATGACTAGAGTTTCAAATATTCTCTTATGCAAAGGCAGCTCAGGACTACATCCTTTTGGCTTCCATGGAGATGGATCACATTTACAGAAGTATTTGGGTCAAATGTAAATTAATGCCTATGTTATCTTCTTTGGAAACTGTTTCCAAGGGAAGAGCAGGGTGGCTGAAAGAGTGGGTTGATGTTGTAGATGCATGGACTGTGAGAGATCAAATGGGAAGATGCTTCTTTTTTTTTTTCTTAAAGATTTATTTATTTATTTTAGAGAGAGAGAGCACGAGGCAGGGAGGGGCATAGGGATTGGGAGAGAGAAACTTTAGCAGACTCCGTGCTCAGTGTGGAGCCCTACATGGGACTCGATCTCACGATCCGAGATCATGACCCGAGATCACCACCCAACCAGAGCCAAAACCGAGTCAGATGCTTAACTGACTGCATTTTCCAGGCGCCCCAGGAAAATGCTTCTGAATGAGGACTCAGGAGACAGATTAACTGAATTTGATTCCCAGCTCCACCACTTATTAACTGTGTGACTTTGAACAAGTCACGTAACCTTCTCTACTGCAATTTCCCCATCTGTAAAATCGGGAGATTACTCAGTAAAATAATGCCCTATCTGGTTGTTTCAGAGATTAAATGAGATTGTTTATACCAAGTACTTAAGAAAATGCCTGGCATTTAAATGCTTAATAAATATAGGCTGCTGCTGATGTTTCTCCCTCCTCCTGTTTCTCCCCCTTTTCTTCTTTCTCTTCCTCTTCCTCCTTCTCCTGCTTCCTTGATTGTTACTGTTCCTCATTGCTCCTCAATCCTATACATTGTTATTGTTTATAGTAGCTGAATATGGAAATTCTATCAGTTTGTGTCCCAGCAGGCAAGACACATTTCTTTTTTTTTTTTTAAGATTTTATTTATTTATTTGACAGAGAGAGAGACAGCGAGAGCAGGATCACAAGCAGGGGGAGTGGGAGAGGGAGAAGCAGACTTCCCGCCGAGCAGGGAGCCCAATGTGGGACTTGATCCCAGGACCCTGGGATCATGACCTGAGCCGAAGGCAGACGCTTAACGGCTGAGCCACCCAGGCGCCCGAAATGACACATTTCATTTAACTAGGATTTTTGAGGATACTATTTTTATACTATTTTTTTACTGGTTTTTTATTTGGAATAATTTTAGATTTTAAAAAGTTGCAAAGATGGTACAGTGAGTTTCCATATACCCCTCATCCAGCCTCCCCTAATGTTATCATCTGACATTACTGTGTCAAACCTAAGAAATCAGCATTGGTACATCACTGTGGTAGACAGCATTCTAAGATTCTACCCGGGGCGCCTGGGTGGCTCAGTTGGTTAAGCAACTGCCTTCAGCTCAGGTCATGATCCTGGAGTCCCGGGATCGAGTCTCGCATCAGGCTTCCTGCTCAGCGAGGAGCCTGCTTCTCCCTCTGGCCCTCCCCCATCTCATGTGCTCTCTCTTTCTCTCTCAAAATAAATAAAAAAAAAATCTAAGATTCTACCCGGTGTACACATACTTTCTCCTAGTTATTCAATCAAATACTAATCTAGGTGTTGCTATGGAGGGATTTTGCAGTAGCAATTGAGAAACCAAATAAATAATAATAATACTAATTACAATAATAATAAAAGAATCCATACCAGTTGACTTCAGGAAAGGAAAATTATCAGGGTAGGCCTGATCTAATCACATGAACACTTAAAATCTTGGTCTAGAGCTCAGAGACAGGGAAGTCAGAGGCAAAGTCTGAGGGATTTGACAGGAGCAAAATTCTCTTGCTAACTCTGAACATGGAGGGTGCTGTGAGGCAAGACCCTGAGAAACTTTAGGACCTTAGAGTGTTCCCTAGCTCCCAGCCAGCAAGTAAATGGGAAACTCAGTCCTACAAGTGCAACAGATAAATTTGGCCAACAACCCAAGTGAAGTGTATTCTTCCTCAGAGCCTCTAGAGAGGAGCACAGCCTGGCTGATACCCTGATTTCAGCTCTGTAAGTCCCTGAGGGCGGGATTTAGTCCCACTGTGCCAGGACTTCTGATCCATAGAACTGTGAGGGGATATATTTTTGGAATTGATTATGAAGTAATAGAAAATTAATATAATTACTATTAGCGGAACTCCAGGATTTACCTGGATTTTACCAATAATTTTTTCACTAATGTCCATTAGCTGTTCCAGAATCCAGCACAAGACAGAACAATGCATTTAGTTGTCAATCTCCTTAGTCTCCTCTGATCTGTGACAGTTTCTCATCCTTTCCTTGTTTTTCAGTTTTGAAGGGTACTGGTTGGGTATTTTGTATTTGGGGCTTGACTGACTTATTTTCTCATGATTAGACTGGGGTTCTAGGATTTTTGAAAGAATATCACAAAGGTGAAGTGCCTTCTGTTCACATCATATGAGGGGGAACCTGACCATGTACATGACATCACTGGGAATGTTAACCTTAATCACCTGGTTAAGGTAGAGTTTGTCAGGTTTCTACACTATAAAGTTGTTATTTTTCCCTTTTCATACTCTATACTCTTTGAAAGTAAGTCACTAAGTTCTATTTATCCTACTGGAGGTGGGGGTGGGATTAAGCTTCACCTTCTGGAGGGGAGAGTATCTACATATGTTACTTCTGATTTTTCTGTAAGGAAGATTCAGAAGAGACTTAACAAAATTAATAGTTAATTGACTTTACTGAGATGTAATTTACATAAAATAAAATTCACCTATTTCAAGCATAGAACATGAGCTTTTGTAAATGTATATATCCCTGACAAGACCAACACAACCAGGATGCAGAATATTTTCATCATCCCCCAGCCCAGGCAGCTGCTGATCTGCCTTTAATCGCTTCAGGGTAGATTTGCCATTTCTAGAGTTTCATTCAAATGGATTCATATAGTATGTCCTCTTTTGTGCCTAGCTTCTTTGGCTCAGCACTGTTTTTTTTTTTTTTAATTAACATATAATGTATTATTTGTTTCAGGGGTACAGGTCTGTGATTCATCAGTCTTACACTATTCACAGCACTCACCATAGTACATACCCTCCCAAAGTCCATCACCCAGCCACCCATCCCTCCCACCCCTCTCCACTCCAGCAACCCTCAGTTTGTTTCCTGAGATTAAGAGTCTCTTATGGTTTGTCTCCCTCTCTGGTTTCATCTTGTTTCATTCCCCACCCCCCGCCCCCCTTCCCCTATGATCCTCTGCCTTGTTTCTCAGATTCCACGTATCAGTGAGATTGTATGATAATTGTCTTTCTCTGATTGACTTATTTCGCTTAGCATAATACCTTCTAGTTCCATCCACGTCGTTGCTAATGGCAAGATTTTTTTCTTTTTCTTTTTCTTTTTTTATGTCAGCACTGTGTTTTTGAGATTGATCACTGTTGCTGAGATATTGGTAGTTTGTTACGTTTTATTGACAAACAGTATTCCATTGTATGGATAAATCACATTTTGTCTATCCATTTACCCATTGATGAGCTTTTGTGTTGCTTCCAGTGTTTGGCCACTATGCATAATGCTACTATGCACGTTTGTGTGTGTAAATCTTTATGTAGACATATGTTTTCATTTAGACATCTAGGAATGAAATTGCTGGGCCATATGATAAGTATATATTTAAGTTTCTAAGAAACTGCCAAAATGTTCTCCATGTTTCACTCCCACCAGCAATGTATGAACATTTCATTTGCTCTGCATCCTCACCAATGGTTGGTGTGCCAGACTTCATTACAGACATTCCAGTGGGTGTGTAGGTATTATCTCATTGTGGTTTTAATTTATGTATTTCCCTTATAATGATGTCAGGCATGTTTTCCGGTACATATTGGGCATGTGGATCTCTTCTCTTGCAAAGCGTCCAAAACTTTTGCTCATTTTTATTATATTGTTTTACAATTATGGACTTCACAAAATTGCTTTTAATATATTCTGAATAAAAGTTCCAGGTCAAATATATGGATTACTTTTCTTTCTTTCCCGCCCCACTCCCCGCCCCCCAGGATCCAGCTTATTCTGGCTCGGGGAGATGATCCTGAGAGTGGTGGGTGCCATCCTGTGCTAGAGGAGGGGGAACCTGAGGGTCAGTTAAGGCCATGGCGGGAAAACAGGGCTAGGGCACGAAGCCCCTGGAACGCGGTGAGGCGGGGAGCTGAGACAGGCTGCAGGGGGTGCCTCTGCTACCCAGAGTGGAACCACGGGGCTGGGACTGGGCCATGACTCCAGGGCTATAGACCCAAGCCACATGGGCACCTCATCAGATGACCAACAGGATGGTCACGTCCATGTGGTCCTGGTCCGGGCCCAAGGGGGGGGGGGTCACAGCCCTTGTGGAATGCCTCGAGCCCTTCATCCCTCACACTGCGCAGGCGCGGTCCCACGCCTCCAGGGCGCCAGGCTCTGTATCCGGGTCCTGAGGACCCGGGGTATGTTCACGCGAGAGCTGGGAGCACGGCGAGACCCACGCGTCGGGGCCTCGTGGAGTTGACCCTTAGGTACCAGCTGCGCTGGGAGGTCCTGGCTTGTTCTCTTCAGCCCTTGTTTCCACACAATCTCCACGAACCCCGTGAAAGAATCCTCTGCATTTGGGCTTGGGGGACATCTGGTCGTGAGTGAACTTCACCGTGATCATGTCCAGGAGGCACAGGGCCACCTCAGCCTCGGCCCCAGAGCCGCTGGCGCGTGCGGTTGTCAGGGCGCCGGCGTGCGGTTGCTGCGGGATGGAGGGTCCGGACCCGACCCGATGGCCGCCTTGGGGACGGAGCCCTGTGGCCGGAACCGTTGGCACGTGCAGTCCCGGAAGCCCAGGTACACCGGTGCGGGCCCTCGGCTCGCGCAGCTGCAGCTGCCTCTGCACGTGCTCGGGGTGGGGAAGGTGATGCCGGACGCGATGCCGCCTCCGGGCCACCTGTGCGGACCGGGGATGGGGCCTCCTGGCTGCCCTGCCCGTCACCCTTTTGTTTTGGCCCGGTCCCCACACCCGCCCCACCCCAGCTGTCCTGGCCAGGCACGGAGGGGCGGTGAGAGGTGAGAGACTAGCGCCCCCACAAGGGGATGGGTTACATTTTGATGCAGTCCAGTTCTTTACTTATTCTTTTATGGCTTCTGGGTGCCCCCCCCCCCCCCCCCCGCTTTGGTCTTATTTAAAAAATCTTTGCCTCTTTCAAATTTGCTAAGACTGTCTTGTGTTTTTTCTAGAACTTTTATGGTATTAGCTTTTACATTTAGATATATGATTTATTTTGAGTAAGTCTTTGTTAAGTAAGGATTAGGGCACTTTTTTTTTTTTCATGCGGACATCCAGTTGTTCCAGCATCATTTCTTGGAAGGGCTATCATCCCAATAATTAGTTATCTTGGAAACTCTGTGACATATACATGTGTGGGTCTGTTTCTAGATCCTCTGCTCTTCCGCTGATCTATATATCCATCATATGCCAATACCTCCCCATCCCTGGTAACAGTCCTTGTCCTGAGGTTTAATTTTGTCTAATAATAATATAACCACTCAGGCTTTCCTGGGACCAATGTTGGCATGGTATGTTTTTTTCCATCCTTTCATTTAACCTAGGTGTGTCCTGATAGTTAAAGGTTTTTTTTTTTTTTTTCTAATAGACATCATACAGTGGGGTGTTGTGATTATCTTATGGAGGTAGAATGGATCCTTTTCCAGAAAAATTGAGACTGATGATACCAGGCCTGCACCAAGAAGGAATGAGGGGATTTATTGCTCAAATAATGAGGCTTTCTGAGGAGAGGATGGCATGGTCCCAGGTTCCAGTGCCAGGAGGGCTCTTATTGTGGTTAGGAGTTGGCCCTGGGTGAGAGTTCTGCGCATCGGGGCTTGCTTGGTTTGCACTTCCTGCAGGTGCCAAGGGAGGGAGCTCAAGGGCTTTCTTCCCGGCTAGCCCAGATGTGCGTCAGAGGGAAAGAGCCCTGGGCCTCCGGTGTGGTCAGCAGTCAAATATCAAAAGTGGAGCTGGACTCTTTATTACATTGGGTCTTGCTTTTTCACACAGTCTGACAAATGAGTGTTTAGATAATTAGTGTTTGCTATAACTGTTGTTGCGTTTGGGTTTAAATCTACCATGTTGCCATTTGTTTTCTGCTTGTTTTGTTTGTTGTGCCCCTTTTCTTTTCTGGTTGAGAATATTTAGTATTACATTTTATCTTCAATATTGACTTACTGGTTGTTGCTTTAGAGTCTATACTATGCATATTTAAGCCTTCACTGACTGTCTTTAGGAAATACTATATACTTAACTGTTAACGTGGCAACTTTAAGAGAGTATACTACCATTTTATCATCTCATCTTTTTTGCTATTGTAGTGACAGATTTTATTTCTCTGTCTCTTATAATTTAAAATTCTTTTTTAAAAAAGGTTTATTTATTTCAGAGAGAGAGAGAGAGAGTGCCCATAAGCAGGAGGGGCAGAGGGAGAGAGTGAGTCTCAGGTAGATTCCGCGTTGAGCACGGAGTCTGTGGCAGGACTCAGTCTCACGACCTTGAGATCAGGACCTGAGCTGAAACCAAGAGTCAGAAGCTTAACCAACTGCCCCACCTAGGTGCCCCTATTTTTCTGTTTCTTACAAACCTGGCAATAGATTGCTGTTGGTTTTTGCTTTAAGCAGTCAATTGTCTTTTAAAAATGACTAAAAATGTCTTTTATATTTAGATACAGTTTACCATTTTGGTCACTCTTCAATACTTTGTGTAGATCTAAGCTTCTGTTGGTATCATTTTCTTTACTACTTGATGAAGTTTTCTGGGTGAATTCAAGCAACTCTTTAGCTAAAAGTATGGAGGTGATCTGACTCATAAGGGTACATATGATGGACCCATGGGGACATAAAATTGGACTTTTTCTTGCCTTGCTTGAGACTCCAAATTCCCGAATAGAAACGTGAAATAGCAAGCAAACATAATTTTTAAACCTCTGGTTTTAATAGTACAGCCATCAGCAACAGGTGGCCCCATTACATTTAAATTAAAGTAAAAAAAAAATCAGTTCCTGTATTAGTTATTTATTGGTGCATAAAAATTACACTAAAATGTAGGAGCTGAAAATGGTAAGCATTTCTGATCTGATGTTTCCTGTGGGTCTAGAATCTGGGGAGAGCTTAGCATCAGAGGCTGTATAAGAAAACAGAACCTCCATTCTTTAAAGTTGTAATTATCACACACATTTTCTTTTACTGTCCTGTAGCAGGATTCTGGTGGGACGAAGTATACTCTTAGTAATTGTGGAAAGTGTTGGGGAAATATAATTAAAAATAAAGTCTTCTTCCAACCCAGAAATTCTCTTGACAAAGGTAATAGAAAAGAAGACACTTTCCTTATTGAATAAGCATTAAACCAGAACGTGATGCGCATCACAGGCAATTTGCTAAGAGACTGCGAAGGCAGAAGGGAATCACATCCTGTTACATAGCCAAGCAGATGTAACCTATAACATACAGATTCCGAAACATAAACAATAACTAGTCCTCAGGTAAGGGGACCTGACAGCCCCATTTGTTACACACAGTTCATCCTAGATTCATCTGGGAATTGGGTGACCATCTGTGTTAGCTAATTGGCTTTATCCAGAGGAAAAACAAACTTCTATCTTTAAGATGGGAGGTAGTTTTTGAAACCTGGCTGCTGACTTAGGTGCCTACACTTCTACAGAATCTGGGAGACGGCACTGGATCCCATGAAGTTTACATTTCAAAGAGATGTTTCCCAGGTCCTTCAGAAAAGGCATTCCTCAAGCCATGAAGCTGACAAAGGCTTTATTAGTCTTCAAAAGAATATAAAGTCATTTCAAAGAGGAGAAAGTACTTAGAATTACAAATTTTCTTAGAGTAAATGTTAGAAAAAGAAAGGAGAGGAAGCTCTTATTTTCAACAGGAAGTATTAAGTCTCTTGTTTTTAATTTGTATTTCTCCTTACAATTGTTGCATTGACCTTATGTTTTTTCATTTTATATTAGGGCAATTAGCCACAGTCTGATTGTCACAACTTTCACAGCTGTCACTTAAAATTTTCTGTAAAACAATGTGGTCGTTAATATACTTTCAATTCTCTTTTTCTTTGCACTCATTACACTGTTTTCTTTATCATTGTGTTTACTATCTTGAACTGGTATTCCTGGATGTTTGGAAATAGTATCCACCAGGGGTGCCTGGGTGGCTCAGTTGTTAAGCGTCTGCCTTTGGCTCAGGTCGTGATCCTAGGGTCCTGGGATCGACCCCCGCATCAGGCTCCCTGCTCCGTGGGAAGCCTGCTTCTCCCTCTCCTATTCCCCCTGCTTGTGTTCCCTCTCTTGCTGTCTCTCTCTGTCAAATGAATAAATAAAATCTTAAAAAAAAATAAGAAATAGTATCCACCAAACCCATTTATTAGAATTACAGAGCACAGAAAATAGCAAATCTTTGGAGACTATGGGATAATTGCAGAGTATACTGCTTTATTTAATATGAGTCATGTCTTATTCTAGCAGCAGTGATTTATTTTGTGCTCTGTGTTCCTGTCTGGTGAATATGTACATTAATGCATATTATGATACTGCTCTGAAGCCATACTAAGATCACACTAGATTCTTTAACTTATTAATCATAGTTATTCTAAATTTCCTCCATGATTGTTCCTACATCTGCATAATGTCTGAGTCTGGCTCTGTTGATTGCGTTGTCTCTGGACAGTGCGTTATTTTTTCCTTTGTGTGTGTTTGTGGGTGTGCATATCTCATAAATTTTTATTAAATACCAAACTTTGTGTGTGGTACAGTGGAGACTGAGGGAAATAGCATTTATATCTGGAAACAGGCATGCCTCCTCTCTTATGCAATTAGTGTGGGATATAGAGTCTTTCTAGGCAGGATGTGAACTGAGCGTGGATGTATGTAGTTGCTAAGATTGTCTTCACTGAGGTCCTGGCTTAAATTCCTGTAGGGTTATCTTGTGTTTAGGTTGGGGGCCTGATTGCTGGAAAGTTTTTTATGTGTTTTTGCTCCACACTCAGCTTTCAGCGTTCCTATGCACCTTGACCTCAGAGAGGGCCCTTCTGCCTGCTTTGTGCCCGGAGTCCTGGGTTGAGAAGGGTAGTTTTTTCTCTCCGGAGACTGGAGACCTCTCACGGTCCCCAAGTAGAAGGGGTTTATTTCCTTTTCCCTTACACAGTCACGTGAGTCTTCACCTCTGCTGCGGGACTGATGGGGTTTGCTGCCTTGTCTCAGTGGCCAGTGCCTTTTGGTTCTTGGGGGAGAAGAATCAGGTGTGGCTTTTTGCCTTTTCTGCTTGGGGCAGCCGTATTCCTCCTGCAGACCCCCACCAGTGAGGATGCCCTGCCCTGTCTTTCTCTTGAAGCCCCAGCGAGCCTCTGCAGTGAAGATAGAGCGAGTATGAACTCCCCCTTTGTCTGTGACTCCCAGGGTTCTGAGCCCTTGTGCTGCTCACACTTGGCCTTCAGTACTTGTCAGAACATAACTTGTCCTCCTCTGAGTTGTGCCCCAGGCAAGTCAGTGCTGTGTCTGTTTCTTCTTGGAAGTGCTTGTCTTTCCTTAGATTTCAGGCTGGGTGGTCACCTTGCAACCACAGCTCTCTGATGGGTTCAGGAATTTCTGTCTTGTCCAGATTGTCCTGCTAGAGTGCAGCAGCACTCTCTCTGGCTTTCTCCATCACAGTGGAAGCTGGAGGTTGTGCGATTCCTTGAGATACCCATCTCCTCTGTGCTCCTGAGCCAGATCAGGCTCCTTGTGGCAGGTATTTCCATAGAAGGCATGCTGTTTTCTGTATTCAGAGTGAGGCTCTTTCCTGTGAGGAACGTGTTGCCGCTGAGCCCTGGCATTGCTCTGCTTGCTGTTCTCCTCACTTCCTCCAGGGCCTCCTGTGACCTAGCTGCTTTTCCCCTCTGCAGCCTTTACAGGAATTGTGAGGCTGTGAGTTATACCTCCCCCTAACTACTGAAAAAGGAATTTACAGATGTTTCTATTCCTTCCTTCCTTCCTTATTATAATTTGCACAGGAGAAGGGGAGGGGGGGTAAGATCCTGATAAACTGATATACACTGTATACTGATTTACTTTTCATATTGGAAATCCCATTTTAATTTTTTCTTTCTTTCATTGACCAGATGAGCTTCTCATCTGCAACTTGATCTGTGAACTTAAGCAATAGGAGGAGTTCTCAGGGATAACTAGTTTATGGTGTGATTCCCTTTATAAATTAATACATTGACATCCTGGATTTGAAATATGTAAATCAGACAGTGTTGGGTTTGGGTCATGTGAAACTCTTCTCCAGGAAGCATTTTCTACGCAAACAATTCTACCCAATCCAGGTCTCTCAGGGTGCTTGGTGAAAGTCTTTCATACTACCAGCTGTATTGTATTGTATTGATTTTTTTCTGTATATATGAATCTCCCCTGCTACCTGTAGTCACCTTTGCATGCTCAGCATATAGACCAGTGTCTGGAAATGCAAGTGCTCAAAAATCTTATCAGTTCCTGGTTCTTACACATCTTACATCCAGTGTTCCATCCACTGACTTCTTGTGGGAGTAGGGAGATGGCATCTAATGGCAACTTAGCATTTAGGAATGTAACTGTCCTAAAGAAGGTGGAAATGTTTAACTGCCACATAATCTATTCGGTGTGAGCTACAGTGCAGTCAGCACAGGGCTTGTTGATGAAGCCATGGGTGAGTGGGTCTGTGAATGGATACCCTCCGGCTTCTGCAGTCAGTGCTTTCTGGGGACAGCAGATCAGGGTAACAGGGGGGTGGGCAACATGACATGTAGCATTAAATTGATCAACCCAATGGAGGGAAGGAAGCAAAGTTCGGAGTCAGGAAGCTAGAGTTTCCATCCCAGCCCTGCCCTGACTTGACTGTGGTCTCAGAGAAGGCAGCTTATTTCTTTGGAACTTTCTTTTTTATTGCTTAAATGAACAGAATTATATAAATCTCTAATATCACTTCTAACATTATATGGGTGGCTACTCCCTATGAAATTATCTGCTATCTAATTATATTGGAAAATCATTCAAACATGAAGAGGGATTTTAGCAACAAACAAATTTTGTTCATGTCCATTTCTGAGTCGTTCTACATGCCAGCGTTAGTGTCAGACAACTGAATATAAATCTGGGCTTTGGAAATAGGCATATGGCTTCAGGTAGGTTAGTTCATCTTTTTGGGCTTTAATGTTTTCATTTTTAAAATGAGTTTTTTAAGACTTTGTACTTTATTGAGCCATTGCAAGGATAAATAGAATACATGCTTATTAAAGAACCTAGAACATGGTGTGCGTCCAGTTGATATTAGCTGCCGTTTTCTTTGCCGTCATATCACCGCCACCAGCACCAGCACCACCAGCACCAACACCACCAGTAGCATCCACAGCAACATCCTCTAACTTTGCTGGAAAACCAAATCATGGCCATCTTGTCCTTAACCACCATACTGGAACCTAAGCTGCTGTTTTATTAGCTTTAAAATGTTATTGGATTCCAGGTAGAGCAGCAGTTCTCTCCCTTGACTTGTATCTCTATATCAGCATTTGGAAGTGAGTGTTCCAGGGCACCAATATGTGTATTAAGCTCATTAAGGGTGTTTAAAAGTTCTGGCTCACTAAGGTTACACAGACTAATCCCCTGGGTTTTAAAAATATTCACTTATGATCCTATATCTGTGATGCATTCTGCATCTCCAAGCAGATTTTACCTCTTTGCCATCGTGAAAGCCTGTCACAGCAGGATGTGTTGGCAGAATTAGCGGTTCTGAGCTGTCTCAGCGTGCATTGCCTTCGAGGTCATTGATGTGCCACTCTTGCAATGGGCATAAACATTACCACAGAGAGGTGAAAATGCAGATAGTGCTCCATTTGTCATGTGCAAATTTATCTTCATTTCACTTTAGTTTGACTACTAAAAAAATGTACTAAAAGAGCAAGCTATTGTTTTACTTAAAATTATTGTTAGATAAAAACTATAGGTAAAAGAGTCCTTCTTAGGGAGAAGACAACTGCATTATTAGTCTCAAGTGAAATATGAATCATCTTGGGCAATATTTTGGATTATGTGCGTTGCTGGTTTCCACCCATTTGGATAGAAAATGATCAGGAACAGAGACAATACAGTCTTAGATGTTATGATTCTAGAAGGCCAGGGACTGTCCCAGGGTCTCTGTGCTCTGAGACAGCCCTGTCCTCTGGGGAATCACACATATACAGCTACTTGGGAGGGTAGAACCTTCAGTGAATTCTAGTCTCTTGTATCTTTTATAAAATGTCTTCCTGGGGAGCCTGGGTGGCTCAGTTGGTTAAGCGACTGCCTTCGGCTCAGGTCATGATCCTGGAGTCCCGGGATCGAGTCCCACATCGGGCTCCCTGCTCGGCAGGGAGTCTGCTTCTCCCTCTGACTCTCTCCCCTCTCATGCTCTCTCTCTCATTCTCTCTCTCAAATAAATAAATAAAATCTTTAAAAAAAATGTCTTCCTGAACTTATGAGTTTGCCTTTTTTATGGGATCCTTAAGTTTTGTGGATTTCTAGTTTTCTGACTGCCCACCAGCTATTTTCTGACTGATCTCAGCTACTTCCATGGAATATGTTGCATTCATACTGCTAGTCTAGTTCCAGACCTTCAACTCTGACTTGATCACTAACATTGGGGCATTTCCCCAAGTTCTGGCCTGCTTATGTTCTGAATTCAGTTCCCTTATTCTGGCCTTTAGGATGCTTGTTTTATTTATTTCTTTTTTGGTCACCCTATATATGAGAACCCACCACCTAATCCAGCATGGCACATTGCAGGTACAGAATAATTATTTGTTGAATGGGCTACACTATACTTCATACAGTGAGGCAGATAACACATTTTTTTGGATGTTTATTATATCTTTTGTAAAAGAAATACAAATGAGTTCTTATAGAACAAATGATGGGCTCCCGAGTGACTTAGGGGAATGACTCAATCATTCATTAATTTGTTACATAGTCGCCAACCACCTGTGGGTGCTCCAGGTGTACAGCATAAGTAATTCCGACAGACGCCCTGTACTGATAGAGTCGATAGGATTGTACATTGAGGGTTTTCCCCAGAAAAGGACGATATCATTTCATAAAGGAAGAAGGTATCTATCCTTCCACTGATAAACAGAAATAGTTGGTGAGGCGTGGCTTTCATCTTTGACTATTCTGAAAATTGTACCCAAAACTGACATAAAAATAGCTTTAAATTTTAAAATAGCATATTTTATCCAATGATACTTAATGAAAAATTGTCTAGAAATGAATTTTCTCATTAAACTGTTTCAAATCTCATATTAAAATTTAAATACAGTAATTTTTAATGTGTTGATGATCAGTAAAGGCAGCTTGGTAGATCACACATCTCAGAATTTTATTTTTTAATAGGCAGTTTCATGATGCTTCTTGCTCCATATGACAGGAATACTGGCATGTAATTAAATAGGGTTAAATGTATATGAATAAATTGAGAATTGGCCCAAAGTTGCTCTTAAAAACATAAGTTTTTTTCCACTCAAGTACTTCCAGAGGCAGTAGGCACTATGTTTTGTGCAATGCCCTTCCTCTTTCTCCTTTTCCTCCTCCTCTCTCCGCTTTATTGAGGCATAATTTACATAAAGCAAAATGCACACACTGTAAGTGTGCAC
The DNA here is from genome assembly GCF_003265705.2 of Callorhinus ursinus. Lineage (NCBI taxonomy): Eukaryota > Metazoa > Chordata > Mammalia > Carnivora > Otariidae > Callorhinus > Callorhinus ursinus. Next base: position 12,290,218 of record NW_027397073.1, on the reverse strand, counting down.
ATTAATGCCTTTTGAAAACATAAACACACGTGTAACCACCGCTGATCAAGTTGTAAAGCACTCATTCTACCAGAAATTTCCACTGGACTCTTTTACCATCAGTATCCTCCCCAGCTTCAGCCCCAGGAAACCACCAATCAGCTTTTTGTCACTACGGGTTGGACTTCATAGCGGTGGAATTACTTACATTACGTGCCCTTTCTGTGCCGCTTCTTTGGCCCAGCGCAGAGTGGGGACGGTTCACCCAGGCTGCGGTGGGAGTCAGTAGTGTCTTCCTTCTTATCACCGAATATGATTCCATTGTCTGTTTATCCATTCACCTGCTGATGCAAATTTGAGTTATTTCCAGTTTTTGGCCCCTATGAATGAAGCTGCTATGAACATTTGTATATAGTCCTTTCGTGGACACATGTTCTCTGTTCTCTGGGGTAGATATCAGGGAGTGGAGTTGCTAGATCACATGTTAAGTAAATGTTTATGTTTTATAAGAAATTACCAAACTGATTTCCGAAGTGGTTGCACCTTTCTGTCTTCCCACCAGTATTATATGAGAGTTCTTGTTGTTCCTTATTCTCTCCAACACTTGATGTGGCCGGTTTTTAAAATGAAAATTAAAGTTTTGGCCACTCTACTAGGTGTGAGGTGGTGTCCTGTGGGGGAGGAGCCTTCAAAGCATATAAATATCCATTCCTTATAAAACTTTTAATTTGATCATTTATTTACTTTATGTCAGTATGGACTCATTATATTCTGTTCTATTCAATGAGTTAGAATGCATTACTTTAAAAATAAAGATACAAGATTTGAGTTTTCTATCAATTTCTCTACATATGGCCACAGTGCAGGGGTAGTTGGTTCTCTGACTGGCCTAGAATATAGGCAGAGCTTTTCAGTTCTCATAACTAGATATTGGTCATGCCCTCTACTTGACATGACTCTAATGCCTATGAGCCTTTGTCATAACTTGCTTGCTCTTAATAACACTCCTTTTGAAAACCCAATTAAAATCACAATAGTCAAATTATGGAAAGAGCCCAGATGTCCATCGACAGATGAATGGATAAAGATGTGCTGTGTATATATATATGTACACACACACACACACACACACACACACACACACACACACACACAGGAATATTACACAGCCATCAAAAATGAAATCTCGCTATTTGCAATGACGTGGATGGAACTAGAAGGTATTATGCTAAGCAAAGTAAGTCAATCAGAGAAAGACAATTATCATATGATCTCACTGATAATGCGGAATTTAAGAAACAAGGCAGAGGATCATAGGGGAAGAGAGGAAAAAATGAAACAAGATGAAAGCAGAGAGGGAGACAAACCATCAGAGACTTAATCTCAGGAAACAAACCGAGGGTTGCTGGAGGGGAGAGGGGTGTGAGGACGAGGTGGCTGGGGGATGGGCACTGGGGAGGGTATGTGTTGTGGTGAGCACTGGCTATTATATAAAACTGATGAATCACAGACCTGTACCCCTGAAACAAATAATACATAAAAAAAAAGAAAGAAAACCCAACTAAAATAACAAGGAGTTGAAAGTTGTCATCTAAAGGGATTCCAACAATCAATTCTTCAACGCCCCCCCCCCACATTATACCGGTTTAAACTTCATTGAATCATTAGAAATTAGTTCACACCCATGGTGATACTCTGAGTTTATTTATTGCTTAAAATTTTCTTTTAAAATATACTTCAAAGTTCCTCGTCCTGGGCTAAACTTCTGATCTTCTCTTTATTTTCTTCAACCTCATTAGGTACCCCAGTGCCTCTTGTTCATCAAAGCAACTGCCTCACACCTTGCCTTCCCCACCCAGCCTATTCATTGTGTGGTTTATAATGTTACCCACTCTCTCCCCAGTCTGTGAGTTACCTTGACCAAACCTCATACTTATATAGGGAAATATTTACTTCCTCTGCTCAGTTCTTGGACTGCTGAATTCTGCTAAAGAAAATTTAGACCTTGCTCAGATCCTCCAAAATTCATGTTTTATGAAATCAGTGGGGATTCAGTACTGACTGAGAAGGATTTGGAATGAATACAGTCCCTTAAGCAAAGCTGTGTTCTAAAAACTAAAAATTGTCAATACCTGTTGTTTGTATATTGACACAATTCAAAGTCAGTTCTAGGCCCTCCTTTCTCATCACTTTATACTCTCTCCCTAGGATCTCATTCTTGCCTTTTGCTACCTATTTTTTTAACCAAGTTTTAGAGTTCCTGAATAAACATGTTAAGACTTTTATATTGAGTATGACACGATTAGAGCTTCAGATCATATCCTGCATCTGAGCTCTAGACTCATATGTTCAAGTGCATCCATTTGGATGTCTCAAAAGTAATTAAACTTCAACAAATACAAACCTAAACCCAGGATCTTTTCTTCTCTCCAAAATAAAATCTTCTTCCATTCAACCCATTGGGTAAGCCAGAAACTTGGACATCATTTTTGGCTTCCATCTCTCATTTCTGTTACATATAATATGTTGCTAGAATCCTGTGCATTTTACTTTCTAAATAATTCTTCCATATCTGCTTTCTTAGTGCCACTCCTGACATTCTAATAGCTTATGAATTAATCTCACTGTGTCTACACTGTTCTTTCCTCTCATTTATTTATATTATAATAGCCAGAAGTGTATTTTAAAAATGCAGATATGATGATCTCATTCTCCTCTTTGGAAAACAAATAACAAATAAACCTATAATGGCTTACGATTTATTTTAGGATAAAATAGGAAGTTGTTAACATGGGCTACAGAGCCTTTTGTTGTCTGGTACCAACCTACCATCAGCCTCATGATGTTCTGCTCCTACTTTGAATTTTCTTTTAAATATGACAATATATTTCTAATTTGTCTTTCCTATGTGTGGTAGGCCACTTGTACTTCATTGAAAAGAGAAAAAGGAAAAGCAACAAATAATATGAATAAGTAATTGCTTTATTGATAATGTATTTCATAAAAGAAATTTAGACATGTAAGCGTTCCAGATATCAGCTGAATTCAAATAAATGAGGGTATCTAAGTTAATAAGTTTGAATAGTAGGTATGATTTTTGAAATAGGTGATATGAATTCAAATTTAGTAGAAGATAGAGTGTTAAAATATCCTTTTATCTTATGTTGAACATTTTGTCCAAAGGGGAATTATCACTGGGAGATGAAATAGATTTACATGTGTTTGCAGAAGGGGAGAGATAGACAGACATACTATTTCAACCATTACATTCTTAGTGACTATGAGATTGGATTGGAAAAAGAATTAAAGAGAATCTGTTGTTCCAGCAATCCATGTACTGGAACAACTGTGAATTTCCTCCTTAGTAGTGGCAGGCTGATTGCATCTAAGGGGAAGAGACTCTGCCCAAGAAGAGGATGCTGTTGGTCTCATTGTGCTTGATGAAGAACAGGAAAGGGTGATCGCAGTGAAAAGAATAAGTCGGTGCTGATGTGAGATGGACACTTACTGCTGAGGAGCTTGCGGCTTCCGTGCCCTCTTCAGTCACCTCCACAAAGGACTTGTGTATGACTTTAGACACCATGAGATTCTTCCTCCCTGACATGCCTGAGAGGTTGGCTCTCTGTGTACTGAAGACATCCATCATCCCCAGGGCTCTCAGTGTGTCCCTGAGATCATAGGTCTTTTCCGCTTTGAACCGGGGTAAGTATAAATCCACATGGGCATTGCTCATATTCTGTGAGCTTGTCCACTCTATTAGTTTCTCAGCAGTGAGTTGATCTTCAAGCTATGGCAATGGAAAAAAGGAACAGCTGACGTGATTCTCATTGATGTCAAACACGATTTAACATTGGATCGAATTGTAGAAAACTTTTACTTAAACAGTAAATGCAAATGCAGAAGATTCAGTTTGTCACATCTTATCCGAGCAGGCAAAAATAACACAGTCATAAATAGATATTATACAATTGAAAAATGTATTATATATTCATGTCTGTGTTATATTTATATATGTGCATAAATATGCACAAATATCTATATATGTGTTTCTGTGGGTATATATGCACATATATGTATATACAGCGGAATTATTAAATAAAGTTATTTTGTAAGAGATGAACTATGTATCTCTATTTTTTACACTCCCCATATATGACATGCTTCTTTTTCAAATGGATTTCTCTTGTTACTATCCTTGTGTACATAATTTTGTACACCCTAATTTAAATAATTTTTATAGTGTAGGCACTACTTTTATTCCTTTTTCTTGCTTGACCCACTTGTAAACATTTCTTATACAGATATATATTTTTCTAATCAAGTTTAAATTGTTACACGATACTACTACTAAATTGATGTTCAATGTATATATTTTTACTTAATATTTTTAAGCGTTCACTATGTGTCAGTCCCTAAGTTAAACTATTGGTAATACAAAGATGCACCAAAATTTTGAATTTTTCAATATTTTGAGCCACTTCTGTCCAAAAGCTTTTGCCTTTTTTGGATTAGTTACTTTAGGTTAAAATCCCAGGATGTCATTGATAATGAGGATTGCTGAGCTGAAGTATGAACACTGTCATGACCTTCACATGTATTGCTGTATTACTTTCCCTGAGGATCTCCAAATCTCACTGTTATTACAATATCTATTTTGGGTGAGGCAAGTTCACTGTGACTTTAGCAGCATGATCAGGCTTTTGAAGTCTTTGGAAGCTGCAGTGTTCGTAATGTCCTTAATGCGCCCGATACTGTTGTTGGTATATTTATATATTAACTTTATTATAACAGTTTTAAGAGGAAAATTATAATCCCTTCACATACTTTTTTTCCCCCCACTCTGAGCAATGAGGCTCCAAATGACTTTTGAGCTCTTAGGGACAGAATACTTCCAAATTGAAAATTAGGCATCAAGATAAATCTGTTTGTCTATTGTCTACAAAACCACTGTGATTTGATATTTAAAATGTACCTTTTGTTATTTTAATTTGCCTGTTTTGTTTATGAGTGAGCTTGCAAATATTTCCATGTGTCACCTACATATGAATGTTCATTTCCTCATCTTCAAATGAATAGATTGGAATATATTAGAAGTTCTTATGGTTGCAAAATATTAATGTGTGTGCCTAGGTATGTTTCTTCTGAACTGACATTCCATAGTTTCATCAGAATATTAATGGGACCTGTGATGTTGAGATTTTCTGTATATTCTTCCATGGGACACTGTGATATTTAAGATACTTACTTTTTGGAACATGCAGGATACCAGATTCTCCTTAACAGTTCTTTTTTAGGCTGTATGCAGAGAAGAAACTATGCAGAGAAGAAACTGTACTTGAACTCTGTCAGCCACCACCACCAATCTGTGAACCTTGCTTCAGTGAAAGCCCACACAAACATTGTACTACTAGGAAATCAGGCAAATAGGAAGAATTGGAGGTACAAGATTTTACCTTCTGCAGACCATCTACTTCATCTGGCAGCAGCAATATCATGCTTAGATCTTTGCCTTTGTATGGTATTTCCAGGATCTTGGCTTGCATGTCCTCCAGTGAGGTGAATTTAAAAACGTTGGATTGTTTCATCATTTGCACAGGTTTGCTTGTATCCTGCAGTAATTAATGTGACAAATGTCGAGTGAGGCATTAGTCAAAAGAAGATAATACTATTGAGATGCCAAACAAATCCTCCTTCTAAGAGATGATGTGGGAAATTTGTGAATTAGAAGCAAGAGTTTCTTTGAGTATTCCTATCTAAATAAAGTAAAAATATAAAACAAGAAGAAAATACAACCATGACAAATTTTATTTTCTACCTGCTGTTGTATATGCTATCAGATGAGTTTAACATTTAATTAATTTATATGTTTAATTAGACATATAAATTTAATATTCCATTTATGAGTGTGTTACATTATTATAAGTAAATTACAATACCTTGTTCAGCCAAAATTCTTTGTCCACAGTGTTCTTTTTATCAAATTTATTGTCCCACTGTCCTTTGAAATAGACGGCGTTCACCAGAACCAGAATGGCAGACTTAAGAGAGTCTTTGGGAAACAGATCTTTGATTTTTTCTGCAAAAGAAAATCAAAGGTCTGCTGTGAAAGTACAAGTGGTTTGTCTGGAAGATGCTTTGAAAGTTACAATGGATCATTAATTATTCACACAAGTCACCACTTTAGGGACTGTGAGCAATAATTTTCCAGGTGCAGCTTTCCTTGTGGCACCAGCTTGATGGAGTTATCCTTGCTGGAGACACCCCTTCTTGTCGTGGGAAAGGTGTTCAGATTCTCTGTCTTTGGGTGACTTCAGTCATCTCACACAAAACATGGATACACTGATTTCAGCTACTCTTGTAGCAAATCCATTCCTACCCTCCCTCTCTCCTGGAGTTCTTCTACACTTCCATTCTTCACTCCTCCCTTCCTCCCTTCCTTTCTGTTTTTTCAGCTTTGGGCTTACCACTCTGAGGAAATAGGGCTTGATTGTTCTTTAGGACAAATGGCATGAACTCTATCACCTGAAATACATGCCCTGTGCTGTCAGACAACACTCCTTGGGATATCTTCCTCTTTATTCTCCGCTTTGAGAATTTAAAGGATGTGAACCCAAGATGGGGTCTGAGCAGAGTCTTGGGAGCCACAGGGGTATTGCCATCTATGGCTATGAGCAAACACAGATTGCCAGCTGTGTTTCTTTGGAGTTGTCTTTCTTTTATACCTCCTGGGTTCTCGTTGTTGCTCTCCACATTTACCCGGACCATTCAATCATCTGCAGTGCCCTCCTCCAGCCTGTCTGCAAAGCCTCCTCCCCAACCCCACTGGTACCCCGTATGGTGTCAAGAACAGGTTTTACACACAGCAGGAACTCAAAGTGCTTCTTATGGGTGATCTCTCATACCCTACCATGAGTTTGGCTTTCCACCCAGGAATTAATCTTCTTACGACTTTCTTCTGCAGCATTGTTAAAATCAACAGATTCCACACTGGTTAGGTAAAATTTCTTAACATTATCCATGTATTCCTTTGACGTGGGAAGGAAGAAAGGAGGAATTAAGAGTAATTTATCTGTAATTATGTATTCCCAAGTTAGTTATCTTCAATCTTGACAAAATATAGTACAGGAATCTAGACCCTGAAGAAATTTACTTTTTCTTGCCCACTCATATTTTATACAGTTAGTATGTGGGTAATGTGAAAAGGAAGTATAGGCTGGCACAAGATTGAGGTCTTTGAAAGGCAGTACCTTCTGACATAGACTGGGGCAGAAGAGGCTGTGGTTTGCAAGTTGCAAAGCATGATGCTCCAAAGGAGATGGTGTGCTTCTGGGACTCCTCAGCAGTACTATCAATCCACAGGGTTCTCACTTTTGCTTATATCTTCCATTCTGGGCATTCAGTATTTCCTGGCACTTTCCCAACTTCCCTTAGAGACTCTCCAAGCCTGCCCTCTAATCAGTATCCCATTAGCCATACATTTCCTGGGTCATTGCCCACCAAAATTTATACTGTGTGACTGAATGGTGTCAGATCATTGGGGGCATCTCATGACTTCCTTTGCTATGGGAACCTCCTCTTGGGTTATGAAGTAATCCCTAAACCCACACTTTATCTTGGTAGATTGTCAGGTTCTAGGACACTTCATTTGGTCTAATTGAGGCAAGGGAGTCTTGTACCCTGTGGGAATGCTCTGCCTGCGGGTCAGCCAGGTTCATCTGCCTCAGTCTCTCCCATTTGGTCATTGGAGGACATAGGACCCAGGATTCAGATTAAAGATGTGGCAGGCCAGACGAAACTTACTTGAAGAAATTGATAATTTTTTTCTCCGTAGAGTTTGTTGGCGATGTTCAGTTCATATGCATCAGTGGGTTTCTTTAATTCGGTCAGAAGCTTTTGAAATTGGTGGTGCACATTTCCCAACTTCTGAACCTTCAAATATCAAAAAGTAAGCTCATTGCATTCTCTGTCACTGTAAATATAAATACTAACCCCATGTAAACTGTTAGATCCAAAGCTAAAATTCAGTAGTTCCATAGATGATGTTCATTGTTATTCCCTGATTTTTGGTGGATTTACTTAAATGTTCTTCAGAGTCCTTATGTTTGGTCTCCTCCAGGAAATTCTTTCTTCCTGCTCTAAACAATCCAATCTTTTCACTTTTTAACACAGATGCAGCACCATTATGCCATTGGATTGTCTTTTAATTAGTACAAATAGTTAGGTTAAGCTTCCCAGCTAAACTTATGCTCCTTAAGGGCTAGAGGCACATTTCATTTTAACAGCCATTAATAGTATGATAATGTTGAATTTGTATATTTCAGTTACATTATGACGTGACGCCCTTTACACTCTTAGACTGTATTTCTTCTAAGACCTGTTGACCATGATCTATGGCTCTTCACTAATGATGGTCATACTCTTAAGTGTAGGAATAGCATGTGCCTGGTAAGGGCTTTACATTGGTATCTCTAAGTCTTTATCCTATTGAGATGAAAACAAGAAACTCAGAATTAAATAAACTTTCCAAAGAGATGCAGAGCCAAGTTTTGAACCTAGGCCTGTGTGAATCCAGAACCTTCTACTTGCTAGCTAAGAGTTTTGGACCTTAAGGCTATAAACTATATATCTCATCTAATCATCTTCCAAAATGTGCTCGGATGTGTTAATCCCATTTATGAATTAATTAAAATTATATTATTTTAGCAACAGTGTTGTGATTACTGTAATTATTGTTATTCTGTAATAATAATACATAAACTTTATCAGGGTTTCCAGTAATCTAGGCACTGTTGTAATGTTTTGTATCTGTTTGTATGCATTGAGGAAGATTCTTTTATTACTCCCAGTTTACTGGGATGAGGTCACTGTGCCTCAGAGCAGTTGTGTCTTGTTCATGTTACCCGTTGGTGAACAGCAAAGCAGGAATTTGAAGCTCTTTAGGCACAGTGCTGATCTCCCCCCAGGAGACAAAAGTATGAAATAAATAAGTGTGTAATATGAAATGAGATACATCTCTGTCCAATCTATTTTACCTAAGATTTTCCCTAAAAATGAACTTTTCACAGTTTATCTGAAATTCCCAGTTTCGAGTATGACCCTCCTGGATATGCAGTTTTCCTTCTAGACCCAAGTCTCTGTGACTCACATGATCTGTTGTAGTTCTTTCTTTTGTGTTCTCTGTGGCTTCATTAAAGTGAAGGACCTGGAAGAGACAGGAAGTGGGATAAGAAAACTGCTCAAAAGATCTGGAAATAAATAAAAAAGAAAAAAAGAAAGAACCCAAATCCAAACAAAACAAAACCCCCAAACCAAAACCAAAACCAAACCAAAACACTAAACAAAGAAAAAAAAGAAAACTTCAGTGTAAGCATTTGCTCCTTGAAAAACCACAGCAAAGCTGGTTGATCACCAGCCACTTCACAGAATCCTGTGTCATTATTCGTTGCTGAGAAAGCATGAAATGTTTTGCATGAATTTAAATCAGTGCATCACTTCTCCCATTACTCTTCCCTGTAAGCCTTGCCTCTGTTTGTTGTACAATTGTGGGAGTTCATCCCAGCAATTGGGAAATCTAGGCATAAGGAAGCGAATGGCGCAGAGCCCTGGGCAGGGCATGTGCCCCTTACACCTCTGTGCTCACCCAGTCACGGAAGCGCATGCTCAGCCTGCTGTGCTACACAGGCAGATCTGTGGCAAACCGCACGCAAGCCGGCAGAGAAATCTGTCCGAGCTGGTCAGCGTGTAGGAAGCCGACACCTAACCTACCTCCCCAATTTCGAATGCAGTGTTTTCTTTGGCTCCTAAGTAGGTCATGGCTAAAGCTGTTGAGATGGAGAGAGGGGAGTAGAAGATGTCATCCTTTTTTGATCCTTTCAGCTGTTGGAACAGATCAAATGCGAAGTGGGTGTTTGCTGCACTGAGTGAATTCATGGCGACCTTGGTGAGATCTGGAACTCCTAGAAAAGCATCAGATTCATTTTATGAGTTTAGTGAAGGGAAGGTTAGTCCATAATGAAATTTTCTTAAAAGAAATGACTTATATTTGGATTGTGGGATTCTGGCAACTGAAGTTTTTCTTTCTTCTACTTTTCAAGCCTCTTTCAGTGTAGCTGTATTAATTTCATAATTAAACGACTATTGAAATTACTATGTAAAAAAAAAAAAACTTCTGTGAGAAAGTAATAGAACATCTTTATCTTTCTTCTGTCACTGGCAGTACTAGGCCTGGGTAGAAAATGCTTTATTACAGATACCAACACAAAGATTCAGCCAGCTCCCATGAGGCACCTCTCTGCCTTTTCCTTTAGGCTTCTATGGGTGCCACAGACTCTCCCCCTCACCACACGTGTACCTATGGGAGCATCTGTTTAATCAGAAATAAATTAGATAAAGGATAAATCAGATGGAGGTGTTTCAGTTTTACCCTGGCAGAATAAGTAAAATACAGTCACACAGATTGAGATAGATGCACGGTAGAAAACACACCATTACCATTTTCAGAAATGATTCCTCTTACTGAGCTGGAGCAGCCGGGGGCACATACCTGTGTTCCTGGAGGAAGCAGAGGTGGGCAGGGAGCCTGTCAGCCTGTGTGTGGTGAACAGTGAGCTCCAGAATATATAGCTCTCTCCTGCCACTTTTTATCCCTCGTTGTGGTCAGTATTTCAAGCAAGTCAGCTTTTGATTTCTTAATCAGGCTATCCATCATGTGAATCAACTCAACATATTTATGAGATTAAAGCATGAGCGTTCTTTTACTGTACTTCCTTCTTACCTGCAGCAAAAAACTGCAGACCTGTAGTCATTGGCTCCTATGAAATGCAGTTAAGTGTCTTTCTAATACCAATGAGGATAGAATTACAACTTCCTCACATGCCCCTGCCACATCCACCTGGAAATAACCCTTGAAAAAAATCTTCTCTTGGATGTGGATGTCTTTAAGGCCCACTTCAAACGTCAACAATGAACAAGCTTATATTTTCTATCTTAAGTTCTGAAAGGGCTAGTTCAACCTGTCAATTTCATTAGTAATTATTCTGTATAACCAGGAAAATAGCTCGAGTTCTGTCTAAAGCACTACAGATGCAGTGTCTCAACAATACGTGGAGAACAAGAATCTATTGCCTTTCCTTAAAGGCTGTACCTTGATAGCTGTCCTCCTTGTTACCACCCATGCCCCCTTGCAGCTGGTCCCAGATTTTCCGTTTTTTAAGGCCGGTGGGAAGTTCATTTACCTTGCAGTGTTAACATGCTCACAAGGGGAAGAACGATGGATCAAAACATGGAACATCTTTTGTGGCAGCATTCTAGTTTTTTATATAAATATGAATCAAAAATAAATTATCTGAGCTCCAGAATCATGACATTTCTCTGTCCCTTGCCCTTTAGCATACCAGCTTCTTATTCATGGAGTGGACATCATAGTCAGCTGCTTGTAAGAAAAAATGAGACAAAGTGTTCTTTGAATGCCATGGTTAATTCTGCTATCACAGGAACTTTATTCCCTTCATGTACATGATGTTCCCACAGGTAGAATCATATTAAAAACTTGACTTTTACCCAGTGGTGATAGATATTCACCCATTTACACCTTTTACAACTTATTAAGGCAGGTCCCTTTGTTATCCCCATTGCACAGATGACAGAAATGAAGCACAGAGCAATTGAGTAAAAGCTCAGGTGTCTATGGGTAGTGAATTGCACAGGTGAGATATCAGGCAGATAAGCTGGCTCAGGAACCTGTATGTGTATCCACTACCTGTAGTATGTTAGACAGACTCTGGGCTTGAAACGACATACCTCCTTGTGTTTAAATGAAAAGAACCTTTTTCTTCTGCACTCTTGAAAGAGGTAATGTCCTCCTACAAAATCAGAAGGGGTGAGATACAATCAAACACTAAGCCCCACAGTCACCAGGAGAGAAGGCTGGTTTTCAGATGTCCTTTTAGGGCTCCATCCTGGGACAGCCAAGAACAGTGAGTGGGGAATGATATCCAGGTGATTTCCTCTGGGCATGAGGCTCAGAGAGAGAATCAAATCATGCCCAACCGTCCCTTCCCCCAGACAGCTCTATCAAGGTAGGATTTAGTAGAAATGAAGAGGGAGGGAGGGAGGGAAAAGAGGCAGACAAAAAGAAGTGTTTTTCCCCAGAGTACACTGTACCCTGAGGTATGGCTATGGCAGGGGTGAGGGTGGTGGTTGTGGGGCATCTAGCCCCACACCTGGCCTGCCCCAGGGGTAGTGGAGATTGGGGGTAGAGGGTGAACGGGATTTTTGTTTCTAAAACTGAAAGTTTTTTTCTGGCAGATCTCCCTACCCTCCAGGCCATGCTGGTCTCATTTGTCCCTCTGTGTATAGTGAATCCCTGAGTGGGATTGTTATGTAACAGATCCCTGAGCTGAGACTAGGTGGGGTGAGGGAGGAAGCCGAATTTGGGGTTTTGATGAAGGAATAGGTCCAAAGTTAGAAGAAAATGATGAGAAAAAGACCCACGATGAAAAATTACAAACATGGGAATAGGAGCTTCTCAGTGAAGGTTATGTCACTGGCCATTGTCACCAGATAGAAGTACGGGTTCCTGGAGCAGGAACAGGAGTGGTTTCTTTGGGCTCCAAGAGAAAGGGACCTGACCCCATAGGACAGAAGCAAGAAGCTCAGGTTGGGCATGGAAGGAAGAAATTTGGTGATGAATTGGTATAAATTGGCCTTTAAGGGAACTTCTGACTAAGGCTGAAATCCCCTGAGGCTAAGCTGCTAAGATTTGTCATGCAGAAATAGAGTCTGAGGATAAGGGACTAATTATAAGGACCAGGAGTTTGCTTACGTTTAGAGAGAGCTTGGGCTCAACTGAGAAATAATTTCATACTTTTCTTCTGTTCCTAAAAAGTGTTCCAGTCATGTAATAGGATTATGACATCCTGATGTCACATGGTGTCACAGATCACTCAGCCATTCTCAGAAGTTTTTGCATGTGATTCCATGCCAACTTGTGTCTTCGGGTATTTTCTAAATAATACACCAACATCATGGGTTCCAGGAATTCAGAAACCCAATAAAACTTAGGCAGAACATACACTTTTGGGAACCATCCTGCTATTTCTAATGCTTTATAGGTTGGTTAAGAAATATCTCCTTGGTTTTCCTGAACCTTACTTCCTTGTGAAGGGTGTGATTTGTTAAATTGTAAGTCCTAGGGGAATTTTATTTCTTCTTCCTTCTTACGAAGTATATGGTATGTCTCTTTACAGGGGAACTGGTTAGTGAGAACAGTGAGCATCCAGTGATAGACTACCTGCCAATTACTCTATCCCCTGCAGATACAGATACAGCTGTGTATGCATTGAATAACATCAGAATGGGGTTAATTAGCTTTGTGAAAGAATTTCACAGAAGAGAACTCATTCCAGTAAGATTTATACAGACATTAGTTAGGGAATTGGTCTCCTGTGTAAGTATATCATGGAAGACAGATTCATATGAATCTCCCATTCCCACATCTCCAGCACCACCCAGGACAGTCATCCTACTTTCAACTGAATCCATCACTGTTCCTTGTTGTCTTCTTATAACTCCCTCCCTGATTCATGTGGGCATTCCTGTTCTTTTGCCAAGAAACACCAGTGTAGGCTCTCCCCTTTCCTCTTCCTCTTTGTTTTATGTAAAATAATGGGTGTTCCCTGGGACTGCATGTCACTGGATCTTTTCTCAGGGGCAGTTTCTCAATTCCTCATCTTCATACTATGAAGCCAGAAAACATGGTCTTCTCTTTCTTTTATTTCCACTGCCTTTTCTAGCCATTGTTTTTTCCTGTCTTCAGTGCCCTATTTTCAGTTTCCAGCTGTGCATGTATGTCACTGCATGACACCTACCCATCTTGTGTGTTACTCCTTACTATTCATTAAGTCATCTGTTACCTCTTTACCCTTTTATGGTTTTAACTCTTCATTCTAAATGCTCCCAGTATTTCAGGTGACTTCAAAATTTTCATTTCATAGTCAACAAATGGAATATATTCCTATTTTATTTTCTATCTGTTTTAGTTGAATCTCCTTCTTTGTGAAAGTCTTCTCATGTCTTTTGCCCTTTTCATCATTGGATTCATGATGTTTCTTACCTATTTGAATATGCTCTTTATATAAAGTGATATAGATTGTTGTTGATACTGTCTCTGGAGTACTGATGGAGAGGAAAAATTCTAGAGCATGAAGAAACTTGAGTACATGGGATGTGGGTTTGCTGGGGATTTTATTTTGCTTCTCTAGTTCTACTCTTCACTCTTTCAACCTCCTCTGGGCTCCAGGAAGCTGAGTTGTAGGGCAACATAATCAGTGTCTTGTCCTCTGACAAACACTTGCATTTGGCCATTGAGAGGCAACGAGTCACCCGGCTTCCTCTCAGCTAGGTTGCCAAGGGATGGTTGCATTTCTTTGACAAAAGCCACAGATGCTATTGGGCAGCCTTTTCTGTAGCTCCAGCAGTTTCCTGGATTTTGGTAACTACTCCTCCCCTTACTATTTAGGTCTAGGGGTGGCGGTGTCTCCCCACTGTTGTTCGCCTCGTGCCAGTCACCATCCTTTGTCTGTTTCTCTTAGCCCTGACCGTACTTTGTATAGTTTTTTTATCAAACACTCCTGAATTATCAACTTTGTGTCATTTGTTTTCTGCTAGGCCCTTGACTAATACAGTAAGTAAATTGCTTTAGGAAAAATATCTTCAAATGGAATTCTGGAATCAGGTTGCTCGCATGTTGAGAAGCGCATGTTGAGAGGAAATGGGGCACCGGCATATTGCATATAGTAGCATCAAGTTATCACTGATGGAGGTAACACAGGAAGTGCAGGTGGAAAACAGGTGTTGGGACATCAAGTGGCTGTGGTGCTAAGTTGCTGTGGCAACAGCAATGGTTATAAAGATTGTGGGATCAGCTGCTTACTTATGATGGGCCTGGCAAATTCAATTCCAACTGAAATCTGAAAAACCTTTTCCATGGGTCTTGACAAGTAAATACTGAAAGCTAGAATACATTTACAGGGATAAGATGCTTCATCTTTCTAGGAAAATTACAATTAAAACAATGAGATTAACACCAGTAACAATTTTAAATACTTCAGATTGGTGTGATGTGGAAGAAGGGAATTACTGATGAAGTGTTGGTGAAAATGTTAGTACAACTACTTCAGGAATATCTGGCGGTATGTGCTTCAGATTCAGCAGTTCTGTGTTTAAATATATACCTCAGAGGTACTCACATGCTCTGCTCAAGAAGACATGTATAAGGGGGTTAATGGCCATACAGTTGGCACTGACAAGAAGTAGAAACAACTTAGATGTATATTAATAGAAGAATAAGGAAAATAAATTATGCTAGGTTCATACAACGGAATATCCTACAGCAGCGAATGTAAATCAGTCTTCAAGGATAATGTTCAGTGGAGAAAAAATCATGTTGAAAAGGTTGTGTAGCTATCATTTTTTTTTTTTTTTGCAGTGTGGGTGGGGAAAGTAGGGAGATTGATCATTGAAATGTAATTCTGTTTCTGAATCTGTTGTACCCTAACCCCATTATGCCCCATAAACATTCCTGCTGACGTCTGTTGGTGGTTTCCTGATAGCCTTCTGATGGCCCCTTATCCAGTCCTTGACAGTGAATTTTCTGAATTACTTGTCACCGTTGACTCATCTTCCTTGGGATTCTGCCTTTAGTTCTCCACATCTCGGACTCCCTTCCCACTGCCACCACTCAGATGCAGGTCCTTCCCCTGGGGGTCTTTTGCAGGCGTTCCTTCTCCAGCCTACCTGGGCCATCTCGACACTCTTAACTTCAGTCCACGAGTTCCCTGGTCCATTTCTCTCAGTTTAGGGTTTTCCCCTCCTTCCTTCCCATCTCTAGTGCCATTCATACAGCCCTTCCTTTTCATTAGTTTTGGGTTGATATTTATCATTTTGACTGATTTATATTTTACATCATTTTAATCAGCCCTATTTTAAAATTTCATTCTATACCTTTTAATCTTTTCAGAAAAATTACACTGCTTTCCACGTCTTCTATTATGGGGCTCTGTTGATGTTTCAGTAGAGTAAGCATGTCTTTGGAACACAAGAAGAGATCATTTTTTCTGTGCATCAAGTCTAGCAGTAACCAGGAATAACTGATTGTTGTCTGCTTACATTTGGATGAATGCTTCTTGAATGCACCTTGGTTTTGAATTTAGGGATGGTTACATAATATGTTTGACCATCACATTTTTAAGGCTTCTATAGTGACCCATTCTCCATGCAATGGTTCTTAGTTATTTTCTATGACCTAGTGGGGTAGGCTAACTGAGTGGTCCTCAGTACAGTGCCAGAAGCAGGGGCTTACTGACAAGGGAGGTTTGCCAAGGTTCCTTTACATATGGGTGACAGGTGACTTGGTAAGCCTCCTACCTTGAGCCAAAATTCCAAGGTCCAAGGCCATCCTATCACCATATACTTCCCATCTCATTACCTGTGGAACAAGCCTCTGCATTCCTGGAATGACCCTGCCTGTTAGCATCTGTCTCTCCAGGACTGCCAGGAACAGTTATCACCTCCTTCAATTTCCCAGTTACCCAAGCAGGATACAGTCTACTTCTAGTAATTATTATGCTACTGCGCAAGAAACTCCTGAACTTAAATCATTACAGTGATGTCCTCCCTACACTAAGAGGATCACTTGACAAAACTGCTAATTAATTGTACTTTATGTAAAAGAACTGTTCCTGAAATTCAGGGCATTAAATTGAATTTTGGTCAGTATTAATTTGGTTTACAATATTATTCCAATGATGTTCGGAAGTATCTGTACTTCTTTGAAAGTATTTTTTAAAAAAATTGTTGAGGGGCGCCTGGGTGGCTCAGTCGTTAAGTGTCTGCCTTCGGCTCAGGTCATGATCCCAGAGTCCTGGGATCGAGCCCTTCATCGGGCTCCCTGCTCCGCAGGCAAACCTGCGTCTCCCTCTCCCACTCCCTCTGCTTGTGTTCCCTCTCTCGCTGTGTCTCTCTCTGTCAAATAAATAAATAAAATCTTTAAAAAAAATTGTTGAAATACTTGATGCTTTCTCTGTTAAGATAATTCAGAAATATAGTCGGGAAAATACAAGAGGGAATTCCTCCACTCTCAAGCAGGGTAGTAGATTCCTAGGACTACTATCATAAAATACCCCACTCTGTGTAGATTAAAATGACCAAAGTTTATTCTCTCACACTTCTGGAACCTAGAATTCTAAAATCAGTATGTTACCAGGACCACACTCCCCCTGAAGGCTCTAGGGGAGAATCCTTGCCTCTTCCAGCTTCTGGTGGCTCCTACTGTTCCTTGGCTTGTACATTCAGTCTCTGCCTCTGTCTTTATAGGACCTTTTTCTCTGTGTGTCTCTTCTCTTATAAGGGCACTGGCCATTGGATTAGAACTCATCCTAAGCCAGTGTTACCTCCTCCTAACTAATTGTATCTGCAGTGTTTCTATAACTAAATTAGGTCACACTCTGAGATACTTGGTAGACATGAAGTCTTGAGGGGGTACTTAGTCCACTACAGTTAACACTCCCACTAGCTGAACTAAAAACTTTTAACAGCTGAGTAGAAACCATCTAGCTATTTTTACATAAATATAAAACACATGCTTCTATCCATGTGATCATAAATAAGCCTGAATAGCCTAGACGCTGGGTAATCCGTGGACACCAGACTACTTCCTCATGATGATCTACTGAGGGTGACGCGGCCAAGAGTGTAGGTGTGAGGACTGACACGACACGTGGGCCGGCCTGGCATTGGCCGTCGGGAGGACTTCCAGCGCCTTGATGGACCAGCTGGAACGGTATCAGGCAGCTGAGGTCATGGCTCCTGTGGTGCTTATCCACCCTAGGCCTCATGAAACAAGCTTGGGAGGAGCTGCACTCTGGCTTCTGCATTGTCTTTTGGACCGTTTTCAGTGGCAGCTGTCGAGGGACCATGGAGGCCCTAGTTTCAAGGGTAAACACTGAGAGAATAGTAAAGGAAAGTAGCATGCCACGTGAGTAGCCCTTCCCAAGGCTTTATAGGAGCTCTAGTTCCAAAAGCGAGATGTGTCTAATGATGGACCACTTCTGACCTAGCCCCCTTGGTCAGACGGCCCGTGTGGTGTAGTTAGAGGATGAGAGGGAGGGGGCCAGGGAGGCGAGGTGGGGGAGGAAGACTATGCATGGGGAGGGTGTGAGTAGGGAGGTGGGGCAGGAGGAAGGACAGAGAAGGAAGGAGAGAGAGAAGGAGAGAATGAATGCCGTGAAAGTGGACAGGGGGTCATGGAATCTTTACAGCTGACTGTTCTAGGGAAGGGAGGCCTCCCCTAACCCAAACATCTTCCAAAACAGCAGTCTTTAAATGAGAATAAACCTAAAGGTGTCCCCAGAAACTTTTATATGAGATTTTCTAAATCTCAAATGCATGTGTTCTGCAAAATTTATATGCCCGAGAATGTCCTGTGTTCACAAGTGGCAGGTTTCCCAAGAAAAGCAAACTTGTCACCTACTGCAAATCTTACTACAGTGAGATGCCCAGGAGCAACAAAGACAAAACTCTTTTAATGATTAATCAAGATGCTACAGGCCCACCCAGAGGGCTTCTGCCTTCCCCGGTTTTATACAGACTGCTTTAAACTGTGAAGAATGCAATGTCAGAAGGGAAGTATTTTAGCTCAGATTGAGTTATTCTGAATTAGGAATATTTATAAAAGAAGTCAGGATGATGGTGGGAGTAATGGCAATTTTTCAGTAACACAGCTCCTTCAAAGCTTTGACTATTGTCAAGATTGTGTTCCTCAGGAGAACAAAGCAGAAGAGCACCTCAAAAGCTACTGAACATTAAATATGATTTTTCTACTTATTGTGACAAATTCTTTTCTCATATTCCAGATATTATCTCAGGCACAAGAAAATACCAAACTAACTGGAATGTTTTACTGGGTTATGTATTTTTAAGATACATTAGAGAAAACCTATGAAATTTATTTCAGATATGGTGTGCATTATTCAATTAATATATAAAATCTATTTCATCAGATCTCATCATGAATATTTCCTCTTGTGAACGTGAGTTCTCATTTTATTTCATTTCTAAAAATGGTTAGTGGTTCAACTTGCTACTAACAAAGTCCAAAATTTTGTTTTAGATGCAGAACTAATGAATTTTTAGCAATATATGTTTTTATCTTAAGTGAAAAAGCACAGGGAAATTTTCTTATGATTCATCTCATTAAGAGATGCTTCTCCAATTAAAAAATAGCTTCTGTATTAATTTTTAATTTTATACCAATAGTAGGTAGCTACTGTATTTAATAATTATGTTACAAATTTTTAATTTTATACCAATAGTAAATGTAGTGGTAGATTAATCTAAAAAAAGATGTTTTAAACATTTAAAATAATATGATCATACGAACAATTTATATTTTAATTTATAAACATTGTCATTGGAGAGAAGGATGACAAAGTTATCAATAGAAGACTTTAAAATATAAAAACGTTAAATTAGGATAAAATTCTTTTTTTTTTTTTTAAGATTTTATTTATTTGACAGAGAGAGACACAGTGAGAGGGAACACAAGCAGAAGGAGTGTGAGAGGGAGAAGCGGGCTTCCCGCCGAGCAGGGAGCCCGATGTGGGGCTCGATCCCAGGACCCTGGGACCATGACCTGAGCCGAAGGCAGACGCTTAACCGACTGAGCCACCCAGGCGCCCCAGGATAAAATTCTTTGAAGAAAGTGGAATGGAAATATAATTTCCATGTGAAGAAGAATGATTTAAAATCTTCAAAAGTTAAAAGGTTTGTTCATGTGTTTTAAAAATGGGTAAATAGTAGGTATTATGGTTAAATTCCACTGGATCGATTTAAAAGTGATGAAATAGTTTTATTTTTTATTTATTCATTTATTTTTAAATTTTATTTTATTATGTTAGTCACCATACAATACATCATTAGTTTTTGATGTAGTGATCCGCGATTCATTGTTTTCGTATAACACCCAGTGCTCCATGCAGTACGTGACCCCCTTAATACCCATCACCAGGCTAACCCATCCCCCCACACCCCTCCCCTCTAGAACCCTCAGTTTGTTTCTCAGAGTCCATAGTCTCTCATGGTTCATCTCTCCCTCCGATCTCCCCCCTTCATTTTCCCCTTCCTTCTCCTAGTGTCCTCCATGCTCTTCCTTCTGTTCCACAAATAAGTGAAACCATATGATAATTGACTTTCTCTGCTTGACTTATCTCACTTAGCATAATCTCCTCCAGTCCCATCCATGTTGTTGTAAAAGTTGGGTATTCATCCTTTCTGATGGCTGAGGAATATTCCATTGTATCTATGGACCACATCTTCTTTATCCATTCATCTGTTGAAGGGCATCTCGGCTCTTTCCACAGTTTGGCTATGGCGGACGTTGCTGCTATGAACATTGGGGTGCATATGGCCCTTCTTTTCACTACATCTGTGTCTCTGGGGTAAATACCCGGGAGTGCAATTGCTGGGTCATAGGGTAGCTCTATTTTTAATTTTTTGAGGCACCTCCACACTGTTTTCCAAAGCGGCTGTACCGCCTTGCATTCCCACCAACAGTGTAAGAGGGTTCCCCTTTCTCCACAACCTCTCCAACATTTGTTGTTTCTTGCCCTGTCCATTTTTGCCATTCTAACTGGTGTAAGGTGGTATCTCAGTGTGGTTTTGATTTGAATTTCCCCGATGGCTAATGATGATGAACATTTTTCCATGTGTCTGTAAGCCATTTGTATGTCTTCTTCAGAGAAGTGTCTGTTCATGTCTTCTGTCCATTTTTTGGACTTGATTATTTGTTTTTTAGATGTTGAGTTTGAGAAGTTCTTTATAGATCTTGGATATCAGCCCTTTGTCTGTAGTGTCATTTGCAAATATCTTCTCCCATTCTGTGGGTTGTCTCTTTGTTTTGTTGACTGTTTCCTTTGCTGTGCAGAAGCTTTTTATCTTCATAAGTCCCACAAGTTCATGTTTGCTTTTGTTTCACCAACCTTTGGAGAAGTATCTTGAAAGAAGTTGCTGTGGCCGAGGTCAAAGAGGTTACTGCCTATGTTCTCCTCTAGGGTTTTGATGGATTCCTGTCTCACAATGAGGTCTTTCATCCATGTTGAGTTTATCTTTGTGTATGGTGTTAGAGAATGGTCGAGTTTCATTCTTCTGTATATAGCTGTCCAATTTTCCCAGCACCATTTATTGAAGAGACTGTCTTTTTTCCATTGCATATTTTTTCCTGCTTTGTTGAAGATGATTTGACCATCGAGTGGAGGGTCCATATCTGGGTTCTCTATTCTGTTCTGTTCGTCTATGTGTCTGTTTTTGTGCCAGTACCATGCTGTCTTGGTGATCATTGCTTTGTAATAGAGCTTGAAATAGGGCAACATGATGCCACCAGCTCTGTTTTTCTTTTTCAACATTTCCTTGGCAATTCGGGGTCTTTTCTGATTCCATGCAAATTTTAGGACTGTTTGTTCCAGCACTTTGAAGAATGTTATTGGAATTTTGATTGGGACGGCAATGAAGGTATAGATTGCTCTGGGTAACATAGCTTTATTTTAAAAATGGCAACACTCGTAATATGACACAAATTATATCCTTTGTAACTGTATTTTGGCCATAATTTTAGCTGTCAACTAAAACATGTGGGGCAAAGGTTTAAACAAAAGTTATGAGTTGTTCTTGAGCAAAGGGTTTGGAGATCTCTGTGGCAGGATTCAGATCCCTCGGATTGCTGTGTGCTGCCAGGTGCTGCCCATTTCAGGCAGCACCACTAGTGACACTGTGTGGCAGTGGCTGCAACAGCAAGTCAATAGTACGAGACTTCCTGGGGACTAAATAGGTTTCTGGTGTTTCTTCTTTAAAACAAGTATAAGACTGGCAATCCCCCTCCACATCTCAATTTGTTAAACATTGTGGGGTTCTTAAATTGTGGGGTTCCTAAAGTTGTTAAGAGAGGGAGGATCCAGGGAGAGAGAATGGCATCTTTAATGGACAGGATGGTGGATGATTATATTTCATCTGATTATAAAGAGAAATGTAGTCTTATTTTGTATTCACTGAAGTCATAGTTTCTCCCAACAAAGGAAAGCCCTGGGCTAAATGGCTTCACAGGTGAATTCTATGAGCTATTGAAAAAATTAACACCAGTCGTTTTCAAACTTTTCCAAAAATTGAACTGGAGAGATCACTTCCTAACTCATTCTATGAGGACAGCATTACCCTGATATCAAAGCAAGAGGGACACGAAGGAAAGAAAAGTACAGACCAATATCTCTTATAAATATTGATACAGAAATCCTCATAAAGTGCTAACAAGCTGAATTCAGCAGCATACTAAAAGGATTATGCATCATGACCCAAGTAGGATTTATTTCTGGAATGCAAGAATAGATCAACATATGAAAATCAATCAATGTACTACACCACATTAACAGAATGAAGGGGAAAAACACCATGTGACCATCTCATATGATGTAGAAAATCATTAGACAAAATCAACACCTTTTGATAAAAATATTTGTCAAATTGGTAATAGAAGATTTCCTCAACATGATAAAGGATATTTATGAAATACCCACAACTAACATCATATTGCATAGTGAAAAACTGAAATCTGTTACCCTTTTTCCATTTTTACTTAACATAACTTTGGAAGTTCTAGCCAGAACAGTTAAGCAAGAAAAAGAAATGAAAGGCATTCAGATTGGAAAGGAAGAAGTAAAATGATCTCCCTCTTTAAGATGACATGACCTTATATGTAAAAAACAGCAAAGATTCCACAGAAAGTCTGTTAGAACTAGTAAATAATTGAGGAAGTTTCTAAGATATGAAATCAACAAACAAAAATTGGATTTTTACACTCTAAACAAGAAAAATCTGAAAAGAAGATTAAGAAAACATATCCATTTACAACAGTGTCAGAAAGAATTAAATACCAGGAACTAACTAGGTGGGCAAAAGATTTATAGAATGAAAACTACAAATCACTGGTGAAAGAAATTAAGGAAGACATAGATAGATGGAATGATGCCGTGTTCATGGATAGGAAAGTTAACATTGCTACAATAACAATACTATTCAAATCTATCTACAGGTTCAATGCAATCCCTATCAAAATTCCAATGACTTTTTTTTTCAGAAACAGGAAAACCCATCCTAAAATTCATACGTGGTCTCATGGCATACCCAGTAGCCAAAACAATCTTGAAAAAGAAGAATAAATTTGGAAGTTTACATTTTCTGGTTTCAAAACACGCTATAAACTTATAGTAATCCAAACAGTGCGGTGTAAAGACAGACTATATACCTATGGAGTAGTATAGAAAACCTGGAAATAAACTTTTGAATATATGGTCAAATGATTTTTGACAAGGGTGTCAAGACCATTTAATGGAGGAAAGGACAGTCTTTTTAAATAAATGGTGCTGGTAACTGGATACCTGCCTGGAAAAGAATCAAGTTGGGCCCTTACGTTACACCATATGTGAACATTAAGTCAAAAAGGTCAAAGGACTAAATGTAAGAGCTAAAACTATAAAATTCTTAGAAGAACACATAGTGGAAAAACATGACATTGAATTTAGCAATGATTTCTTTGATATGCTACCCAAAACCTAGGGAGCGAAAGAGGAAATTGATAAATTGGATTTGAACAAAATTGAAAACTTTTTTGCATCAAAAGGCACTATCTAGAGAGTATAAAGCAATCCACATAATGGGAAAAAAAACCTTTGCAAATCATATATCTGATAAGGGATTAATGTCCACAATATATTAAGAACTACCACTCAGTAACAAAAAACCAAAACCCAATAGAAAAATTGCAAAGGACTCAAATAGACATTTTTCCAAGGAAGATATACAAATACCCTCCCAGAAAATAACAAATGTGGCAAGAATGTGGAGAAAAATAGAACACTTGTGCATTGCTAGCGGGAGTGTAAAATGGTGTGACTATTGTGGAAAACAGTTTGAGGAGCCACAATATTGGTGACGGCTGCACAACAATGTGAATGTACTTGATGCCACTGAATTGTAGAATTAAAAATGATTAAAATGGTAAATTTTACTCTATGTATATTTTAGCACACTCACACACGCACAAGTCGTGATTTCTGATTTAAGCTATTCTTCCAACAGTGTTTCCCAAACTTTTTACTATCCTGGGTCTCCTCCCTCTCACATTTCCCTCAAAGGTTCTATTAACTTCCTCTCCTTTCTAAATTCTCTACTCATCCCATAGCTTTATCCCTTCCAGTTGATGTCTTTTCCTCCTTTTCATTAAAGAAAAAAGAAAAGGATATACGTTTTGGAACTTCTTCTATTTCCCATCACCCTCTAGACTTCAGACCTACCTGCCTCTCTCCTGTTATTCCCATCTTCCATTTTTTCAAGAACTTCTTTCATTAGTAACACACCTTTTCTAAATGAACCTCTATCTCTAGTGGAGCCCTCTCCTGGTGTAAATGTATTGAAACTCTCTCATTCTTAAGCAAACAAACCACTCCCTGCAGTAAACTTCTTTTGTCATTCGTAGTTTTGGGAGTCTAGACTCCAAAGGCCTTCCTCACCCACTGCAAATCTAGCATCTTTTGCACTATTTCAACAGCATAATTTTTGCTTAAGTTCGTTATAGACGTTCTGAATTCCTAATCCAGTCGATATTTCCAGACTTTTACATCTGTAGAAAGGATTCTTCTTGTGTGATCTGCAGGCGCTGAAAGTTCCCCAGACCTCAACATCAGAACCAGTTTCATAAAAACACTAAGACATTACTTGCCTTTTTCACTGTGTTGAGATTCACACATATGGTGCAAAAGCAATGATTTCTAAAACTGCCAGCACCTTAGTGTGAATCAAGGCTATATCCCCAAACTATACTCGCATATGGATTCTCCACTTACACACACACACACACACACACACACACACACACACACACACACACTGCTGTTTTCAACTTAATGGTCTTTTTGAATCATTAAAATATTTAATTGAAGATTTTATTGAATTTACCATGAGTACACATCACTTAAAATTAGGTGAGGTCACATGGGATGTATGAATAATGTAACTTTTAATTTTTTTCTTAAGCATGGGGTTATTCTTAAAAACATTTAATTCAAAAGTGTTCTGCTCCCCCCATACTTCCAGAGACAATAGTTACTATGTGTGCTTTATACAAATCTCTTCCTATTCCTCATTGTTTATCAATTTCATTGAGCTATAATTTACATAAAATAAATTCACACTTTATAAAAGTATAGTGCAGTGACTTTTGACAAATGTAAACACCTGTGTAAGCAACACCCACTCAAGATGTAGAGCATTCCTCTCAATCAGAAGTTTTCCTAGGACTATTTAACCATCAATTTCTTCTCCAATTCCAGCCCTGGGAAACCACTAATCAGTTTTCTGTTAGTTTTGCCTGTTCTAGGACATCGTGTAAGTAGAATTATATAATAGCTACTCTTTCTGTCCCATTTCTTTTGCCCAGCATAGTATGTGGGGAGGTTCATCCATGTTGCTGCAGGTATCGGTACTTTCTTCCTTTTCTTCACTGAGTACTCTCCTGTGGTTTATATTACCATTCACCAGCTGATAAAAATTTGAGGTATTCCCAGTTTTTGAATATTATGAATAAGGTGTCTATGAACATCTGCATACTAGCCCTTTTGTGACATATGTATTCAGTTCTCTTGGGTAAATTCCAAAGTGTGCAATTACTGGATCATATGGTGAGTATATGTTTAACCAATGCGTGTCTCTTTGTACACGTGAGGAAGACTTTCTCTAGATGTGAAATTGCTCAACTCCGAGAAATTTGAAGTTTTCTAGAGTGATATCACCAAAATGGCAGTGTTGGAGACCCCAGCCTTTAACCCTCCCCACAGAGATTAACAATTAGACAGCTCTTCTTGAACAAAAACAACTCACAAAAAGAGATGATAATCGTGTGATGTCATGGAGGTGTTAGCTAATGCTGTGGTGGGAGTCATTTTGCAATATGTAAGTGCACCAAATTAACATTATGTGCACTTTAAACTTACTCAGTGTTATAGGTCAATTATATCCTAATAAAGATGGAAAAAATAAAACAACCAAATTGTTTTCCAAAGTGGTGGCACCCTCTTGTATCCCACTGGTAGTGTATGAGAGTTCTAGCTTCGCTACATTCTCTCCCTACATAGTTTGACCAGTCTTCAGCAGCACTGGCTGTTATAATAATGGCAACTGCTGTTTTTTGAATGTCTTTTATAGGCCTAATACATTATTGGTATTATTATACATTATTTTTAATCATTATAACCATGCTAAAAAGAAAATTACATTAATACTCTTTTTTTTTTTTTTTTTTACTTCTAGGAATGAGGCTCTAATTGTTTTTTGTACTCCTAAGGTCAGAATACTTCTGCATGCTATAGTGGGCATCAAGATAAATCTATTTGTCCAGTGCTCACTAAGCCACCTTTTTCTAATATGTGTAAAATGATACCCTTTTGTTCTTCTAATTTTCTTGGTTTTGTTTACTGCTTATGTTTTTCATCTGCTTCCTAAGTCTGTGAGTTTCTTTGCCTTAAAATGCAGCTTGAACTACATCAGAAGTTCTTATGATTGCAAAATTATATGAATGTGTGCACAGGTATTTTTTTCTAAGGTGAGTTTTCACAGTTTTTATTAGGATATTAATAGGTCAGCGATGTTAACATTTTAATTCCTTTCACATCAGATCGTGATACTTAGAATATTGATGATTTGCAACATTGCCAAGTAGCCAGGTTCTTAAAAATTCTTCTTTAGGCTGTGTTTAGAGAAGAAACAAGATACCATCCAATTTTGGTATTCATGATAATTATGTTCTTTAAAGTCATCATGGAACACTGGTTTAATGAATACTGAACCACTCATTGCTCCTATGGGAATTATAGGGCTAGGTTCCTGTGAGCCCCTGGTCACATTTGTGTTAACAAATCAGTACACCTCATTTTAGGTATTTTTCTGCTTATAGATACTCTCATTTAATGTATGTTGTTCCTGGCCAACTGCACTATAACTAATGCCTGTACAAGCTTGTCTAACACATATATTTTCTGTGATCTTGGCCTGCATGTCCTCCAGTGAAGTGGAATTAAAGGAATCAATATGTGTCATCATCTGCATAGATTTGCCAGTATCCTGCAGTAAATTAATGTGGCAAACAAATGCCAAGTGAGGCATAAGTAAAAAAAAAAAGAAGATACTGAGATACCAAATACATCCTCTTTCTAAGAGATGAGCTAAGAAATTTTGAATGAGAGACAAGTGAATATCTTTAAGTATTTTATTTATTTGAGAGATCATAAGTATGTTTTAAATTGAAAGTGTTCTGGTTTCCACATGCTCTTTGTTAGTATAGAGAAATGTTATTAACTTTTATGTGTTTATACTGTATCCTGCAACCTTGCTGAACTCACTTATTAATTATAGAAGTTTTGTGGAGATTCCTTGGGATTTTCTATATAGACTGTCACATGATCTGAAAATGGGGGAGTTTTCTTTCTTTCCAATATGTCTTTCATTCTTTTTTCTTACCTTATCAAAGTGGCTAGAATTACTAGGACTATGTTGAATAAGAGTTGTTTTGTTCCTAATATAAGGGGAAAGATTTCAATCTTTCACTATTAAGTTTAATGTTAGCTGTAGGTGTTTTTGTAGATGCTCTTTATCAAGTTGAGGCAATTAGCCTCTATTCCTGTTTTGCTGAGGTTTTAATCATGAGTGAGTGCTTGATTTAGTTAAATGTTTTCTGGATCATTTGCTCTGATCATATGATTTTTCATCTTTAGACTGTTGATATGGTAGAGATTTTTGAATGATGGATCAGTCTTTCATACTTAGAATAAATTCCACTTGGCAAAGTTATGTAATTTTTTTATATATCATTGGGTTTGAGTTGCTAATATTTTGTTGAGGATTTTCCCATTTATGTTCATGAGAGTTCTTGGTTTGTAGTTTTCTTTAGTTTTTTTTTTTTTTAATACTGTCTTCATTTGACTTTGGTATCAAGGTAATGTTGGCCTAATACTATGAATTGGAAAGTGTTTTTTCTCTTCTATTTTCTTTCTATTTTCTATTAAGTGGTCAATTTTCTTTAGATGTTGGTTGAAATATTTTTCATGAAGCCATTTGTATCTGGAGAGTCAATGGTTATAAAATGATTCAGATGATCTCTCTTAATTTACTAGCTTATGGTTATCATAGAATTGGGTCATTTTTTCTAAATTGTCAGAATTATCAGTATAAAGTTGTTTGTTGTTTTCCCTTATTATTCCTTAATGGCTGCAGGATCTGGTAAAATATCCTTTGTTTTATTACTGATATTGATACTGGTCTCCCCCACACTTTAAAATGTCATTGTTTTGAATTTCAGATCATGTTATAACTTTTTTCAATCATCAGTGTAATTTATTTATTTATTTAAAGATTCATTTATTTATTTTAGAGACAAAGTGTGTGAGCACGCTAGTGGGGGGAGGGGCAAAGGGAGAGGATGTCTTAATCAGACTCCTCGCTGAGTGAGGAGCCAGAGGCGAGGCTCCATCTCAGGACCTTGAGGTTAGGACCTGAGCCAAAACCAAGAGTTGGACGCTTAACCGATTGTGCCACCCAAGTGCCCCTCAATCAATACAGTTTATAAAACTAATGAGGAGAAGAATATTCATTATATAAACCTATATTTCTGTTGTGTCTATTGGTATTTCTTCAGGATGAGGCAAAATTCCCTCTTTTATCATTTTCTTTTTAAAGAACTTTCTTTAAAGAAGGAATTTTTTAACCTTTAAGAAGAGTCGGTCTGCTAATTAAAAATTCTTTTCTTGCACCTGAGAATGTCTTTATTTCTAATTCGTATAGTTTTGTGGATTATGGAACTGGCAGTTGGTAGTTCTTTTCTTTTAGCAGTTGAAAAAAGTGTGAGGGACGCCTGGGTGGCTCAGTTGGTTAAGCGGCTGCCTTCGGCCCGGGTCATGATCCCAGGGTCCTGGGATCGAGTCCCACATCAGGCTCCTTGCTCAGCAGGGAGCCTGCTTCTCCCTCTCTCTCTCCCTCTGCTTGTGCTCTCTCTGTCAAATAAATAAAATCTTTAAAAAAAAAAAAAAAGTGTGACACTTTCCTCTGGTCTACATTGTTTCAGATAAGAAATCTGCTGTCACTCCTAAGTGTTTTCCTACAGGTAACGTGCCATTTTTTTTCTGGCTGATTTCAAGATTTTTTTTCCCCTTTCTCTTTACTTTTCAGAATTAAATTTTTATGTGTCTTCACATGTATTTCTTTGTGTTTATCTTATTTGGGGTTTATTCAGTTTTTGATTCTGTAGGTTTATGCCTTTTGCTAAATATGGGGTTTTAGCCATTATTTTTTAGAATGTTCTTTCAGTTCCACTCTCTTTGTCCTCTCTCTCTGAGTCTCTGATGATAACAAATATTGGATCTTATGTTATTGTCTTGAATGTTCCTGAAATCTATTAATTTTTTTCAGTCAATTTTTTCTTGGTAAATTGTATAAGTTCTATAAATCTGTTAAAATTGGGTAAATTCTATTAAACAGTTGTTAGGTTCACTGGTCCTATCCTGTCTTCTCTACTCTAATATTTAGCCCATTCAGAAAGTTTTGTATTTTTGTTATTGCATTTGCTATAATTTCTATTTAGTTCTCTTTAATAATTTCTATTTCTTGAAGTTTTCTATTTTTTCATTTGTTTCAAGAGAATTTGTAATTGTTGGCTGAAGCAATATGTCTGATGTCTGATTTAAAATTATGTCAGATAATCCCAGTATTGGATCTATCTGATGTTGTTGTCAGTTGTCTTTTGTTGTTTAATTTTTATTTTTCTGGTTCTTGGTTTGACAGGTGATTTTTTTAATTAAAAAATTTTTTTATTAGTTTCAGAGATAGAATTTAGTGATTCATCAGTTGCATATAACACCCAGCACTTGTTACATCAAGTGCCCTCCTTAATGCCCATCACCCATTTATCTCTTCCCCTCCACCTCCCCTCCAGCAACCCTCAGTTTTTTTCCTAGAGTTCAGCATCTATTATAGTGCCTCTTTGCCTCCCTCTCAGTTTTCATCTTATTTTCTTTTTCCTTCCCTTTCCCTGTGTTCATCTGTTTTGTTTCTTAAATTCCACATATGAATGAAACCGTATGGTATTTGTCTTTCTCTGACTGACTTATTTCACTTAGCGTAATACCCTCTAGTTCTATCCACATTGTTGAGAATGCTGAGATTTGGTTCTTTTTGATGGCAGAGTAGTATTCCACCACACACACACACACACACACACACACACACACACACACACCCCACCTCTTCTTTATCCGTTCATCTGTTGAAGGACGTCTCAGCTCTTCCCACAGTTTGGCTATTATGGACATTGCTGCTGTAAACATTGGGGTGCACGTACCCCTTCAAATCACTGTGTTTGTATCCTTTGGATAAATACCTAGTAGTGCAATTGCTGACTCATTTTGTAGCTCTATTTTTAACATTTTGAGGAACCTCCATACTGTTTTCCAGAGTGGCTACACCAGCTTTCACTCCCACCAATAGTGTATCCTCACCAATATCTGTTGTTTCCTGAGTTAATTTTAGCCATTCTCACTGGTATGAGGTGTTATCTCATTGTGGTTTTGATTTGTTATTTCCCTGATGCTGAGTGATGTTGAGCATTTTTTCATGTGTCTGTTGGCCATTTGTGTGTCTTCTTTGGAACAATATCTGTTCATGTCTTTTACCTATTTATTGACTGGATTTTTCATTTTTTGGGTGTTGAATTTGATAAGTTCTTTATAGATTTTGGATAGTAACCCTTTATCTGATAAGACATTTGCAGATATCTTCTCCTATTCCATAGGTTGTCTTTTGGTTTTATTGACTGTTTCTTTGCTGTGCAAAAGCTTTTTATCTTGAACTACTGGGACTTCATCAGGTGATTTCTTTTTTAATCATATCCTGGGTCTTTTGGGTATTGTTAAAAGAGTCTGGCTCCTCTTTAAATCTTTTATTTTAATAGGCAGTCACCTTGTTTAGATTTGGCATACAAGCCCTGGCCAGCTTTTGTGGGCTGTGGTTCTGATGAAAATTTTATTTTCAGAGCTTTTGCTGTGCCGTTTTGTTCTACTTGATACCTGTTACAGCTGGGTGACACACAGGTCATGGCTGGTGCCACCTGAAAGGGTGGAAGGACATTCCTAGGCAGGATCATGGTGCCTCTAGATGGGAAAAAAGAATTTCTAAGGAGTCTCTGGCTCACAGGGATGAAGAGCACTTCCTAGAACTGTCTACTTGTTTTGGCAGGATCCTTCTTGCTGGTGCTGCCTGGCTATCCAATGTCTCTTGAAAGGGGAGGCAAGTTTCAGGTCCCATGGAGAAAGCACCTTCCTTGGCTGATTATTGTTTGTAAAACATCCAGTATATCCCCATACCAGTGGCTTAGCTGTTATTGTCAGAAGGACTCCTATTTAATCAGGATGAGGAATAAGCATACATGAGCTACATTTTATTATTAGGTTGGGGGTCAGGACTTGCTGGATCTGTTTCCCTTTTTCTGTTGAGTGAAGGGATATAAGATGATTTGCTGCTGTATTGTTCCCCCAGTCGTGGAGTCACAAACCGGCTTGCTTTTCCTTAGGAACTTTTAGGGCAAGAGGTTTTATTTTCGGAGTATGCTAATATATTTCAATAAGAGAGGCAGTAGGAGATACCCCAGAATTTCATATAGGGTTAATTTGGTTGGACATAGGCAACAGTTAAAAGAAAGGAAGATTCAGATGTCAACAAGGTAAAGAGATCTAATTGGTCAAGGTGGAGACCATCTACCAACTGGTTGCAGTCCTAGTTCGGTCCCAAACAAGTATGTCAATTCTAAGCTTCCTTCTTTTGTCTTCTGTAAGAAGAGCAGTTTAGCCTAAATGAACTTTGGGATCTCTTTCAGTTCTCATGTGTACAAGCTGAAATCTACCCATTTTACATGTAGTTAAGTGAGGGTGATAGGCCAGGTATCTTCTACACCCCACAAATATCTCTCAGCCGTTGAGGCATAAGGTTTGGGGAAGACAGGACATAGAGACAAGATCTGGTATATCTGCTTGTACCACAAACACGGTATGATCATTTGTTCACGAATTATTTATTTGTTCATTTGGTTTGTCATCACTAATTAATCCGAGTATGTTTTGTATGCTTACTCTGGGCCAGTTTTATCCCAGCTTCCGTAAGAGTAAAATGAGACCAATTCTACCCTATGTTGCTCAGCCGCTCATTTGGCAATATCTGCCAATAAACACACATTCAGTAATATGAATAAGTAATTGGAGAGTCCAAGATGTAGAATGTGATTAGACTCAATATGCAAGATAGTAATGTTGATTCTCCATGAAGCTGCCTGGAAAATCTGGGACCATTGTTTAAACACAATAGATCTCAAAGCCTTAGGACTCTCTGCTCCCTACCCCCACCCACCCCCTGCGTGAGCAAGCTCTAGTGATTCTGCAAGCTTTTGTTCTTTAATACATTAAGCAAACATGAACTCCAAGTGCTGTCACCTTGTTGCTATTCATTGTGCTGTGTAATTGGAAGAAGCAGTTCTAGTTTGCCTCTTCCCTGTGAAGCAACCAGTTAGCCAACAGATCAGCGTTCTGACATTTGCTCCTGGGAGGGTTCAGAATCTCAGGATTCAGCACTTTAGAGACTCTCTTGCCTGGTTAATAGCACAGTATCTCACTTCCTTGAGGCTGGGGCTGGTCATCACCTTGGACAAGCAGGTAATCAGATAGCCCTTGGCTCCAATCATAAACCCTTGCAATAAAAAGGACCTTAGAAGCAAAATCAGCAGCACCATAAATTAAATTACAAAATATACTTAGAGGGTGAAAAATAAACACTTAACACAATAAACAGCAGCATAGGGTCTTCCGGAGGTCTGATGAGCTATGGCCAGCTTCATCCCTCCAAGTTAGGGTGAGAGACGTATGGGACAGGGAAGGGGCTACAGAAGGTCATATGCTCCAACTGTCTGACTTGCATTTGAAGAAAATGAAGCCTAGAGGATTTTCTGAAGATTTGGCCAGGCAACAGGACTAGTCATTTGACCTTATTCAGAGGGACATGAGAGACGTGATCTCTACATCCCAGCACCCTCCTGGAACCTCTAGTCCAACCTGCTCCTTTCCTCTTCGGCTCCAGCTCTCACCTCTTCTCACCCCACCACACATCCCTATTTAGACCTTTAACATTGACTTCGAGCTTCTCCCATGCTTCTTTTTTGTCTTTTTAGCACAGAATTTTTTCGTATTCTTTTACTTATTAAATCAAGTATTGTTTTGAATCTTATTTTATAGGTAGATACGTTAAATATTTTATCTTTATCTCTCCAAGAAGGAGACATTAATTAAACTTCTTAGTGACCTTGCATTTACTCTGTGATTGGAATACCTGCCCTCCTACCAACTCCCCCCACCCCCTCAATCCCCCACCTCAAAGGACCTCCTAGTCTCCCTGCTCCGGATGCTTCCAGTGGATCCTAGCCCAGGAATAGTTCTTCTCTTTTGTTTTCTTTTCTCTTTTCCTCCTCTTCTTTCTTTCTTCCTCCCTCCCTTCCCCTCTTCCTTCCCCTCCCCTTCTCTCCAAATAAGACTCTATTATATACACAAGCCTCAGATAGTAGCAGCACATAATATTCACCCTTTTCTGCTCTCAGCATTACTCAGTATACTGGTTGAAAATCTAAAAATTACACATCCGTACGGTAACCGCCAACTGTCAGCCTGTGTATTCTCTATATAAGACTTTCTTTGCAAAGCTGAACTTTGCCTCCCCATCCCACTAATACAAGCACCATGGAATGTAGTCTCCAAGGAACATGGAAATGGAGAGAGTGGTACCAGGCCAGGGTGGAGGGCTGATGATTGTTTGAGAGACCAAGAAAATCAGGAAGCAGACCAGCATGTATGTTCTTAAATTCAGGGCCTGTGGCTGTCAGAGGAAGGGTTTAGTGGAGTTCACAGATACATCAAAACATTCCTAGTTTTGGCACCATGTATGTTCCATTTCACTTCAGACCCAATCAACCACCACTCCAGCCAAGGCCTAGCCAAAGAGGCAGCTGAATGGGGACTACAGTTCTAAGACAGAAGCTGCAGTGTCCATAGATGCCAGAGAGATCTTTCCTGGGATAAAGGGGAATTAGCAGCAGACATGAGGCAGCTGTGGAAGAAAGCACTCGTCTTGATAATTGATGCAGATGCTGCACTGAAGAATCTGAATTACTGATGGAAACTTAGAATTTCCTGTAATTAATAAGTAACAAGGGCCTCTCTATTTTTTACTTATTTTTATGAGGCTTCTGAAACAAGGGTGGAGAACATTTGCAAAACTTGGATGTCTCAGTAGGAGCAGTCCAGTCCAGCTCAGCTCTCCCAAACAGTCACTGCAAGACAGACCCCTGACAGCAGCTGCTTTGCTGTATTTCCTACTAGCTGTGGCATGCTGGAACAGTGCCTGGCGCATAGCAGGTCCTCCATAAGTGTTGAATATCCAAGTAAGGTTTTTGACAAATTCCTAGTGAGGTAGACTTAGAAATGAAGGCCGGGAACCGCCGTCTGTCATTCCTCCTTAGTATGTAGTCATGTTTGCCAACTAAACATGTTCCACACAATGAGATCAGCTAATCATTGACTTGACTCATAAAGTTCCAAATGGAAGGATTTTATAGTAGAAAACTGAACTGGCTTATTCCCAGAACAGGCAAAGCATTGCTATTGTAAAAAATTAATAGACTTTTTAAAAAAATTATTATTATGTTATGTTAATCACCATACATTACATCGTTAGTGTTTGATGTAGTGTTCCATGATTCATTGCTTGTGTATAACACCCAGTGCTCCGTGCAGAACGTGCCCTCCTTAATACCCATCACCAGGCTAACCCATCCCCCCAACCCCCTCCCCTCTAGAACCCTCAGTTTGTTTTTCAGAGTCCATCGTCTCTCATGGTTCATCTCCCCCTCCAATTTACCCCCCTTCGTTCTTCCCCTCCTGCTATCTTCTTCTTTTTTAACATATAATGTATTGTTTCAGAGGTACAGATCTGTGATTCAACAGTCTTGCACAATTCACAGCGCTCACCATAGCACATACCGTCCCCAATGTCTAGCACCCAGTCACCCCATCCCTCCCACCCCCCACCACTCCAGCAACCCTGTTTGTTTCCTGAGATTAAGAATTCCTCATATCAGTGAGGTCATATGATACATGTCTTTCTCTGATTGACTTATTTCACTCTGCATAACACTCTCCAGCTCCATCCACGTCATTGCAAATGGCAAAATTTCATTCCTTTTGATGGCTGTAAAATAATTAATAGACTTTTTAGTAGAGCAATTTTAGTTTACAGAAAAATTGGGCAGGAAGTACAGAGGGTTCTATCTGTACCCTCCATAGTATTCCCTGTTGTTGACTTGGATTAGTGTGGTACATTTGTTATATTTGATGGGTGGATCTTAATACATTATTATTACCTGAAGTCTGTAGTTTACCTTAGAGTTCATTCTGTGTTATACACTTCTATTGACTTTGGCAAATGCATAATATCACATATCTACCATTGCAGTATCATACAGAAAATTTTCAGTGCCCTAAAAGTTCTGGTCTCCAGATATTTATCCCTCCCTTCCTGTCTACCCGCTGGAAACCACTTATCTTTTTAGTCTCTATAGTTTTGCCTTTTCCAAAATATCACATACTTGGGATCAAACTGTCTTTAACCTTTTCAGATTTGATTTTTTTCACTTAATCGTATGCATTTAAGATTTCTCCATGTCTTTTCATGGCTTGATAACTCATTTCTCTTTAGTGCTAAGTGATAATCATTATATGAATGTATCACAGTTTGCTTATCCCCTCACCTGTTAAAGAACATCTTTGTTGCCTCAGTTTTTGGGAATTATGAATAAAGCTTCTATAAACATTTGTGTGTAGGTGTTTATGTGGACATAAGCTTTCAACTTATTTGGGTAAATACCTAGGAGTATGATTGTTGCATCACATGGTATAACTATGTTTAGCTTTGTTAAGAAACTGCTGCCAAACTGTCTTCCAAAATGTCAGTACTGTTTTGCATCTCCAACAGGTGAGAGTTCTTGTTGCACCATATCTTCGCTAGCATTTGGTGTTGTCAGTGCTTTTGATTTTAACCATTGTAATAGATGTGTAGTGGTGTCTCATTCTTGTCTGAATTTGCAATTCCCTAATGACAAATAATGTTGAGTACCTTTTCATATGCTTATTTGTCATCTGCATATCTTCTTTGGTGAGATCTGTTCAGATCTTTTGCCCCCTTTTGAAAATTATATTGTTTTTCCTATAATAGAGTTTGAAGAACTCTTTGTATACAAGTCCTTTATCAGATGTGTTTTGTAAATACTTTCTCCTAGTCAGTAGGATTGTCTTCTCATTCTCTTAACAGTATCTTTTGCAGTGCAGAAGTTTTAAATTTTAATGAAGCCCACTTTTCAAATTTCTTGCTGGGATAATGCTTTTGGTGTTATATCTAAAAACTTATTGCTAAGCCCAGGGTCACCTGGATTTTTTTCCTGTATTATCTTCTAGCAGTTTTATAGCTTTGATTTTACACTTAGGTCTGTGATGAGTTTTGAGTTAAGTTTTATGACAGGTGTAAAGTTAGTATCTAAGTTCATCTTTAAAATGATTGTTCAGTTGTTCTAGCATCATTTGTGGAAAAGACTATTCTTTCTCCATTAAATTACTTTTGCCATCTTTGTCAAGTTAAGTTGCTATTATTTGTATGGGCCCGTTTCTGGCTCTTTGTTATGTTTCACTGATATATTTGTCTATTCTTTCACCAGTGGTACATTGTTTTAATTACTGTTGCTTAACAGAAAGTTTTGAAGTCAGGTAGTATCATTTCCCTCATAAAGAAGACTTCGCTTTTCTTTTTCAGTGTTGTGTTGGGAATATGTCAGAACTAGTAGGTAAGTACGTGCTAGAGAATCTAATGCACAGCATAGTGATTATAGTTAGCAGTACTGTATTATAAACTTCAAAGTTGCTAGGAGACTAGATCTTAATTGTTCCCTACAAAAAAAGATGATAATTATATGACATGGTAGAAGTGTTAGTTTAGCTGAAGTTACAGTGGTAATCATATTGCAATATATAAATATATCAACATGTTGCACATCTTAAACTTATACAATGTTATATGTCAATTATATTTCAATTAAAAAAAAGAATAAGCTTCCCATAGCTATATTCTTATATTAAAAAATATTGTGTTTGTTACTCTGGATCTTTTGCCTTTCCACATAAAGTTTAGAATCAGTTTGCAGATGTCCACCAAGTAACTTGCTGGGATTTTGATTAGGAAAGTCTTGAATCTATAGATGAAGGTGGGAAGAACTGACATCTTAACAATATTGAGTCTTCTTATGTATGAACATGGACTATCTATTTATTTAGATCTTTGATTTCTTTCATCAGAATTTTGTAATTTTCCCATATAGATCTTATAATATTTTGTTAGGTTTACATCTTAGTATTTCATTTTTGGGTGTGCTAATATAAATGGTGCTTTGTTTTTAATTTCAAATTCCAATTGTTCACTGCTAGTATATAGGAAAGAAAGAACTGACCTTTCTATGTTAACAAAACAAAATTTTTGACACATTCTAATGTTTAAAGCAAGTCACAGAGAGAGAGACTACAGAAGGTATGATACTGAGT
Source organism: Callorhinus ursinus (assembly GCF_003265705.2). Taxonomy (NCBI): domain Eukaryota; kingdom Metazoa; phylum Chordata; class Mammalia; order Carnivora; family Otariidae; genus Callorhinus; species Callorhinus ursinus. Next base: position 12,252,419 of record NW_027397073.1, on the reverse strand, counting down.
TTCATTGAGGGCCACCAGTATAAGAGATCCCCACATTGGGGAAGTAATTTTTACACATGAACTGTTAGAGAACCACCAGAGCCTTCTTCCATTCATGCCCAAATTTGTATGGTACTGGTGAGGTCCTACAAGTCAATTTCTAGTGTGGGCAGAGGGAGGCTTTGTGGATGAGACCCAAACAGAACGTGCTAGTGCCTAAACCCTCTCCATGTGCAAAGAACTAGGATTTGCAGTATATTTTCCAGGTGCTTCTTGACGGTGTCAGGGCCTCTAAGGTTTGGTGACTTCCTCCTGGTTTGTAAATTATGTCTGAAAGAGTATTATCTTAAAAATTAAATTTAAGCCTAACACCTTTTGGGTTTGTCTTTAAACTAATTTTGAAGAGGAAGAATAAATAGCAAAGGCCAGTCTACTCTATTATAAGATGTATTATATAGATAATCAAGATTGTGTGGTATTGGCTGAGGGATAATCACAAAGATAATGGAATAAGAACTGAGAATCCAGAAATAAACCCACACAAATAGTAGCTCAGTAGATTCTTGACAGAGGTTCAAAAACAATTCAATGGAAAAAGGATAGCCTTTCCATTCTTCTGTATATAGCTGTCCAATTTTCCCAGCAGCTATATACGGAGGAATGAAACTCGACCATACTCTAACACCATACACAAAGATAAACTCAACATGGATGAAAGACCTCAATGTGAGACAGAAATCCATCAAAACCCTAGAGGAGAACATAGGCAGTAACCTCTTTGACATCGGCCACAGCAACTTCTTTCAAGATACTTCTCCAAAGGTTGGTGAAACAAAAGCAAACATGAACTTGTGGGACTTATGAAGATAAAAAGCTTCTGCACAGCAAAGGAAACAGTCAACAAAACAAAGAGACAACCCACAGAATGGGAGAAGATATTTGCAAATGACACTACAGACAAAGGGCTGATATCCAAGATCTATAAAGAACTTCTCAAACTCAACATCTAAAAAACAAATAATCAAGTCCAAAAAATGGACAGAAGACATGAACAGACACTTCTCTGAAGAAGACATACAAATGGCTTACAGACACATGGAAAAATGTTCATCATCATTAGCCATCAGGGAAATTCAAATCAAAACCACACTGAGATACCACCTTACACCAGTTAGAATGGCAAAAATGGACAGGGCAAGAAACAACAAATGTTGGAGAGGTTGTGGAGAAAGGGGAACCCTCTTACACTGTTGGTGGGAATGCAAGGCGGTACAGCCGCTTTGGAAAACAGTGTGGAGGTGCCTCAAAAAATTAAAAATAGAGCTACCCTATGACCCAGCAATTGCACTCCCGGGTATTTACCCCAGAGACACAGATGTAGTGAAAAGAAGGGCCATATGCACCCCAATGTTCATAGCAGCAACGTCCGCCATAGCCAAACTGTGGAAAGAGCCGAGATGCCCTTCAACAGATGAATGGATAAAGAAGATGTGGTCCATAGATACAATGGAATATTCCTCAGCCATCAGAAAGGATGAATACCCAACTTTTACATCAACATGGGTGGGACTGGAGGAGATTATGCTAAGTGAGATAAGTCAAGCAGAGAAAGTCAATTATCATATGGTTTCACTTATTTGTGGAACAGATGGAAGAGCATGGAGGACACTAGGAGAAGGAAGGGGAAAATGAAGGGGGGAGATCGGAGGGAGAGATGAACCATGAGAGACTATGGACTCTGAGAAACAAACTGAGGGTTCTAGAGGGGAGGGGTATGGGGGGATGGGTTAGCCGGGTGATGGGTATTAAGGAGGGCACGTTCTGCGTGGAGCACTGGATGTTGTATGAAAACAACAAATCGTGGATCACTGCATCGAAAACTGGTGATGTATTGTATGGTGACTAACATAACATAATAAAAAAAATTAAAAAAGAAAAGGATAGCCTTTTCAACAAATGGTGATAGAGAAATTGGACATCCATAGACGCCCCCCCCAAGAAAATGAAAGAAAAAAGAATCTTCAATTCCACATATGAGTGAAATCCTATTGTATTTGTCTTTCTCTGACTGACTGACTTAGCTAGCTCCATCCACATTGTTGCAGATTTAAGAAACAAAACAAACGAACATAGGGGGAAAAACAGAGAGACAAACTAAGAAACAGACTCAAGTATAGAGAACAAACTGATGGTTATCACAGGGGAGGGAGTGGGGGAATGGGTTAAACAGGTGATGGGATTTAAGGAGGGCCCTTGTGATGAACACCATATGGTGTCAAATGGAAGTGTTGAATCATTAAATTCTACACCTGAAACTGATACTATACTGTATGTTAACTAAGTGGAATTTAAATAAAAACTGGGAAGAACAAAAAAGAAAAAAAAAAGCTTGACCTAAACCTCATACAAAAATTAACTCAAAATTGACTTTTAAATGTAAACATAAAACTATAAAAGTTTTAGAAAAAAATAGACAATTTTTGGGGCTTAGGGCTAGGCAAAGAATTTTTAGATTTAACAACAGAAGCATAATCAGTAAAAGGAAAACATTGATAAATTGGACTCCTGAAACTAAAGACTTTCACTTTGTGAAAGTGCTGTGAAGAGGATGAAAAGTCAAGTCAAAGTATCTAACAAAGTACTGGTTTCTAGAATGTATGAAGAGCTCTCAAAGCTCAGTATTAAAAACCAAACAGTCCAATTAGAAAATGGCAAAGACACGAAGAGACATTTCAAGGAAGAGCATATTTAGATAGCAAATAAACACATGAAAAGATGTTCCATATCATTAACTATTAGGGAAATGCAAACTAAAGCTACAATTAGGTATCACTACACATTTACTGGAACACCTGAAATAAAAGCCACAGCAAATACTGGCGAGGATGTGGAGAACAAGCTCACTTATACATGCTGTTGGAATGCTAAATGGTATGGCCACTCTTGAAAAACAGTTTGGCAGTTTATAACACACACACACACACACACACACACACACACACACACACACGAAAACCCCTCAACTAAACGTGAAATTGTGACCCCCAAATTAGGCACTATTCCAGGGAGATTAAAAACTCACATTCGCATAAAAACTTGCATGTAAATATTTATAACAGCTTTATTTATAATGTCTACAAACTGTAAACAACCCAGATGTCCTTCTACCAGGGAATGGCTAAACATACTGTGATATATCCACACCATGGGTATTACTCAGAACTGAAAAGGAACAAACTATTTGATAAATGGATGGAACTCCAGAGTATTACTCTGATTGAAAAAATGGCAATCCCAAAAGATTACATACTGCACAATTCCATTTCTATGCCATTATTGAAATAACAAAACTCTAGAAATGGAGAACAGATTAGTGGTTACCAGGGTTTAGGAATGAGGCTAGGGTGGAGTGAGTATGGTTTTAAAAAGGCAACGTGAGGAATCCTTGTGGTGGTGGAAATATTCTGTATCTTGACTTTACTAATGCCAATATGCTGGTTGTGACTTTGTACTACAGTTTTGCAAGGTGCTATCATTGGGAGAAACTGGGTAAAGTAGCCACGAGAACCCTGTATATTGTTTCTTAACAACTGCATGTGAGTGAGCCTACAATTATCTCAAAATGAAAAGTTTAATTTAAAATAGAACACTATTATTAATGTATAATTTAAATATAGTGAAGTGTTCAGATCAGTCAGTTTAATCTTTTTTTTTTTTTAAAGATTTTATTTATTTGAGAGAGAGAGAGAATGAGAGATAGAAAGCACGAGAGGGAAGAGGGTCAGAGGGAGAAGCAGACTCCCTGCTGAGCAGGGAGCCTGACGTGGGACTCCATCCCTGGACTCCAGGATCATGACCTGAGCCGAAGGCAGTCGCTTAACCAACTGAGCCACCCAGGCGCCCAGTTTAATCTGTTTTGACTAATGCACGCACTAAAGGGCATGCCCCTTCCCAAGCAACCCTGCCTCAAGAGGAACAACCACTATTGTGGTTTTGATTTTTCTTACTGCGTGTACTTATCGTATGTACTTACCATATGCCTATGTGGTTTTTTCTTCCCTCAGTCTGGCTTCTTTCACTCAGTGTAATGCTTTTCAGATTGACCCAATATCATTGTGTGTATTGGTAGTTTGTTTCCTTTCAATGCTCTGTAGTGTCCAGTGTCCAGACCTGTCCTGGTTTGTCCTCACTTCCTCTTGTTGGACGTCTCTTGTTTAGCTCTTATGTTTAAAGCTACTGTCAACATTCTTCAGAAAGGCTTGTGGTGGAAATAATGTTTTCATTTCTCTTGGATAAATACTTGGGAGAGGAATTGTTAGATCACAGGGTAGATGCAAGTTCCACTTTTTAAGAATCTGGCCCTTTTCCCAAAGTGGCTGTACCATTTTACACCTCATCAGCACTACAGGAGAGTTCTGGTTGCTCCACATCTTTTTCAACATTTGGTAGAGTCGGTCTTTCTTATTTACTCATTCTAGTGGCTATGAAGTGATATGTCTTTGTGTTTTAATTTGCTTTTCTCTGAAGACTAATGATATTGAGCATTTTGTTATGTGCTTATTCACCATTCATACATATTCCTTAGTGAAGTGTTCAAAAGAACTCTTCTTTAGGAAGAGTTGCTTTATGTCAGGAAATATTTGGCCCTTTATTTCTCTTTAACTTTTTTTGTTTGTTGGTGTTTGTGTGTTCTATGGACATACACTTTTTTTTTCAGGTTTGTGCATGGTGAATATTTCCCCCTAATCTGTGACTTGCCTAGTTTTAAGTACTGAATTCGTCTTGACTTACCTGAGTTGCTTATTATAGTTGAAAGTCTCTTTCTGTGTCTAGTGGAAAATAAAACAATAACATTGTTGATTATTTTTCTTGGGTCTATGCCTTAAGCTCTTTCCATTTTGTTGCCAACTGGGTCCTTGTCAAGAGCTAGGAAAGTGCCCAAGGTGTTGTTTCCAGAACTCTTGATTTTCACATGACATGACTTCTTTTGAAAGAGTTGCTTTATGTCGGGGAAAGTAAGAGTTCTAGTTTCACTGAAAACGTCATTTTTTTGGAAATGTCCTGTCAGAAAACGGAAACTTTTGCAAAATAATGGAGATTGGCTGGGTGATTACATTCCAAGGATTGAGGAAGCCAAGGAGTGGGAACTTACAAACCACAGCAAAATGTACCTGTCAGAATATCATTCTCCCTTTATGTTACAAATCTTGTGTAGTTCCCGTCTGCAACTGGCAGTCAGTGAGGAAGCCTTTTATGTCTTCTTGATCCACTTTTCCAAACGTTCTCCACTTTTCCAAACCTTCGTGTCTTGCCCTATCTCAGTCTGAAACATACCCTTTTCCCCTCCACTCAATAAAAAGATGAGCAGTTTAGTTCAACGAATGGTTAAGTGCTTACTAAATGCCAGGCATTTAGCAAAAAACATGGTCTCTGTCTACAAGGAATTAACAATCTAGACAAGACTTTTAACTCATATATGTAAGTTTATTTAAATATGTATCCATCCTTTTTTGCTGTACTCTTGTGTTTGGGAAGGGCCATCTCTTATTTGTGTAAAGTTGGTTCTTCTACCTGCATTGCATCTTGCTGCCTTGTATCTCTTTGGGTAGCTTTTCTTATCAACTTTTCTCTCTTTTCTCTAACAACAGCCACTTATCCATTTTTTTTTCTTTTCTTTAGTACATACCTTTAGTATCTAGGTCTGCATCAAGCTGCCTTATGGACCTTTCTTAATTCTATGTCTAGTTCAACTAAATGCCAGTAAATGTATATATTTACTATAATGTCTCAGGAAAATGCCAAAGTGGTGGGGTTGCCAGATAAAATACAGAACACCAGTTAAATTTGAATTTCAGATAATGCTTTCTTTAGTGGAAATATGTGCATACATAGTATAAATTTGTTCCATATAGTATTTGGGATATACTTATACTGTAAAATTACTCATATAACTGGGCATTCTGTATTTTTACTTACTATGTTTGGCTACCCTATGAAGGGGAATGACATAATGCAAATGAAAATTCCAGAAGTCAACATTCTCTATCCCTTTCCATCTCCTGCAAAATAGAGCAGATGCTCCTGAAGTCCTCCTTACCCTCTCTTCCATGCTAAGCTCCCAAGAACAATGAACTCAGTCTAAACAGGATCTGCTTTGTCCAGATTCCACAGTAAATCTTTTACTTCTTTGTTGTGTACTCACCTTCACCCTTCACTCCTTATGTCTATTGAAACCACAGAACTGGTCCTGGCTCAACTGCTCTTTTAATCTCCTTCCTCTGGGAAGGTTGTAAATACTTACCATTCATTTTTTCTCTTGTTGGAATAGGCTAAAGTCACAGATAAAAAGTTCTGTAGCTTTTCTTCTTCTAGCATTCTTATGTCACGACTTCTCTTTGGGGGTGTGTTCTTTTCTAGTCTGTTCTGCAATGCATTGCAGCTTAGATTCTTCCCTTAGAACACCATTAAGGCAACTTCCATCAAGATTACTCATGCACTCTTGGTTGCCTCCACGTTCTTTCTTGAAATTTTCCTTTAACTTCTGATGGAGGCCATCATCAAGATGGCCTGCCCAAGGTGAGGGAGTAGCTAGGGACCGAAATCCAGCATGTACTCTGCTTTCCAGCTCATGCTAACTGTCCTAGGCTATGAGGTCCAATAAATAACACTCTTACTTCACCTGAGTCCTGAAAAATATTGAGAGAAAGTTGAAGAATTCAGGCAGATGGAGAATAAAATACTTATTACAGGTCAAGATAGGGTGAAAGACAGGATTAGATATGAGCCAGCAATAGATTCTAATTCTGGTCTGGAGAATTAGACAGACATACAACCTTGTCATAGAAATTACTGGACCCACAACGTGGGGCACTGCCCCAGGAAGAACCTAGGGCAGGAGGAAAAGACCAGAGTATGCACTTCCTCTGGACAGCTAGCACCCCCATGAGGAAACTGGCAGCTTCTCTCTTGAACCCACCCACAGGCAATGTCATGGATTAGATGTGTTGGACACCTGTTGTGAGCCACTTTACATGCTGTCATCCCACTTCCTAATCTAGCTGCTAGTGAGCCTGTCAGTTCTGCATAGGCTTTGAATGCCTTTGTGCACTGCAACCTGAAAACACCTCTGTTCACATCTTGCTTCTAGCTCCAGGGCTTTTCTAATGCTTCGGTGTGGGATGGGCATACTTGACAAATGTACAAATACAACCTGAGTTTGTACCCATGAAGTCACTTTGACCAGTGGGGATGAAAGCTGGAAGTTTCAATGCTTCCCTCATTTTTCCTCTACGTGGACAGTTCTGAGATATATTTTAGAAAGTACATGGGATCAGGTACCCAGTGGCTAACTCATTGTATTAGCTTTCCCTCCACTTCTTTCTATTCTATTCCCTGAGATCATTTCCTTCATTAATTCCAGGCCTGCAAGACTTTTTCTACTGCTCTGCTTTCAGAGAATCCAGGCTGAGACACTAGGGAAGGAGGAGTGGGTGAAAGAGTAAAGAGAGGCAAAGAGTGTTATGTTGATGGGTGTACTTCCACCTGGAAGGAAAAATCAAATGGTGTGTGAGAACTTCTTCTCTAGTGGGGAAAATAATAGGGTGTCCATCTAGACTAAGGATGAAAAAGATCTTTGATCGGTTCAATTCTTAGATAGCAAGAAAGTTAAGAAAATCAGTCTTTTTCCTCCTGGATCTGAAAGGAGATAAAAACAAGCTGTCTTCGAGGATGAGCCCTAACCATGGGTATGAGGCTTCCAAGTGATGGAAACCCCTAATCAGAAGGAGCTCATGTTGGAAAACACTTGCTCTGAGCAAAAAAAAAAAAAAAAAGTAAGACTGGACAGATTTGACTCTTCTTAGTTCTGTGTGGTTAGTTGTTTACAACTGTTTTTATGAGAATCTTAATGGGCATAGTGGATATTAGGGACATAATTTTAAATCTACTTCCTCTGATTCTTGTGTCTTTTATAAATGTTGAGGTTTTTTTTTTTTTTTTTTTAAGATTTCAGTCTTTAAGTGACCTCTATACCCATTGTGGGGCTCAAACTCACAACCCTGAGATCAAGAGTCTCATACTCTTCCAGTGAGGCAGCCAGGTATCCCTAGAATGGTTGAGTTTTGACCAAAGGAGAACGTATTGAACACCTACAAGGTGCAGAAAAATCACTGGCCGTAAAGGACTTTCTGTTGTCATAAGTGCAGTGAAGTCCACCATCATAGTTTAAGTTTGGACAGTGGTATCCCCCTGGGGAGGCTGGGCTGTGTATTACATGGGCAAGAATAGCCTCGGGGAAGCTGGGCTTGTCTCATAGTGCTGATTCTGGCTACTGCAGAGCCCAAACATTTTTTGTCTCCAGCTTTGATGTCTCCCCCTAATCTATAATCTTTCTTGCATGGTGCTGAATCATACCTGTGAACTCACTCTAGGTAGGGGCAGCTTGTTGCTCCTACCAAGCTTTTAAACTGAAACCACAGAATAAGTCCCGCTTGAGCTCATTGTTATTTCCTTTTTATGGGACAGGAATTACCTGCCCGCAGAAGCTCCTCACAAAAAACATGTACTCCATGCAAGAGAGCTCGGAAAATCTTGGGATGAATGGGCCTCAGGCCAGGAAGCATCCGTCATGGCTAGAGTCTTTCTGTCACAGCTGGGATCTTTCCTTTTGTATCACTGTCTGCCATGCACACTGAAACAGCAGTCTTTGGAATTTTGAATAATGTGCTGCTAACTTGAATGTGTCCCATTTATTCTTTTTAGAAAGACAGCTTATTTTCTGGAATAGAGATTAGGCTTGTAAATGTGTCCTCATTAGCAAGGCAGAAGGAGGTTAAGAACCGAACACTTCTCCAGAAAGCCCTGGACATCCTGAGAGTCTCCTGGATGCAGAGCAGCTCTGGGTGGCCTTTAGAGGGACTTCCTTCTCAGGGCTGTCCTTTCTGCCAGGCGGATGTAGAGCTGAATCACTAAGGACACAATGGAAAGGGAGGGGCAAAAAGTGAAGGCTTTATATTTCCTCTCCAGGGACACAGCTCTCATCTCACCTGCCAAATTGTCCACTTCACCCTGGAAAGCAACAAAGGTAAAGAGAAGTATTTCTGTACTTCATTATTTCAGCTGTGCTTGCTGTCCGAGAGGAGCAGATAAGAGCAGTATAATACGGCAGCTGGACAGGTGTGTAACGAGCCAAATGAGTGTGAAGATTATTCTTCGATTGAGTGTGGCTTTTGCTGATCTCTTGATGAATACATTAACATGTTTGCTAATACATTAACATTGATGGTGTGTGTTTTAAAAATCCTTGAGACAAGCTGACTTAATTTCAAACCTCTGATTTATTTAGCAAAATAGAGCTCTTGATATTTTCTACTTACTAATAACCCTTATTCAGAGCAGAGCTCGTTACACATGGCTCTGGCCTCTGTGTGATGAAACTTCTTAGTTCCTTAGAAGATCTTAACTGCTCTGGAGTGGCCTTATTAATAACTTGGTGTGTTGGGAAGAATGCCTTACAATGTTCCGTCCTTTTGCAATACTTTAGTGACAGTATCTCCTTTTAAGATATGTTTCTTTCTCACATTTCCTGAATAGTTTTTTTTTTTCTAGAGATCCTCCTTCTTAACGTAGAAGGGCTGCAGCCTTGGGCATCCTTTTACTGTTTTTATCCCATGACAGCTTCCAGATGACTCATTCCTTTTGCTTGGGAGGGATTTTTCTCCATCTAAAAGCAGACAGAAAGGTACACTAACAGAAATTTTCTGCCATTCCTTCCTTCTTTGGGAGCTCACTTCAAAGTCCTTATGTGGGTCTGTGTGTCTGCAGTAGGATTCTGTCTGCCTTGGGACTTCTGTCTTTCATGGCATCCTCTTTTCTGAAACCAACTGCATAATATTAATTAAACTAGAAACTGTAAAATATTTATACTGTTGATTTCTCTAATACATATCCATTGTTGGGTAATTGTGCAAGACATGGATGATTTCACAAGTATGTTTTCCCTGCCCTCAAGGAGCGCTAAGTCTAGTGAAGAAGACTAACATATTCAGTGAATAAGAATCTGTAAATTCATCCACACATTTGTGTCTCAGTGTCTCACGGAGACAACTACTCAGATGTAGAGGAAACAGTCAATTAAGGTTACTGCATAAAATCCATTCAGCACCAGATTAATGTGGATACTCCGTTGTGCTAACAGCCAGAAGGGTGAAATTTTGGAAAATGAATGATGATAGAGCTCTTAAGAGCTAGGTGAATGACAGCAAAAGCTCTGTCTTACAAATAAACGTGCCAAATACCAAAGTTCGTGCATTAATTTGAATTATATATTCCCAATACTTTTTGAGAAAAACCTAAACCTAAATCTTTTCTTCTTGGTGCTCTGAATTAAATGCTTGAAGAGCTAGAAGATCTTATTGTGAAGTGAGGCAAATAATACTATACTTAATAATAATTAACTGTTAGAGTAAGCTTTTTAATGCCTTGTATCTTGGACAAAAATTTCTTAATTTTTCTGATAAGATGTTATCCTTATAAGATAAGGATAATAATGATAATGCCATAAAAACAAAACCATTTTACCGCAAATGAAAACTTCTCAGAATAGCATCCAGTGGCAAGTGGAAAGAGCATGGATTTCAGAACAGATGGACTTGGGTTCAACTCATGGCTTGCCCACTTACAGTGTGTGATTTCCCAAACCCTCACTGCCTTACCTGCAAAACGGGGGTAACACGACCCGTCCTGTAGGACTTAAATTCCGAATAATGTGTGCAGTGCTTGGCACATACACAAACCCTGAGATTCAATCATTTCCTTTACAAAGAAACCGCACGCAGGTGTGTAAAGGGGTGTGTATGAGGACGTTCATCATAGCTCTGTTGCTGATGATGTGGAGGAGGAGGCCACTTGGGTGTCTGTCTCTGGGGAGTGGATAGGCAAAATGTGAATGCACAAAACACAGTACTTAACAAGTAACAGATGATGTTTCCAGAGAAACCTGAATGAGTCTTAAAAATGTAGTGCTCAGTGAAAAATAAATTATTTAATGTAAACTCATTGCTGAAAATGAAAAAAGGCATAAAATAAGGAAACATATTTTTAAAGGACACATGTAAATAAAAGAATATGCTTTAAACAAATTATAAGTGTTGTCTGTGGGGATGAAGGATAAAGGAAATGAATTGGGTTGAAGTCAATAAGCAAAGAAGAGAATTGTGGCCCAGTGATGGCTGTCCTAAGGACCAAGGGGTATGATAACTTCAGTCCTCTATGCTTGTGGTTAAAAAAGAAGAAAGAAACAAACAGATTAATGATATAAGAGTGCGTAGGCCACCTGAATGCCTCAGTTGGTTAAGCGTCTGTGTTCAATTTAGGTCATGATTCCGGGGTCCTGGGATTGAGTCCTGCATCAGGCTCCCTGCTCAGCGGGAAGTCTGCTTCTCCCTCTGCCCCTCCCCCTGCTCATGCTCTCTCTCTCTCTCTCTCTCTCTCTCTCTCTCTCTCTCTCCTCTGCCACCCTCTCCCAAAAATAAATTTAAAAAAATCTTTAAAAAATAAAATAAGAGTGCATGGCTCACATAGGTGGTCTCTCAGTATATCCCCACACTCTTTTCCTAGGTGCCTCCATAACTGCAGGGCTACTGTAACTCTGCTATGTAGGCAGGCTTTTTATAATGTTGATATGACATGGATTTAAGAAGAAAAAATTTACACTTACTTATAAATCTGAAATTGCATTCTAGAGCCTGACTCCATTGGCTAACTCCAGATACTGAAATGCAGACTGCAGTATGAAGAACGTTTAATGTTTGGACATGCTTCATTATTGGACCAAAATTGGTTTCTTATTAAAGTAACTAAATAAAGAGCTTTCAAGGATGTTATTATTATTAGACCTGTTACAGAGAGCTCTGTTAAAATTTACTTGAAGAACAGTGTCCGGTTAAAGGTATATGCTAGTATTTTCATTAAATAAGATTAGCAAAACTTTTGTGTTATACCTTTAAAAAAAACTGTCAGGAGGAAAAAAAAAATACAGTCCAGGCTGGTTATAACGGCTAGGCTCTATTATACTATGCTGGGTGGTCTGATGAATGGAAATAGGTAGCATCTAGTTCTTAATGATTGTTTTAGGACAACTAGTTTCAATTACAGGGATGTGTCATCACCATTTTTTGCCATGTAAATTTGGCGGGTCATTATTTTGAAAGTCCACAAGTGACATGTTTCCTTTCAGTCTCTCTCTGCCTGAGAAGTGCTGAGCTGCGCACTCTCCTGCCTTCCCCAGATCTGAGGCCTTCATGCTAGGTTTGGCTTTGTTCAGCTCGTAAGGCACAAAGCACTATGTTTTAGTGACAGGTATGACACTAATGCCCAAATCAGTAACCCAACAGAGTCACACCCCAGAGAACACACTTCCAGTGAGCTCAGCTCAGATATGTACTGTCTGAAAACAAGGCAAGTTAGTAACTAAAACAAATATACCCAGGTGGAGATAATAGACTGGCTGTCTATCATAATAGCCTAGAGAATATAGGCCTAGACTTGGATTCTACAAGAGTGCATAGCTGTAATCTAGAAGATGAGAGGAAGCACGAAGTAGTTCCAGATCGCTGGGGGACTAAATGAGGGGAAAGATGTAGCTGGCCTAGAAATGTGTGAATGTGAGGTAGGTGGACTAATTGGTTCTAGCGGACAAGTGTGTATAAAGAAATCCCTAAAGTAAGTCGGGATGCTTTTAGCTGCAAGTAATAGAAGACTCAGTCAAAACGAGTTAAAGCATAAGGAAACATCATCTTACATGACAAGAAATCCCAAGGTAGGACAGATCCAGGGTGGGTTCATCCGTCTACTCAGTTCTGTCCACCTTTCCCCTCTGACATCTGGCTTATCCTCTTGGGCTGGCTACATCACAGTCACACAATGGCTGTCATGACAGTAGTCACATGAAGACAAAACAGCTGAGAGGAAGAAGAGGGCAGGCTTCCCCCTGTGAGTCTTTTATCAAAGGGAGCCCTCTTCTGGAAGCCCTGGAGTGACTTTTTGTCCTTATTGGCAAAAAACGTGGCACCTTCAGATCTTTAAAATTCTATTTATTACCCCCCAAACTTGATTGAGGAATAATCGACAAATATAATATCATATATTTAAAGGGTACAGTGTGATGATTTCATATACACAAACATTGTGGAATGTTTACCAAGATCACATCCATCACCTCCTATAGTTAACTGGTTTTTGTTGTTTTTTGTCTTTTTCCCCCTTTGGAAAAAAATGCTTAAGATCTACTCTCAGCAACTTTGAACTACACGTTACTGTATTATTAACTGTAGTCACCATGCTGTACATTAGAACTTCAGAACTTCTTCTTATAACTCAAAAGTCTGTACCTAATTCATCACTGATGTGGGATAATTACCTCAGTTGGCTTAAACCAATCAAGGCTTGCTCCTGGGGCATGGGGAGCTTGAAGCCTTCTCTGAAGTACATGGCTAAGTGAAAGCTGCTTCATGACATCTGTGTTTTCTTAGCAAAGAAGGGAAGGGCTGAACAGCAGGCAATAAATTTTTTTACTATGCCATTTGGGGAGAATCAAGGTATCTGGAAATAGAAAAGTGTTCTCCTATGAGGCTGTGAAGGTGGGCAGTCTAGTGAGACAGCATCTCGTTTGGCTGAGCTTGTATAACTCGAGAATTTTTCTTTTTTTTAAACATTTTATTTATTTGAGAGAGAGAGAGAGAGTGAGCACTAGTTGGGGACAGAGGCAGAGGGAGAGGGGAGAAGCAGGCTCCCCGCTGAGCAGGGAGTTTGATGAGGGGCTCAGTCCCAGGACCCCAAGATCATGACCTGAGCCAGAGGCAGATGCTTACCAACTGAGCCACCCAGGTGCCTGAGCTCGAGAATTTTTCTATACAAATTCCAGGGTCTTATGGCATGGACAGTAAGAGCACAAAAACCTAATTCCTTCTGCTCTTTTGCTGCAGAACAATTTTAAATGTACACAAAGGATAGTGAGACAGCTTTGAGCTACTGGTTGAAAGAAACAGAATTTTCTATTCATTAGAATCTGCAACTACTGGGAATTCCCACCTCTATCATTTACAGATTTCTCAAAAACTATGAATATGTAATTTTTCATGAAACAGTGTGCCCAGACTCTTGAATTCATGAAATGAAATAAATGAACTCTGTAGATTATCTGTATTCCCAAGTGATATTCTGAGATTTTCCCCTCCATCTGTTCTCAGATAGTGCTGGGCATAAAATGGATTCTTTCAGCACAGCAAACGTTGAGTTTTGCCTTGATGTGTTCAAAGAGCTGAACAGTAACAACGTAGGAGATAACATCTTCTTTTCACCACTGAGCCTGCTCTATGCTCTAAATATGGTCCTCCTTGGTGCCAGAGGAAACAGTGCAGAGCAGATGGAAAAGGTATGGAACACAGCAAAGATTTCCCTGTAGCCTAGAGGTCTTCCATGCATCCCTGTGGGTCAGCCAAATGCTCACATCTTTATACCAAGGGAATTCTGCCATCTTGTGAAAGAAGAAACATTTGGGAAAATCATATTTCTTAAAAATGAATGATGGCTTAAATTATGCAATAATAATGCAAATATCATAATACATGTAACACGGTCTCTTCCTTCCCATCGGTGCTCTCACGCATACATTTCTGCAGTGTACTTTTAGAGTTCACTTTTTCAATGATTTAAATATGACAGAGTACACACGTGTGATACTATTCTTGCCTTCTGGAATTGTAACTTAAAATAAACCTTAATGACACTTTAAAAGCTATCAAGTTTTTAAAAATATTCATCAGTACATTTGAAGCTCATAAGAGCCCTATATAGCAGGTAGGGATTGTTATCCCCACTTAACAGATGGGGAAACTGAGAGAGACTAAGAGGAAAGGGGTGACTTTTCAGGTTACATAGGCTGATATACAGTGATTTTTTTCATTATATGTATTTTTAATTGCTATGGAAAGTCTAGATGAACATCACTTAACAACAACTAGAATACTCACATATTGTATTATTGTTTGCCCTTTATTTCTTTACTACATATTTTGATGCACTTTCATGATTTTCTTGCTTTCAAAACAGGTATTGTATTGGGACACCATGTAATGTTTCAGATGAACCCCAGATGGGCACTGTCATAGTGAATGACCTGGGAATGGTGGGAGGGGGCAGAAGAGCCTCGTGGACAAGACCTCCGTCCCTGGACACTGACAGATGGTTGTCAGGGAATATCTCTCTTGAGCTCATTTTCCCAAGCATGAACTGGGGGTAATACTGTCTACTTATAAAGCTGTTGAGAGGGTTCAGTAAGATATGTGGAGGCTTAGTTCAGTACTAAGAATATGAAATCACTAAATGTTAGCTATTATTGTTGGTCTTTATCTGAAATGGAAAAACAGATGCTTATAAATATTCACTTTTATGGACTGTCTGTTGCTTTTGATGCCAGTAGATCCCTCTTTTTCTTTCCTAGGTGCTTCACTTTAATCATTTTGCAGAGTCATTAAAACCAGAGTTCAAGGACTCAGCTAAGGTATGATATCATTGCTGAGCTGTCAAATGTTCTTCAGCATAAGAGCACAAGAAATTACAGTGCAGGGGTTGAGTAACAGAGCCTCTCTTTGACCCTTTAGGGAGTTAACAGTGTCTCCCTTGATCTACTCTTTTGGTCTTCCCAATAATCGCTACAGCCTATAGAGTTAACATAATGACAATAACGATGATAAAGTCCCCCAGATTTTATCATACCATTTACTGTCATTCTTGCTCAAACTTTCTGTTCTTTTATGGACTGCACCATAAATCTCAATATGGGATTGAATCTGCCGGCCTCATCTGTGGAGTGGTAGATTTTTTCAGTAGGGGCACTGAGAAAGGACCCTGATGCTTTGCCTTATAATTAGATCCCAGATAAACAAGGCCTGATGTTGCCCAGCCCACGTTGCCTGGGACCATGGTCCCTGCTCTTTTCTAGTAGGAGAATTCCTTTTGACATCAGAATAACACAGAATTCACACATGAAGGTGGTTGTGTTTGATCGTGATTGATTGAGAAAACATATAAATGCATATAGGTTCACAGAATACTTGCTTCACAGAACTCCACTTGTTGTGAGGAGTTGAAAGCTTGTAGTTTGGGAAACTTTGCTTTAGGGAATGTAGGTATACCCCTATAATGTCCTTGAGTTCAGATGCATCAAAGCTGTAGGTCTAACAGAATTGCTCCTGTGATGGGTGAGTAAGGTCAGTTCAGTGAAGGGCTGAAGTGTTTGGTTACATGTCACACAGAAAACTGAGACATTGAAAGTAGTGTGACAGAGAGGAGAGATGATTCTATAGGTACGCCGTAGTATAGGGATAGCAACAAAACTTGGATCGTTGCCCTGAAGACCCTACTAGGATCTCTTTATGAAAACTTGTGCTTTTGGACTAACCCACTGGGGCCAGCGAGTGCTTATGTGTTTTGCAATAGCTTACAATTCTGCACACAATCTGTGAGTAAGGTCACAGAGTGCTGAGATTATTGTGCTAGAGGAAATCTACAGAAGGAACATGATTTAAACTCTCTAGCTCCTTGTTTAATATTCTCTACCCTTTTATTCAGAGGCAATCATCTTGCTCTCTACTTACTGTTTTCACATTATTTATAATCTTCTGGTGGCAAGAAATCAAGCAACTTAATACTCCACTCTTTGTTTACTGATGCTTCAGTGCAGCCAAGCTGGAAAGATTCATTCAGAGTTTGGAGTCTTATTCTCTCAAATCAACCAGCCAGACTCTAACTATACCCTCAGCATGGCCAACAGACTCTACGGGACAAAGGCATTGGTGTTCCATCAGGTACGTTCATATGGAATGCTGGTCCACAGCTCTCTTGGCATCCTCTAAATATCATGCCATAAAATAAGTGAAGAGCGAGAAGAGCCACATGACATTCATCCTTAAGAGATTGAATTTGAGCTGACTTGAGTTTCAGTGAAATGGTTTTACCAAATTCCCATTTAAAGTTGTGCAATATCACATAAAAATTTTATTTCTGCAAAAATCACCGAAGTTGTCCAAGAATCAAGGTCAGGGATGAAGCACACACACACACACACACACGCACACACACACGCACGCACACACTTGCACACACACCAGGGGGAGACCTAGCTCTCCGTTAGATCTCAAACAAGCAACATGTACCACTCTGGTCCTTACTTACATAATCACCCTAGATCTCAGTTTTCCAATCCAGAACGTAGGGCAGCAATTCCCATTTGTCTGCTTTGAGAGGACAGAGTAGTGAGAGTGAACAGCAACTTGCCATTTTGCTTTGAGTGTTTTAGAATGAAGAATTCCAGTGATATGATAGAAGAAACAACCAAACATTTCTGAACATTCCTTCTGGAAAGCTTTTTGATTTGTTTAAATCCATTTGTTTTATTAAGAGTAAGTACATATGGATTCTGTTTCCTTGCAGACATATATACATGAGCTGCTTTTGTCTCTGTGTTGTAGATTTTAGAACACATAGAGCTTAGGCTTTTGCTTCCCTTACACTACTTTTTTGTGTGTGATTGTCCTTTCTTTTACAGCAATATTTAACTTGTTCTGAGAAACTCTATCAAGCCACACCACAAACTGTTGATTTTGAACGGTCTCCAGAAGAAACGAGGAAAACTATTAATGCTTGGGTTGAAAGTAAAACTAATGGTAAGAATAAGTCCCACATGTGTCTCCAAACTTTATTCGCACTGTTTTGATAAGCTCCCTGAATCAGTGCTAACAAGGAATCTGGGTGAAGTCCAGGACCCAACATAGGCAGGTCAAGAGTGGAGGAAATGGGGGAGTATTTGGGAATATTTGTAAATATCCTTTACAGTCATTTATCCTGATTGGGAGCTAAAGCTCAGTGACTCTGAGAATGAGAAGAACACTATTTCTACTTTACAGAAGTGTTGTACATTCTGCAATTAAATTTAATTAATTTTAAATCTACCTTTCACGATTTTAAAATAAACTTTCTAATTGTCAAATATTTCTTTGAAATTGCAGGTTAAATGTGTAGATTTAAAGATGTATCCATTTCATTATTTTAAAACGTCTAGTTAAGGAAAGATTTAAAGAAAAACCAGTAGAGAGAATACTGTAATGAATCCTTATTGACCCATCACTCAGCTGCAGGCTTTATTACCTAAAGCTATACCCTTGCCCTTTTCCCCCTAACTCTTCCAGGACAAATCCCAGAAATCACCTTTTTTTTTTTCCGGTTGTTTCCTCTCAAAAATATAAGTTATTTAAAATAAAATACCACTGTATCATTATTATATCTATAAATTTAAAAATAATCATTTAATATTAAAAAATAGGCAGTGAGTTTTTATATTTCCCCAGTTGTCTCTTTTTTTTGTTTGAATCAGGACACAAATAATGTTTATACATTGCAGTTGGTCAGTATGTTTCTTACATCTTGATTTTTAAATTAAACTTTTTCGATTGAAATATATATACTTATAGAAAATTTCATACATTCTATGTTTGCTGTTCAATGAATTATCACAAAGCAGAAATTATCACAAAAGTGAATGCCCTCAGGTAGCCTATCTCCACCTCTACCAAATCAGAGAAATAAAACATTAGTTACTAGGAAGGGCACACTCCAAGGCCACTCTTGTGTCTCCTCCCAGAAACTAAACTACCTTATTGCCGAACATTAAGGCTTCTCTAGACTTCTTTACTGTATATTAATTCTGCCAATTTAAAAATTTCATGTAATTAGAATCATAAAGCATATATTTAGGTTTTTTTTTTTTTAGGTTAACATTTTGTTTGTGAGAGTCATCCATGTCACTACAGGTTGGCATGGTTTGCTCATTTTCATTGATGTCGGTTTTGTTCTCTGAAAATACTTAAATATATTTATCCATTCTACCAAGTCTTAATAAACACTTGGGACGTTTTTAATTTGCATCTATTATGAATAGCACTGTTATGAGCATTTTGATACCCATCTTTTGGTACATATGTTGTATGTGATTTTGTTGGATGGATACCTTGGAATGGAATTGCTGATCATATAAGGTGTGTGTGTATATATATATATATATATATATATATTGAATTTTAGTAGATATTAGTTCTCTAAAGTGGTTTGCCAATATACTTGCCCAAGCAATGAATGAGAGTTTTATTTATTCCTCAACTTTGCCAACACCTCTTAGTCTTATTAACTTTAGTCATTGTAGTTAGTTTAATTTTAATTTGCATTTCCTTTATGAATGATGTCATTGGACATTTTTCATACACTTCATATCTTCCTTTGTAAAGTGCCTATTTGAGTCTTTTACCCATATATAAGGATGGTTTTTCTGTTTTTTTCTTACACATTTTTAGGAGTTACTGAATATATGTGTTGCAAGTAATTGCTACCATTTTGTATCTTCCCCTAATGGTGCCTTTGATGAATAGTTCTTAATTTGAAAGGAGTAATATTTATCAATTTTTTTCCTTTATAGTCAGTACATTAGCATACTTTTAAATAAATCTTTTGCCTACTCCTAGCTCATGAAAATATTTTTATATGTTATCTATTAGAACATTTATTGTTTCACTATAGTCAAGATTCATTTAAAAATTCATTCCACTCCACATGGACATCTAGCTGACATAGCACTATTTATTGGGAAGAGGATCCTTTCACCATTACACTGCAATGTAAACTTTATCATAAATCAGATGACCATATATGTATGAGTCTGTTTCTGGGTTCAGTGTGCTCCATCTATCTATTTATTCTCATGAAAATACCACAATTATAGTGGCTTTACAATACATCTTGATAGCCAGAAGTGTTAAGTTCGGTGTTGATCCTCTTCTGGGGCTGCCTTGACTTAGCTTGCTTGATTTTTTTGCATTCCATATAGATTTTATTTATTTATATTTGAGTATAGTTGATGCACAATGTTACATTAGTTGCAAGTGTACAACATAGTGATTCAAGTTTATACATTATGCTGTGTTCACCAACTGTCCCAATACATTGCTATTACAATATAGTTGACTATATCCCTTATGCTATGATTTTATTCCCTTGACTTATTCATTCCATAACTGGAAGCCTCTCTCTCCCTCTGCCTCCTCTCTGGCAACCATCAGTTTGTTCTCTGTATTTATAGGTCTGATTCTGCTCTTTGTTTATTCATTTGTAGTTGTTCTATGCAGTCATAAAAAGGATGAGATCATGCCATTTGTGACAACATGGATGGACCCAGAGGGTATGAATGCTGAGTGAAATAAGTCAGACTGAGAAAAGCAGATGCCATATGATTTCATCATAAATGGAATCCATACACATTTTAAAATCAACTTGTCAATTTTTGTTAAACATACTAGTTGAAATTTTAGTTGGAGTGATACATATAGAATCTATAGATTTGGAGAGAACAGGCATCTTTATAATACTCAGATTCTAATCCATTTCCATGAAGTTTACCTCTGTTTATTTAGGTCCTCTTTAATTTTTTTCAACGACATGTTGTATTTCTCTATGTTAATGTCTTGTATGTCTTTTGATAAATGGTTTTCAGATATTTGAAGTGTTTACCAAATTTTAACTAGTATCAATTATTTCAAATTTTATTTGTTGTTGATGTAGAAATATATAATTGACTTTCATATATTTACATTGCTGAATTCTCTTAATTCTGGTTTATAAATTATTTTAGATTTTCTATAAATATAATCATTTCCTCTTCAAACTTTCTTGCTTCTTTTCTTATTGTCTAGTGCCTGCAGTTGAATAGAAGTACTGATACTGGGTGTCCTTTTGTTATGTCTTGTTTCTGGATTTATATCTTGTTTCTGAATGGTTTTAATAATATATATTTAAGAATAATGTTTGTTGCAGGTATTTTTATGAATATATTTTTTTCAGATTAAGGAAGTTTCTTTCTATTTCTGGTTTGCTAAGAATTTTTGGCACAAATGACTAACCATATTATATTAAAGCCTTTTCTAAATCTATTGAGCTATGATTTTTCTTCTTTACTAGACTAATTTAATAAATTACATTAATTGATTTTTGGTGTTAAACCAACCTTTTAGCCCTACGATAAACCAAACTTGGTCATGGTATATTATACTTTTTGTGTATCACTGGGTTTGATTTCTTAACATTTTCCTTAGAGATTTTACACCTATGCTCATGAAAGAATTTGGCCTTAGTTTTTATTTATTGAAATATTCATGTTTCTCCTTTTTTTCTAATTTCCAAAAAAGAATTTATGTAAGGTTAGTATGCATTTTTCTCCTTTAAATATTTGGAAGAATTCACTGGTGACCCTCTATGCCTGGTGTTTTCTATGTAGGAATATTTTAATTAGAGATTTGATTTCTCTAGTAAATAGAGGCCTACATACATTTTCTGTTTTCTTTTTGTGTAAGTTTTTGAATTTTTTCTCAAGAAATATGTCCATTTTATCTGAATTTTCAAATGTATTAGCATAAAATTGCTCATAATAGCCTTGTTTTTATCTTCTTAATGTCTTTTGGATATATAATGTTGTCTTTTTATTCCTAGAAATCTAAATGGTGCATTTTTTCTTTTTTTCTTAGTTAGACTTATAATGGATTTATAGTTTTTTAGTCTTTTCAAAGAATTGATTTCTATTTTCTCTAATATAGATTTTTTTATTACATTAATATTTATGATTATCATTTATTTCCTTCTTCTTACTATCTTCATATTAAATTGCTATTCTTTTTCTAGTTTCTTGAGATGAACAATTGATTTTCAGACCATCTTTTTTTAATGTACACATTTAAGACAATGGCCTTCCTTCTAGGTATCACTTTAACTCCATCTCATAATTTTCCATTTGTTTTATTTCCACTATTATTCAGTCCAAAATATTTTCTAATTTTCATTGAGATTTCTTCTCTGAATCATGGGTTATTTAAAAGTGCTCTATTGGTTTCCAAAAATTTGGAAATTTTCTAGTTGTTTTTTAGTTACTAATTTTTAATTCAGTTCTTTTGTAATCAAAGAACATAATAATTCAATTATTTGAAATTTATTGAGACTTTTTTACAGCAAAATGTATGTTTCGATTTTGGTAAAATTTTCATGTGCACTTAAAGATAATGTGTATTCTTTAGTTATTGGGTGAGATGTTTAATTTTACAAGGCCAACTTTGTTAATTTTGATGTCTGTGTTTGCATATCCTTGCTTATTTTTTGTCTGCTTTTTTGTCATTTTCCGAGAAAGCTGTGTTAAAATCTTCCACTATGATTGTGGATTTTTCTGTTTCTCTTTTTAGTTATGTCCAGTTTTGCTGTATATATATTTTTGCATATTTTGAAGCTGTGTTATTAGGTGCATAGATATTAAATTTTGTTATCTTCTCAGTGGATCAGTTCTTTCTTCATTATGAAACACCTTTTCCACCTTGCCAGATCCTGAACTTCAATTATTTTTTCTTTAGCACTGAGAGACTATAAGTAGTTCTTAAATTCTTGGTTCACTTGCTGCTGTGTTTCTTCTTATCTAGGCTTGGGGCAACTTTTGAAACTTCATTATACTTTGAGGGAAAAATTGTCCAGAACTCTCTATTGAGCTCACCTGCCCAGGTTTTCTCCTGTCTCTGGGATCGTTACCCCTTCAGTGTTGGTTTCCTGCTTCTTTGAACTCTATTTTTGGTCTTCCCAACCCTCTCATGATGTTCTACTCAGCTTCTCTTGTCTCTTTTAGTCACTTTCTGCTCAGATTTTTGCATCTCCATTGCTTATGATTAGCAGTTGCTTCAGAAACAGTGCAGTGTAGAACTTAAAAAAAAATGTATTCAGCTTTCCTTACGGTTCTTGCCAGGGATATTTGTCTGCCATAAACCATACTCTTGTTGACTAAAAAAATCTCTTTACATCATTTTTTTATCTTTTAATAATTTCTCTGTTGATCTTTTATTAATTTCCCCTCCTTTTTTTCTTACAGAAAATTTGTTGAAGGAAATAGATATTTGCCTGCATTTTCTCATAGTCTAGATGATGATGATTACACCTTGAAATGTCATTTAATAATTTCTCCTGTTTTTATATTTCTCACGAGTTGGCAGTTAGACCTAGAAACTTGATAAGATTCTGGTGATTTTTGCTTGTGTGTTTGTTTTTTACCCTTGACAAATATGCTTCATTGGAGGTGTTGTGTTTCCATCAGGAAATAAATAATGTCTGGGCACCCTCCCTTTTGTATGACGCTAGTAGCCTTTGATGATAATTGCTTAGGTCCATTATTTCATTAGGGGTTATAAAGTTGTAGTATTCCAATTCTTGCATTACTTCTTTATAAGCTGGAATATTTCTACATAAGATACTTCTCCTCATAAATAAGTATTTGGTTATTCTAAGTACTGTTCATATGAGAAAAACAAAAAGAGAATGCTGGATTCTTTCTAATACCAATTTCAAAACTACCTTTTTTTTTCCCTCTAGCATCCTTTGAAAATAGCCAATGAGTTTTATTTTTTTTTTAAGACTTATGTATTTATTTGAGAAACAGGGGGAAGGCAGGGGCAGAGGGAGAGAGAATCTTAAGCAGACTCTGTACTGAGCATGGAGCCCATCATGGGGTTTGATCTCATAACCCTGAGATTACTATCTAAGCCAAAACCAGGAGTCAGTTGCTCAACCAGTACCACCCAGGTGCCCCAACCAATGAGTTTACTTTTAAAATATCCTTATAAATTCATAATTTTAAACATTCTGAGGTGTTTCAATTTATTGGCCCCTTTTAGTCAGGGATCACATCTTTATATTGGCTTCTAAGTCCTTTTGACACTTCCATGCAGAATTTGATAGCTTCCTTGCCTTCCAGTTTGACCAGATGTTCCAGGCTCATGCCCTGCTCCTGACCTAGAATTACTTACTTCTCAAGGGGATCCTGAATCATTTTAAAGAGAAATGATATTTAGAGACCATAATCTGGGTACAAGAGTACTCAGTGATACTGGCTTGGTTATTGTTTATAGGCCTTCTCAGTGAATACATTTTTTTTAGATGAAATACAGCATAATTTCTTACTGATATGGCCAGTTCAAATTCAGATTCATAGGATTTTTACTTAACACGCCCCTTTTTATATCTATTTCTCTTTTATCTTGTGTCAAAAATCCCAGATTCCAGTGTCACCAATATTACTGCAAAATCACATCATTCAACATAAACACGGTCTCAAAGTAACAATACTAATAGAATGTAACAGTAGGTTAAGATATTTTTTGCAGTTCTTTCTGTCCTTAGGATATATCTACCCAACTAGAGATGTACAGATTACCATGTTGAAATAACCTGTCTCTGTGTGGTTGTGCCACCAACTCATTGTACCAGTAGTTTCTGAGGTTTATGAATGTAAACAATCATAATACTTGGTACAGGAAAGAATTAAGTTTATTAAGTAACAAAATTAGGATGAAATAACATTAAAGTATTAAATTAGAGCTGATTGCATTTATGAAGAACATGTCAATTATTTATATTACTGAGCTTTATTCTTTATTCTCTTATTCTTTATCTTTATTCTCAGAGAAGAATAAAGACCATGTTTCTAACATATTCGTATCTTACTATTTCACTTACCAGTGATGAACTCTCAACAGTATTTTGTTGATTGATGGATTGATAGATGTTATTCAAGCTTAGTAATAGGCGACCAGATTAAAATATGTATTTATTTAATTCTTTGTATTAAGTTAGAAAATGCTTGGAAAGGTCTACAAATTTTTCAGATCTGTTACTTAGAACAGTAATGGAAAAATTAAGCTTAGAGTCTAATGTTCTGGATATCCCTATGTTTCCTGTTGTTAGATTATATTCCAAAAAGGTTTTATAAATTGCAGTGCACCAGAGTGCACCAAGAGGGCTTAGTGTTCAATCTGACTGGTATATCTAATTGTATATTTTTACAAATTCTGATTTTCAGATACGTATTTACTTTAAGTCTAGGTATATACTTGTGATACACTAATTGCTAGGACATTATAAGAACGAATGAGTCTTTTGAATACTTAAAATATTTGGATGTGGTGAGGTGCTGGTAAGTATAAAGCCTGATAAATATTAGAAGGAAGCCATAAGAGATTATTTATATTTTCTTAAATAAGCAGTAATGTATAGGAAAGCATTGGCTATAACTAGGTATAAGACAAATTGATCATTAGCTAATATACTAAACTACTCTCTAGATGCCATCTTCTGATTAGAAATAACAAAGTATTCAATTCTTGGACATAAACTTCATTTGGCAAGGACAGCCTCGATGGCCAGAAGATAAAGTAGTTCTCCTGGTATCTCAAATTTATAACTAGCCTTAAAAAAGAAATGGTTCCAAATTTCTAGTGACTATTCAACTCTCTGTTACTAATAAACCCAAGTTCAGATCCAAATACATTATCTGTTTTTTTTATTATTATTAAAGGAAAAGTCACAAACCTCTTTGGAAAGGGAACAATTGACCCTTCTTGTGTAATGGTCCTGGTGAACGCCATATATTTCAAAGGACAATGGCAAAATAAGTTCCAGGAAAGAGAGACAGTTCAAACCCCTTTTCAGCTAAGTGAGGTAAGTATTTTGTTTTCAGACTGATGATAAATTCCGAAGAATGCAATAATCATTTAAGGACGGTTTAGAAAGTTTTAGTGAAAGTACTGGCCTAGGTTTCCATAGGTTTCTTTAATTGTGTCTTTTATGAATTTTATTTTCATATTTCCTCATGAGGTGACAGTAACCTTCCTCACAGGGCACTGAACCAGAGCCTTTGGACGTGGGGGCCGCCCTGGGAGAGAAGAGAGCATGCTCTCTCTTCACTGTTCCCCGTCCACACATTCTTCCCACGTATGCTGTGGCTGTTTTCTCAGCACAACAAAACCGTCTAAATTATTCTTCTCCTAGAGAGTCTCCAATTGGATTAAAAAAGAAAATGATCCTGTGATGTCATTTTTCACATAAATCACTTTAGATGGTAATGTTAGCTTTGTTTTGGGGAAACATTATTGTTACTATACATATTATTATACATATATATTTTATATATAGATGATTATATATGTTATTTGAACTAGTTAGGCTCTAACAGTGACTTATTTTAAAATAAAAAATAACCTTTGCAAAGGAAAGTAATAAAGGGTTACTTTATTGTTTATATTTTCCCCATGCCTTTAGTTTTTTTTTTTTTTTAATTTTATTTATTTGACAGAGAGAGACACAGCGAGAGAGGAAACACAAGCAGGGGGACTGGGAGAGGGAGAAGCAGGCTTCCTGCAGAGCAGGGAGCCCGATGCGGGGCTCGATCCCAGGTACCTGGGACCATGACCTGAGTGAAGGCAGACGCTTAATGACTGAGCCACCCAGGTGCCCCATCCTTGCCTTTAGTGTTAATGCAAATATTCATCTTAGGCAAAAAAAAAATCATTGTACATACATGTTCACGCATATATGTAACTATTCTACCTAATTACAATCTTTTTTTAAAAAAATAGGGTAAAAGCGTATTTGTGGAAATGATGTATCAAACTGGAACATATAAATTAGCCTTCATAAAGGAACCGCAAATGCAAGTTCTTGAGCTGCCCTATGTTAACAACAAACTAAGCATGATTATTCTGCTTCCAGTAGGCACGGCCAGTCTAGAACAGGTAAAGAATGCTAATGTGCAGAGAAAGCATGTGTGCTCATACCCACCCTCCCAACTCTGTGTACCCCATGATGCTAGTGTGGTCAGCCCCGAATTCAGTCACATTCTGGGTTCAGTGGGATTGCCCCAGGGGCTGTGAGAGGGACCCTGGTCCCTGCCCTCAGGACAGTATATTTTGGGGGAATAATCCATTCTTATATCAAATAAGGCACAAGGAGGCCAAAGTGCCATCTTGTACAAATATCACACCTACTGGTTACTTGACACTTGGGAAACATGATTCTGTAGTAGTGAAACTGTAATGCTGCTTAGGGTCTTAGTCCACCGAAATCTGTTTAAGCCATCTTCCCTCTCAGGAGCAGTTTTTCCAGCCCAAATATGACATGCTTTCATGAGCTAGCCACCTTTATTAGCATCCTGGTTTTGTGGGGGAAATGAGTGCCATAGCCCCTGAGAACAGGTCATGGTGGTGGCAGGAGTTTGGGTCTAAGCCCCTCTCCCTGGCTGTAGCCAATGCTGCCCGGCACAGAAGCAGGCAAGCCACTGATAAAGAGTAACTACACTTCCTCCCCGGCCTTGCTGGGACTTCCCAGTGCTCTGCTGGAAGGACAACACTTTCTTGGGAGACCAGCTGTGCTTCTGGGATCTTGGGGAAGCTGACCTATGCCCACGGATGGGATGGCCACAGTCAGGGCTTTCTAAGTCAGGGAGTACCTGCTTGAGGTTAAACAATGTGGCACATGTGGGTGGGGGATAGGGAAGGTTTCTTGAAACACCTGAGTTGGGATGTATGCATTTGGACCTCTAGGAAGAGAAGCATTGCCATGGCCATGAGAACTGGTGTGGCCAATTCAGAGGGGCTTGGACTTCTGGTTGCCTGTGGTGGGCTGCCGTGGGATGATATTTGGAGGCAGACAGCATTTTGAAAGCAGTTTAGAAGAGGTCTTTATCAGCTTGTGATACATTCATTTATTTGTTCATTTATTCATTTATATACCAAACATTGAGTGTTTATGCTGAGAATTCTAGGGGGTTCTAGAACACCAACAAATGCGTGGTTCCAATACAGAGTTCTAAATATCATGTAACAAATGCCATGATAAACTGCCGAAAGTCCTGGGGAAGTAGAGAGAGTAGAGGGTAGAGAATGAGGAAATCAGGAAGGCTCCTCACAGAATAATCTCGATGCCTCACTGGAGAAGTAGCAGTTGAATAGGTGGAACAAGCCTAGTCTGTTGTTCTCACCAGAGCAAAGAGCACATGCCAATGCCTTAGGGGTATGAGGCCGCGAAGTGGATTTGTGATATGAAGTCATGGTAACTTGGATTAGGGCAGAAAAGGACGAAAGGAAAAGATGGAAAAACCACCTTTACTTTATGTCTGATTGTATATTGTCAGGATGGAGAGAAGGTGACCAAAAGTTTTCAACTTTCATATTTGAATGATGGGGTTTTGGATGCCGTTTTGGAGCCGTGGGGAGGGCTGGCTGCAGGGTTTCAAATGCCTAAGGGGAGAGCTTACACAAAATTGTAGCACTGGGTGGAGGATGAGAAGCCGGGATGTGAGGCTGCATGGCCAGGTGGAGGCATGAAGGGGCGTGTAGAGCTGGGCTTCCAGGGAATAGCGGAGAAGGAACGGAGGGAAGTGAAGCAGAGCAGAGCAAGGGGGTGCTGGCGTCACAGAAGCAAGTTCATAAAAGAGGGTGCAACAGAATGTTTCAGGCTTGAGAACCAAGGAGAAATGGCGAATTCACCCAGGACACACCTGGACTCCAGAGGCAAGAGAGGGAGTATAGGTGGAGCCTACACACTGAGGGAGTTAAGGCAGAAGACCGTAGGACACACATTTGAGGCACTGACTTATGAAACATGGACCAAAGGTAGACAGTAGGACAGGGAAGGTGTGGCTGAGTGTGAGATTCTGTTTCTTTTTTCCAGATGGGGCTGGAACACATTTTCAAAGTAGAAAAGAAAGCGATACATTGAATAATTCACATTGGGAATTATAAAACAAACAGCATTTAATGCAGAGAGCACGCATTTGGCTCATGTGGACCCATCTGTGTTCTGTCTCTCAGGTAGAGAAGCAGCTGAACATGAAGACGTTTCACGAGTGGACCAGCTCTGCTAACATGGTGGAGAGGGAAGTTGAAGTACACATCCCCAGATTCAAACTTGCAATCAAGTATGAGCTGAGTTCCCTGCTAAATTCCCTGGGCATGACGGATATCTTCAACGAGATCAAAGCTGACCTTTCTGGAATATCACCAGGTGATGGCCTGTATTTATCAAAGGTCATCCACAAGTCCTATGTGGATGTCAACGAAGAGGGCACCGAGGCGGCAGCAGCCACAGGGGACAGCTTCCTTGTGAAAAGACTCCCCATCCGGGCTCGGTTCCTGGCGAACCACCCATTCCTGTTCTTCATAAGGCACAGCCATACCAACACGATCCTCTTCTGTGGCAAGCTCGCCTCTCCCTAAACAAACGGGCTTGAGCAAGGCTCAGAGGAGGGGCAGGGACAAACCCATGACTAAAAGCACTTCATCCCCCACATACCTCTGTACCTCACTTCACTCATCTGCAAAATGGGTCTGGGATCTCTCTCAACCTGTACCTTGAATTGGTGAACCTTAAGATTATGGAAATCATGGAAGAAGGTACATTTACAAAAAAGCTCCTCTAGTCCTCTTATCTTTGGAGCCTCATTTAAGTGCTATCTGGGTGACATAATCAAGTCAGTGAGACTCATTTTAAAGGGTTAGATTTGTTTGACTTCTGTATATCCATAAGCTCTTGAAAAAGTGACCAATCTACCTTCAGAAAACCAATTCGAGGACTTCAACTGTGATGGGATTTTTAAATATTGTAATTTTCCTTGCATGCATAGATACAACATCATGAATTTTAGTTCAAAATTCTGTATTCGCTATAATAAATACATAAAATGCCTTCAATTCTTTAAAGATTTTTAATATACCACAGCAATTAAATGACTTATGAACGGAGATGAATAAGGAGCAGTCTAATTCAGTGAACATTTTCTTGGAATTTTTGGCCCAATATTTTCAGTCCTAAATTGAATTATGGATTTTTCTTTTTGCCTCCCTCCCTCCCTTCCTTTGTTCCTTCCTTCTTTCCTTCATTCATTTTCCTCTGTCCTTCCTTTCCTCCCTCCCACTTCTCCTACCTTCCTCTCTCTCCCTCCCTCCCTCCCTCTCTCTTTTTTTTTCAATAATGCAGTGAGTAAAAGTTCAGAATAGCAAAAAACAGAAATCAGATTTTTATTAAAAAGGGATTTTTATTTTTAAAATTTGAAAAAACTTCTTAAAAAGAAATCCTTATTTTCTACTCAAGATAACATGAGGTGATAATCAGATAATAAAGGCCATGGTACATTTATTGCCTTCTCAGTGCCCTCTTGGTAAGTACTTCCTTCCAGAACTCTGTCAGAGATGTGAGCAAAGCAGAGGGGAATCCCCTCAATTCTTTCTTCCCTAACCCTATCTTGGAAGAGGCAGTCTAAAATCAGCCACTGCTTCGCTCCCGAGGTGCTGGGACACCCTCTTTTACTATTGACAGTGGTGGTAGCTGATAATAGCTTTTCTTTCCCGTCAGGGCACTGAAGGGTGGGGCTGACTTTACTCTCTAATAATAAAGATAAAGTAGCTGTACGTGCTATTCTAGTGATCCTTTATAAGCTCATGCTTTATAAGCCACCTTGGCCTACTTCACAGAATACCCCAGTAGTCCCCGGGCACAGTGGGTTTAACTGTGGAACAATGGAGAGACTTGAAGCAACAGTGATGGGTGGAGAAAAATAAGAGTTGTATCTTGGCATCTACTTCTCACTTTAATCATCCTGAAGAGACAGTGAATGGAACCAGTCCAGTGAATGCTGGGTCCTTCGACATGAACCTGGCATGTGCTGTGCAGGAGCACGGAGGTATCACATGGACCAAGCGCCTTGGGCATGACCATAGCCGCGCTGCATGGCACTCATTTGGCTTGGCCTCCATCTGTTAAAAAGACTCAGAATGACTGCCCATTCCCAGGTTGCAGTCATAGAACCTTAGAGTCCTCTTGAAGGGATGAGAACTGAGCTGATGGTCATCATTTAGAGTCAAAGCAGAGAACACTTCACACAGATGGGCCTTCAGAAGTACCAGTGTGGGTGCTGAGCTAGGAAAGGAGGACTTGGAGAGACAGCAACTAAATCAGCCCCTGAGAGCACACTGGGAGGGGCGCTAGAGTCAGGATCCTGAGCCTCTTTGTAGGATGGAGCCAAGAGCTTTTTAGGGCACCCAGCTGGGATGGGGAGAGCACGGCTATTTTCACTTTTCAAAGAGCTAATATTATATGTCAATTATATCTCAAAGAAAATATGGGCAAGGGACCTGGATAGACATTTCTCCAAAGAAGACATCCAAATGGCCAACAGGTACACGAAAAGATATTCAGTATCACTAATTATCAGGGAAATGCAAATCAAAACCACAATGAGGTATCACCTCACACTTGTTAGGAAAAGAAAAAGACAGAACAAGTGTTGGCAAGGATGTAAATAAAAAGGAACCCTTATGCATTGTCGGTGAGAATGTAAATTGGTTCAGCCATTACTGACCACAGTACAGAGGTTCCTCAGAAAATTAAAAATAGGACTACTATATGATCCAGCAATCTCGTTTCTGAGTACATATCCAGTGAAAATGAAATCAGTATATGGAAGAGATATCTGCACTCCCATGTTTATTGCAGCATTATTTACAATAGCCAAGAGAGGAAAACAACCCAACTGTCCATCACTTAGAGCCACGAAACTATTCAATATTACACCATGCTGGAGAAGACATGTCCATATACGTCTGTCTAATCAGATAGGAGGTACAGCACAAAGAGTGACCCCTAATGTAAACTGTGGATTTTAGTTAATAACAATGTATCTAAGTAATTACCAATTTAATAATAATAGTAAATGTATTGGCTCATTGGTTACTGTAACAAATGTATGACATTAATGCCAGATGTTAATAATGGGGAATTTGGGAGGGGCCCCAAAGGAGGTAAGTGGGAAGTCTTTTTGCTCAATTTTTCTATAAACCTAAAACCGCTCCAAAAAAGTTAAAGACTAGTAATTTTTTTTAAAAAGGAAGTAGGGAGGAAAAATCTCCTTTAGCTGGATTTCAAAAACAAAAAAGTCTTTACTTTTTTCTTAGATGTTTTTGATAGTCTTTTTTTCCACTTCTGTCAGTTTTATTCCCTTTCATACTTAAAAGCTCTTCTGAGTTTGTTAGTGGTCTTTTTTCCCCTTCTTATTTCAAGAACACTGAGCCTCCAGATGAGTGTTTGATATACACAATGTCACAGCGACTCATACCGAATTACTGCTTTCCTAACCACGTTCACAACCACTGCTCAATGCACAGGGAAGCCTGGTATTTCCCCATGGCCAGTAAATAGCATCAAACCAAAATCTGAGTCATTGTGCATCAGTGGGGCATACAACGTCAAACTTTTCTTGGGTCTCTTTGCTCTGAGTGGCCTCCTCCATATGAAATTGCTGCAAAATTAAAGGGCAAAGTGAGAAAAAATCACCACCTCGATAGTGGTCCAGAGAGATTTGTCTGTGTATTTACTGGTAAGTATAGCTCTTTCCCTTTACTTCTAAATCTGTCATTTTTTTTTCTCAGAAATTTTCAGGAGCAGAATGGAATGGCAGAAATGAAGACTTAATGGAGACCACCTTGGAGGGAAATCCCCACCCTCAAACTTCTGTATTGAGGAATCTAGCTCCTTCTCCCTGTGCCTGGATTAATGGGGTGACTATAATCCTGGTATGACTGGCTCAGGCGTGGCTTACTTCTGTTGCCCTTGTGTGATAATCAGTAGCTTCCTATTTCACACTCAAAAGTGTCCTGGCTTGGATGATTAGTTATATGGCTTTCCCACGTTACTGGTACTGGATATTATGTCATGGTCTGAGGTCATCCTATCGAGTTAGTTACCTAAGGCAACAGAGAAGGAGCTGCTGGTAGGAAGCTCCAGTTCTCCTGGTAACAATAACACTGATGCTTGACCAGCTCTCAATCTTTGCCTTAGTGTCCCATGTTCCTTTGATTCTCTTCCTGAGAGTGCCATCCCTCTTCTTACTCTGGGGTCTTTCTGGGGGTAGTTACTCATTGTATGTCTTATTCTGGGAGAAGCTTCTCCTTTTATTTCTTTCCATTGGTGGCACTTGTTTCTTCTTTGTGTCAGTAGAGAAAGCAGAGCTCAATGGGGGCACCCAGGCTACCCTCAACCAGACCCAAAAAGGCACATATACCTCCAGCCAACACCAGATTTGCTGCCCAAGAGTGAGTCACTTTAAAAGACTTTTGTCATTTCATTATTCATTGATACCCTGGTTTATTTCTTGAAGAAATATTTCTTGAGCATCTACTAAGTTCTAGGCCCCATATTAAACCGTATGTATATATAACGAATACCAAAAAAGTCTCAATACTTGTCTTCATGAACAGAGAAGACAGACTTCAGAACAGTAATGACACCTGGGTGCTGGGCACTGTGAGAAGGCTGTTACAGGCAAGGACAAGTGATGAGGATGGAGTTACGGGGTGGGGGCCTCCAAGTGGGGAGCCCTGTAGCCATTTCAGGGAATGAGGACTTTCTTCTGAGAAAAATGACTTGATCAGATTAGCATTCTGGAAACATCACTTGGGCTTCCAGATGGCCATCTTTATAGTGGGAAAGATGCATTACAAGCTACATAAAATACATCACAAAGGAGCATTTTCCATGTTAATAATCATTTTGGCAGAACTAGAAGAGTTTAGAGGTGTAGGCACAATGACTGCTCATGGTTTATTTTGGTTATATATAGATAGCATCTTTGACAATTTCGGTGTAATAGTGAAGGCGCCATTGAGATGCTAAACTGGGTGATGGAATTGTCCAGTAATGTGGATGTGAGTCAGAGTCACCCACCCACAACAGCTCTGAGATGTCCATGCCAAGAATTCCCCGGTCTAGTCCCCAAGCATCTTTGACTATCAACGTGGAAAAGACTGTGTTAAGAGGCAATAAGGTTATTGGCTGACATTTACCAGACTGGGATTTGGCAGGGTTTCCAGGTTCTACATGTGATCTATGGAATTTTTTTTTTTAAATACTCCTTTCTGTTAACGAAATCTTTGTAAGGTCTTATAGAGCATACACTGGACTAACAGACTCTTTCTGCACTTGATCTCACTGGTTGTTGTGGGTCCTTCAGAATCCCCTTACTTCCATAGTGCCCCACATCCTCTCTGAGATTCCCCACTATTCCCTTCCTTGTGGTTGGATAAGTGTGGAATCTGCTCCCCTCTCTGGTGCCCCAGAAGCCACCTGTGATGTCACCAACAGGTCTGCGAAAGTGCTACCCTCTGTTGGTGCTGTGTCCAGAACTGCATTGGATCAAGTGTCCTTGAGTTCCTGGATCTGCTGCTTCTGCCCCAGTGGGCCCAAGAATTTCATGTGAGGAGACAGTGCAGCGCTTGCAGTGGAAGCTGGGGTCGGAAAACTCTTGCTACCTGTCTGCTGTATCCCATCATCATTCCCAAGCAGGGCTGTGTTGCTCTCCCAGTCTTGTTCAAGGATGATGCAGAGGCTATTTGAACTGTCCCATGAAGCTTTTCTGCCCTGGGACTCAGACTCAGGTATGAGGGAACATGACCTGAGCATACAGGGGGGCTGCTTGTACAATTGTCCTTTATCTGAGAACCTGAGCCACTGTCCTTGGGTCATGGACACCCCAACTCTCCTCCTGAACATGAATTCTTTCCAGGATGCTCCCTGGTTCCTCATGCAGATAGGCTCCAGTCGGCTCCCTTATCACTTCTTC
The DNA here is from genome assembly GCF_003265705.2 of Callorhinus ursinus. Taxonomy (NCBI): domain Eukaryota; kingdom Metazoa; phylum Chordata; class Mammalia; order Carnivora; family Otariidae; genus Callorhinus; species Callorhinus ursinus. The sequence goes on along the minus strand of NW_027397073.1, from coordinate 12,217,870 downwards.
GTATGTGTCCATGCCACCCAAATTCCTGTGTGGGCCACAGGTCCATCTGGGACCCTGGCCACGTTCCTAGTCTTCACTTCCAGATGTCAGCCTCCAAACTTCTAACTTGCAACCTTATTACACGCTTGCAATCCCTCTTCTCTATTTTGCTTTTCCCCTTAGCACTTACCACTCTCATATATTTTATTTGTTTATTTTGTTTATTGACAGTCTCCTCTAGTATGTGAACGTCATAAGGGCCATTTTTTTTTTTAATCTTTTTTGGCTGTCTCAGTGCCAATAAGGCCTAGAGCATAATAGTTGCTCAATAGATATCAGTAGAATCAGTTAAGGAATTAATTCCTTAAATACTTCAGTGTTCTGAGTGTCTACTATGTTCAGCATTCATTGGTCTGAGTGATACATGCTAGATGGGGACTAATGCAGTGAACTTGGCCCAGAGCTCTTCTGACAATTCTAATAGGATTGTTCTATAGTTAAATGAAGGTGACCCCAGGCTACAATGTGGGAAAACCTTTTGTTTCTGCATTCACAGTCTCTTCGGATAAAGAAGATGAAAGAGCCTATATACTCCCACATGAGGTGGTTTAAGATACACTTTGTGTTGAGCTGGGTTCCCCAGAACATCTAAGCCACAGTTTAGGAGACTCAGTGACCACTTAGGTCAGCTGACCCACTGCAATGATGCTTACAAGTGGAAGAGAAAGTCTAACCTGTCTGAGTTCAAGGTGTTGATACATTGGGAGCTGAACAGTTTAGTGGTTGCCAGCTTGTTAGGATACCACTCAAATTAACTAAAATTGTTAAGGATGGTCAAGAGTCTTCTGGCATCTCCAAAACAAAGTGTCATCGTGTTATATAATGTAACCAGATTTTCCAATTACAGCTAAATTTTATTCAGCTTTTATACTAAGTTACAACCTCTTTGTTAACCACTGTGTCTTGGGTTCGTCCTGATGGTTGAGACGATAACATGAGGTGCATATAAAACATAATCTGCGCTTGTGGGAGACCATGATGACAACAATGGCGATTAGAACTAACATTTATTGAGGCATTACTATATGCCAGGCACCATTTTAAGTATTTTACCAGTTTGATCTCCACAAATGTATGTGAGGACACTTGGTTACTTGGACTGAGACTTAGAGAATGTCAGTAACCTGCCTGAAGTCCCACTGTTGGTAGTAGAGCCAAGATTGGAGCCCAAGCAGCTTGACTTCAGAGTCTGTGTTCTGTCCTCTGCACCGTTGTTATAACGGCACTTGGTACTTTTGTGAAAGTTGGAGGGAGCGTTAGATTGGCAATTTAGAGGCCTGGGTTCTACCTCTGCGTCTGCCGCAGCTCCTCTTAAACTGGGTAATCCCTAAACACTGAGCTGACTGACACTTGCTTAAGGGCTGTAGATGTGTTGCTGCAGCTCCCTATCCCATCACTAGATGGCAGACGTGGTGGGAGGGAGCGGAGGGTGTGGTAGATGTATAGCATTTAATTTGTAAATCTCATCCTGTATCCTACTGGTAAAGTAGTTTATGGGCTATTTCAGTCAGGCAATATAAATATTTATTATGTTTATACTCATTACATTTCTGTCAGTTTGTATTTAATAGTTCCATTTGTCCTGTTTGTTCAATGTATACAGTAGCTACAAAAGGAACATAAATCAGATAGCAGGGAATTTGGCTGCCTTATTCATGACAATGACTACAACAGTATCTGGCCTATAATCAGGACTCAACAATATTTGAGATTTTCTTTTCTTTTTTCATGTTGTAAGGATTTCATTTTCCTTTTTGTTTGGAACAAATGTTAGTGTTATAGAAAAGTTGCAAACATATTGCAAAGATTTGCCTTATATCCCTCACTCCATTTCCCGTAATGTTAACATCTTACATTACCTTAGTAGAGAGATCACGAATAAAAAATTGACATTGGTACAGCCTTATTGACTAAACTACAAACCTTATTTGAATTCTACCCATTTTTTCTACTAATGTCCTTTTTCTGTTCTGGGACCATACTCTTCAGGGTTTCACCTTGCATTTAGTTATTATTTTTCTTAGTCTCCTCCAGTCTGTGAAAGTTCCTTGGTTTTTCTTGGTGTTTTGTGACCTTGACAGTTTTTATTGATCCATTCATTTACAGAATGTCCATTAGTTTGGATCTGTCCAATGTATTCTCCTAATTGGAGTGAGATGATGTATCTTGGGCAAGAAAACCAGAAGAATGATGCTGTGTCCTTGTCTGTGCACCACATCTGGGTGTTCATGATATTGATACGTCTTACTGCTGGTGACGTTTACCTTGATCACTTGGATAATGTGATGGTTGCTAGGTTTCTCCATTGTAAAGTTACTTTTTTATACCATTGTAGTTAATAAATACCTTTGAGGAGAGTTTTTGAAGACAATGCAAATCTTGTATCTCCTCAAACTTTGCCCACAAAGTTTAGTGTTTTTTCTGCTCTCCATTACTCACTCTGTTATCCACTTGGCCAAATTGTTGTACTCTTGGCCTTATTTTTCATTCTTATATGACTCCTGGGTACTTACAATGGAGTGTGGATAAGAGACATTGGAATATGCATATACTACTACTTACTGACTGGTTCAGATAAAGTTTTTTTTACTGATGTATAATTAAATTATTAAATTCCCCAACTGGACCTGTCTAGACCCCACTTTGGATATTTTTAAGGTGAGAAACTATGCTCTGAAAAAAATATTGGAAGCAAATTTCAACAGTAATTAATGGAATAGGATCTACCCTCTTAAATCCATTGAAAATGTAAAGAGACATTGTATTTATAAAAATTTATCCAGTGGTAGAAACATTAGAAATTATAGGTAATCATAAAGAAAAAAAACTCATTAATTCTTCCCTTAACTCTAACCTTTGTTAAGATTATGCCAATATCCTTCAGAATTTTCATATATATATTTAAATTTCTATTTTAAAAAAGATCATATTGCATGTCATGTTAAACCTAATTTATGTACTTACTATGTTAAGTAATTCTTTTTTTTTTTTTAAAGATTTTATTTATTTGGCAGGGAGAGACACAGCGAGAGAGGGAACACAAGCCGGGGAAGTGGGGGAGGGAGAAGCAGGCTTCCCGCTGAGCAGGGAGCCAGATGCGGGGCTCCATCCCAGGACCCTGGGACCATGACCTGAGCCGAAGGCAGACGCTTAACAACTGAGCCCCCCAGGCGCCCCACACTGTGCTGTTCTTAAGAATTATTTAACATAGGGGTG
>NW_027397073.1:12180843-12214605 GCF_003265705.2 Callorhinus ursinus | reverse complement strand
GCCCCACACTGTGCTGTTCTTAAGAATTATTTAACATAGGGGCGCCTGGGTGGCTCAGTTGTTAAGCGTCTGCCTTCGGCTCAGGTCATGGTCCCAGGGTCCTGGGATGGAGCCCCGCATCGGGCTCCCCGGTCCGCAGGAAGCCTGCTTCTCCCCCTCCCACTCTCCCTGCTTGTGTTCCCTCTCTTGCTGTGTTTCTCTCTGTCAAATAAACAAAATCTTAAAAAAAAAAAAAAGAATAGCACAGTATTCATTTACAGGATATAGCAGGATTTTATAAATAATTCCTTCTTATTGTATATTTTCAGTTGGCTTACTTTTTAAATTTTAAATGTATCAGATTATAATTGGAGATAATATTTGAGGGTTACTTGTCCCCTTGATGTCTTATATCCATCTTCTAGGCTTTCTTTGTATACTGCCTTCATGAGGAAAGAGTATGCTGTTGGGCAGTGCTGAGGTTCCTCAATGGATTTTCTAGATATTAGCCTTGAAAGTCAAGCTTTTGTTTGCATATACCTGAATTTGGGAGATGAGGTTCTTTAAATTTCCAAGATTTGGCACAAAAAATGCAGGGTGCAAACTACGAGAGAAGCTGAATATGCAGTTAATTTGACACATGTGGACACATTTCTGTATGTATATAGGGCTGGAACAGCTTATGCACAGACTTATAAACAGTTTTAGTAGTTTTTCCACTTTATGCTACCACTAGCAATGTCTGAGAAGTTCCTGTTCAAATCTTTTGCATATTTTTCTACTGGGTTGTCTTTCCTTTTATTACTGATTTGTAGAACTACTTTATATATTTGCATAACATTTGAATGGGAGGAGATGAGGAAAAGGGATGTACTTATACTCTAAGTCTAGCCTTGGCAATGTGTCTAATTTTCCTGTATCCAAAGGGGTGTGTGTGTGTGTGTGTGTGTGTGTGTGTGTGTGTGTGTTGAGGGGATGCATGGGATGTTGTTTCTATAAAGGACTAGTGACCTTCAGATAGCCTATTATGTTATGCCATGCTGCCTACCATTCTTACCCTTTCTACCCTGGCAGTTAATCCATGGGCCAGGGTATCCAGTAAGATGGAGACTGAGTATCCCCAACCCAGATAAATGGAAATAGAGAATAGAAGTGGTTCTATAAATTAGTGATACTGGCTGGTTTTATTTAACATGAACAGGGAAGTCTTATTTCAGCACACAGACACTACATCTCTATGCTCCACTGTCACGGGGCCATGGCTGTATTTAACAAGGGCAAAGTGACAGTAATTTTGTGACGTAGATAAGATTTTTATTTTACATACAGATCATGATGAAATGCAAAATGAAAGTCTTTTTCCAAAAGATAATTTAGGAAATGTCCAGGTGTGTATGAAGGGTGTTTATAGTCATGGCCAACCAAAATACTCCTTGGACCACAATTAATTAAGTACATATTTTTCAAGTGCTTACCAGATTTCTTACAGTGTATTAAATCTTTGGGATTTTAAGGCGGTATGGCTTGCTTTCTGTGCTCAGGAAAATGTCTTGTAGGAGTGACTTAGAAGTGACAATATAAAATTATGTATAAAAAGTGGAAATTCAGTAAAATATATGATGAAAGCATATTATCAAGAAAGAAAGAAATCAATATGGGCTCATGATAATATGGAAGATGGTGAAAATGGGGGATTTGAGGTGGACTTTGAGTAATAGGTAATATGTAAATAGAAGAATCTTATAGGATCAGTTCTCATACATCCTGGATTTTCCAGGGCTGTCTCAGTCGGTTATTACAATAATAATTACATTTATTAAATGCCTGCTATCTACTAAGTACTTTGTATATGCTACTTATAATCCTCTCAACCACAAATTTCCTAAAATTCTCCCCATTTTTTCAAACAAGCAAAGCAAGACATACAGAGCTTGCCAAAGGTCGCGTGGGTACAAAGTGAGGAGCTGGAATTTCCAGTACACCACACCCTTGTCTATTCTGCCACTAGAAGCGCATTTCCCAGAAGACGTACCCTGATGTTTGGTTCCAAATATATGGTCTCTGCTGTGTATTGCGTTGTTAGCATTTCTGCAGAGTTGCACGTTGCCATCTATTATTGGCAAAAACCGTTCATGTGTTGCAAGCTTATCCTGAGATCTGGGACTTGAGTTACTTCATCTTCAGGGACACCATTTGGACTCTAGATAACGACTGTCGTGGGAATGGCTGAAGCCCAGGCATTCGGTCAGTCCTGGGCAGAGGACAGGATTGTCTGGGTTTTGCACCTGGTGCTTGGCCCCTCTTGGCTCTGTCTCACCCTCTCACCCTCCCTGTGCTGGCTCTGATTCTTGGCTCTTAACTGATAACCTGCTCTAGGTCCAAGTACACACAGTTTAGATGGGAATGTGAAAGGAGAGTCTTTAGAATGTTTTCTTTCTGTGGTTGGTTTAGTTTACTTGCTCATGATTAAATGTGGTAGGATGAATGACAGACACCAAGGCGCTACTCTAGGCTTCCTGCTGAGCAGGGGGATGCCATGTGCCTTCCTGAGTTGGACAGGGAAGCCTATTTGGTGTGCCTCCTTGGTGTCCCTTCCATGATTTTCTTCGGAGAGCATCTGGGAGAGGGGAGGGGCTTCTTGCACTGCTGTCACCACTGCTGCTGTTGTTGCTAGCCGCTCCCTCAAGGGTTGAGCCAGCGGGGATTCTGGGGAACTTTCCCTGGACCTTGGCAGAGATGAGGAGGGAGGAGGCAGGAGGAACTTGAGCCCAGCAGTGCAGGTGGCAGAACTGCAGTGGGAGGAGGTAAGGGGCATTCTTATGCATGCTGGGTTATTCTAGAGTATTCTCAGACACTCTAAAAGGGATGGGCAACACCAGTGGCTGTCTATGTGAGCATTCATCTGCCTTCAGAGTGACAGCTTTGCCTCCAGCATCTGGGCTTCTGGCAGTCAGACAATGCCTTGCTTGGTAAAACCAGAGTCTCCTGCGCTTCCCTGAAGGCATCATAAACTCCCTTATTCACTCTCTATTCTCTACAGGGTTGTAGAGTGATTTTAAGATTAGAATGACAGTGGATGGCAGCCTCTATCACATTGGCCAACATATTAGATATAAGAAAATCAGCATTGTTCTTTACTGTATGTGAAAAACGCCTATCAACTGCTGAATAAATCCACGCTTATAAGGGATAATTTATACACCGAACATACTTAATGCTTGCATCCAGGCTTCCTATCCCCTGGGCGTAAAAACGGTACTAAATAAATGTGTGAATGAATGAATGGATATTTACAAGCTAGTCTTTTCTACCTTTTTGTTTGTTTGTTTAACAGCAAATGATCTAAAACCCTGATGACAAGTTGCGTGTCAGCTCCCAGATCCAAAACAAAAGCTAGAAACAATAATACACGATGATAAAAATCCCCCCCAAATCTTCTAGGTGTTAGACACTCCCTGTTGGTGATATTTTCATTATTATCAATGATATTTGGCAACTTTAGCAACAATGGGGAGAGGTTTGAGCTTGATGTTGTTGTTTTTAGGAAGGTTAGGTGCTTTGGAGTACTTGATAAACTTAATTCAGATTCAAAAGTTCCCCACCCAGAAAAACAAAAATCCAAAACTGGGTGCAGCTGAGCTTTAGAATATCTCTGTGGTTTATGGGGCGCCCGGGTGGCTCAGTCGTTAAACGTCTGCCTTCGGCTCAGGTCATGATCCCGGGGTCCTGGGATGGAGCCCCGCATCGGGCTCCCTGCTCCGCGGGAAGCCTGCTTCTCCCTCTCCCCCTCCCCCTGCTCATGTTCCCTCTCTCTGTCAAATAAATAAATTTAAAAAACTTAAAATTTAGAATATCTCTGTGGTTTAAATGTTGTGTTCAACAGTAATGTATAGCCTGGACCTCTCTGCTCATATTTTTGCTCATAAAGATGAACCAGAGTGTGGGCTTCTCATGGGGCCCAGACACAGAGGAGAGGAAGGAAAAGGAAAGGGACTTTTTATATTTTTGAGGCCCTAACCTTGCATTTAATCACAGTTGTAGCTGGAAGATTCTGATCCAAAGTCTGTGGTTGGTAGGGTTTTCAATACTGACATGTTAGTAGAGAAGTTTATGTTTATATTGATAAATAAAATAGCATTGATTCCTCAACAGGGATGAGGTAAAACTGTTCTGGAAGTTTTTCTTAAAAAAGAGGTATTAAGTCTCTCATTTGTCTGAAAAGTGCTTAGAGATCTACATGGGGTGGAATGAAACCTAAGTTTCATAACTAAGGAAGTGTGCTGTTTTATTCACATTTCATGAGTGAAGATGGGGTCTGGGTTTGCTCCAAAGTAAACGCTGATTTCCTCCTTTATTCTTTGAGAATTAGGTTATGCTCTCCTGTCTGTCCTGGTTTGTGTTGCCATGGGGGATGCTGCCTGGAACACCAGCAAAGAGATAAGAGCTCCACAAGTGAAGTTTTGTAGGGACAAGCCCTGTAGTCTTAGAATGTTCCCCAGAGGAGCAGAGACAAGGATACGGCTGGTCATCAGGGCTGTCCGGAGAGAGGTTGGAGCCCCAGGGACGGTGATGCTCTGCGCCTGAGCCCTTCCCTCCAGCTCAGTCGACCTCACTGGCCTCTCTCCTTACTTCTGTCAGAAGGAGTTTGAGCAGCATTTCTCCTGTAAAGCCTCTTGCAGCCATTCCTGCTCCCCCAAAGCTCTTCCCAAGCATCGCCACCCATCACAGGGCATGGACTACCGGGGGAGAGGCAGGAAAAATGTCTTAGGAATTTCCTCCTGCCCACAGTGTTTAAACTGAAGTGTTGAATTGAGGTGGCACTTCAGATCATAGTTAGAGGCTTCCTGTTTTTTTTCCCACTTCTGAAATGATGAAAAACACTTTTTTCTTTACTGCTTCTTTTCTTCTCATTTCTCCCCCGCCCCTTTATTTTTCAATTTTTCTTTCCCTGCGAGAAGGGTGGGAGGGGGCATGAATGGGACAAAAATCAGGGATAAGATGAGAAGGATCGGAGTTTCTTTCTCCTGGTCCCTTTGGTATATAATTAGCCTGTTTTCATGGCAGACACTGGAGTTTGCGGGTTGACTGAACAAAATTCACTGGCAGTAGTATCATTTTAAAGGTGAGTTAGTGGGGTGCCTGGGTGGCTTAGTTGGTTAAGTGTCTGCTTTCAGCTCAGGTCATGATCCCGGGGTCTTGGGATCGAGCCTCGCATCAGGTTCTCTGCTCAGCGGAGAAGCTGCTTCTCCCTCTCCCTCTGCTGCTCCCCCTGCTTTTACGTTCTCTCTCTCTCTCTCTCTGTCAAATAAACAAAATCTTTAAAAAAATAAAGGTGAGTTAGTGAGGCAAGCGGTGCTTAATAGACGGGCACTTTGAAGAATTTTAAAAATCTTTATTCAGCTATGGACAAGAACTGTTAGCACGTCACTAATAAAAGGGTGCAGTTCTCTATGTAAGGCTGTTGTCATGGTTGACCAGTATGTTTTTACCTATCACCAAAGGTGGAAACAAATAGGGACAGTATTCATTGAGATAAATATTTACACATGAACCTTTGAAGTTTAAAAGGAGGATACTGTTCTGTGTGCACAGATGTTATGTAATGAGAGCATGCCTCAGAGGATACAAAGTAAAGAGGAGAGCTGTTTTCTCACACGTGTTGCTGCCTGTTCAGGCTCAGATTATGAACTTTACTGTGTGCCAGGTCTCATAAAATCAATATGCGGGGTGGGTGCATGAAATGTTTCAGCCAAGTGGTTGGGAGTGTATTTTCCTACACCTTGATGGTGACTGGCCATTTCTGTCAATGGGGCACAGAGAACCGATTTATGAGTGGTTTGCTCCCAGCCACCCCTGGAGGACCCACAGAGCGATCCAGTGACAACACCACAGTCTAAGAGCCATCCCGACCTGTCTCTTGTTAAAGGTTGTAAAAGCCACACAGCCATTCATCTCATATGACAAAGTGGGTATGGGCTTCCACAGCATCCCAGTTGAAATCAGGGTGGAGGATAAACGGAGGTTCCTGCATCCATGGTCGGTATTTTTTGAGGAGCTGGTGAAGGAGATTCTGTGAGATTAGAAGGCATTAATTATCTCAGGCAGTTAGGCCTGGCCCTGCGGTTTCCTCCAAGATTCCTGTCCTACATTTTAGATTTTGCCAATCATTTCCAGAGTCTTGGGTGGACTCAGTGTGTGTGTGTGTGTGTGTGTGTGTGTGTGTGTGGTGTGAGGAAATGGAAAAACTTACAAAGACTCTCATTTCTTTGTAGTTGACATTACAGTGAATTAAAAGTCTTTCTTTTCTCAAATTCTCTACCTTTTCCCACATTGGTCACCATTGTCATTTTGAAAGTTTCTGTTCAATGTTAAGAGTTAGAAACATAGGAAGTTCATCTTTCTTGTCCAGAAAATTTAGTTAGCTACAAAACAAAAATTTAGATTCTGGATTTTCTGATTCTTATTGAGCCAAATGATTGTGTATAAGTTCTATCTATTATAGCATGTGTACCCTTGGAAAAGTAATTGAATAACTTGAAATTAATTTTCAGCTGAAAAATAGGAAAATAGGAATAATAATAAAATAGTGGTATCAATGCTTGTGAGGATCAAGAGATTTTATAGATTTAGTTGGTGTAAGAGTTTTAGTTATAAAGTGGCATAGGGGTCTGTCAGGAATCAAATATGATTTGCCAGAGTCCTTAATCTCATCTTTGGTTTCCAGAGGGCCATTTAATGCTTTAGGGTTGGAGTTGGCAAACTTTCGCTCTTAGTCCAAAACAGGCTTGCCACCTGATTTCTTAAATAAAGTTTTATTGGAACACAGCCATGTCCATTTGTTTACCTCCTTGCTCTGTCTGCTTTCATGCTACAACTGAAAAATTGAGTTGTGACAGATGGCGATATGGCACAGAAACCCAAAGTATTTACTCTCCGGTCCCTTACATAAAAAGTTTGCCAACCTCTGCTCCCAGGAGTTCCTGATGAAACAGTCTAAACTTCTATAGGGCAATGCTTAGTCTTTCATGTAATCGTACACACTAGGCACCACACTTAGCAAACTAGCAGTAGAGCTCCCCTTCAAGTTCACAGTCTGGTTTGCCTTTCTGGTAAGTTTTAGATTCTGAGGGATCCTTTCCTGTTTGTTGTCCATCCCTCAGCTACAAGTGGTTTTACCAGGGGGTGTGTTGCCCACATATTTTAGTAATGACTTCTTCAAACCTGGGGTTAGTGTCACACTGCTACATTCTCACTGCACCTCCCCCACTGCCTCATGCACACACTTTGTACAACTGCCATTGCTAACTGTGTGGTCCACGTAGCAGGCAACAAATGGCATGATTGGTGTGACTTTAAAACGTTCACCGATATAGAGCCCCAGAAATTTTTAATGGTATCAGGACCAGGACTGATCCTAACTGCCTGGTCACACCCAGAGCCAGACACCATCCACAGAGATTAGTTCTTTTCCCTCTGATATTTGTGCATTTCCTGGCTGGCGAAAAGTGGCACATGGGACTTAAATTGTATAGTGAACACTTTCACTGTCTCGAACAGATTAGTTAATATAAAGGGAAGCAAACAGTCATGGGCTGCTTTCTTAAAGATGCTTCCCGCTTCCCTGAAGCACTCAGAAATATAATCACTGTTTAGAAACTGGCTCTAAATAACAGTGACTTGGCCATTTTTATCCAGTCTCAAATCTTCTGTATCTGTCCCCTGGAGAGATAGTGGTTGACTGTGGAGAGATGTTACAGGGACAGTTAGAGGAAAGTGATTCTTTAGGGCCTGGGCCCCGTTACATGAACAGATCCTCATACCATCTGGATTTTTGGTATGTGTGACATAAAGAAGACTCTCGTGGAAATCCTGGTGCCCATGTGGGTGATAGGCCCACTGCCTTCTAGCTCCTCACCCTTCTCATCGACATGAACAGCCACTGTGAGGCTCCCACTCCCTGCTTTGACACAAAGCCCAGATATTCAAAGCCATCCTCACAGTGTGCAAGTTCCCTTAACAGCAAAGAGCAAGAACTTTGCCTTGTGGCCAGGGTCCACGAGTTTTAGTATTAGGCCCTAAATACGTAAGAAAGATTTCAAAGCTTTCAAGACTTGATTAGAATCATCACTGAGTGTAGACCCACTTCTTGGTCAGTGGCTGTCAAGCAGTTGTTATCGAGCACGTGCATGTGCGCACATGAAATAGTATTTGCCCTTACTGTGAGCAGTGCTCTGTGATCTGTTTTATTCCCTTTGTTCTCGTGTGTCCTCTCCTGTTCTATCTTATCATATACTACTGTATTTCAGTTTTTAAAAAGATTTTATTTATTTTGGGAAGGAGAGAAAGATGAGGGAAGGGGCACAGGGAGAGAGAACCTCAAGCAGACTCCCTGCTGAGCGTGGAGCCTGATGTGCGGGGCTCACTCTCACGACCCTGGGATCATGACCTCAGCCATAATCAAGAGTTGGACGCTTAACTAAGCCTGAGCCACTCAGGCGCCCCTCATTTTTTTTTTTTTTAATGCTGATGTCCATCCGCTAAATGTATTTCATTTCCCCCAGTGGATTGTAATCTGCAGTTTGGAAAGCAGTGTTCTAGGTAATATGAACATTACTGACTCTTGCCTACTAAAATTGATGGCTAGGAAACGATATATGTTTTCCTTCGTACAGAACCATGACACAGAGACCTAACGGAGAGCACTCAGGCCTCTCTGGGCACATGTATCTTTTTCCTTCCACAACTGGATGGAGTATTTTAAAGTCCTGATTTCCTTTTTATTTCATTACTAGCTTTTCTCTTCTCCACCGCCCCCCCCCCAAGTCTGTTTTCTTTCTGCCTTTGACCACTAGCTCCACCAGTCACATGAAGGGCTGCCTTGTTCTCTACTGTCCTTGAGCCCTTGCGTATGTGGCTGTGGCCTCCTTTCTGCCCCTGTAGGCCTGATCAATTCTAGTTTATCTCTGCTAAGTTTCTCTGCACCCTCTAGTTCTCCATGAACTCTTATTTCCTGGTTGTTCAGGAAGTGGCACTTTTCATTCTGCCTTGTAATTGCTCATAAAGGGTCTCCTTTCCAAACTTTGGGCCCATTGAAGGCAGGGACAGGGTTCTTTTCTTTTTTTTTTTAAAAAAAATTTTCTTATTGTTATGTTAATCACCATATATTACATCATTAGTTTTAGATGCAGTGTTCCATGATTCATTGTTTGTTCATAACACCCAGGGCTCCACGCAGAACGTGCCCTCCTTAATACCCATCACCAGGCTAACCCATCCCCCTACCCTCCTCCCCTCTAGAACCCTCAGTTTGTTTTTCAGAGTCCATCATCTCTCATGGTTCCTCTCCCCCTCTGACTTACTCCCCTTCATTCTTCCTCTCCTGTTATCTTCTTCTTTTTCTTTTTTCTTAAAATATGTTGCGTTATTTGTTTCAGAAGTACAGATCTGTGATTCAACAGTCTTGCACAATTCACAGTGCTCACCGTAGCACATACCCTCCCCAATGTCTATCACCCAGCCACCCCATCCTTCCCACCCCCGACCACTCCAGCAACCCTCAGTTTGTTCCTGAGATTAAGAATTCCTCATATCAGTGAGGTCATATGATACATGTCTTTCTCTGATTGACTTATTTCACTAAGCATAACAAGGGACAGGGTTATTTTAAATTTACCTACCATGGTATCCCCACAGTATGTCACAAGGTCTAGCATCTAGTAGGCTCTTGATGCAAATTTGTGGGATGAATGAGTAGATGAATGGAACTACTGACTGGAGGGGGAAAAAGCCACTAGATGAAGGATTTGAATGGGCAACCTCCTTAAAATAAGTTCTATTATCATTCTTCTTCTTCTTTTGTTTTGTGCACAATGCCAGAATGTCCACGGAATTTCCTTCTGAAATAAGATTGTGAGGCTTTTCTCTTATCTCTGGTGGTATAGTCTTTGTATCTTCATTCAGATCATACCTGCCCAAGGCTATTACTGAATCGGACTTATAGATTGTTATGTGCATTAGTATGTGTATCAAGTGGTAGGAGACACAGTGGCCTCCTAGACATCTAGCTTATGGGCTGAAAGGAAATGGGACAAGATTGTATACATTAAGGATCCTAGCTTCAGGCACGTTCATGAAAAGCTGCATGTGCCAAGGATCTGATTTGCATGGTTTTCATTGGCATGGTTTTGAATTGTGTATGTTGGCTGTCTCAGCCAGTGCACGTGGTGGTTGGTGCATGCAAGCAATCACGCTTGTTCTCCAGAAGATCAAATATTGGAGAGGAAGTCTTTTCCCTTGTAATGGCATTTTCATCTCAAATTTTATATTGGCTTAATTTAATTAATCCCGTATCTGTGGAATATAATTCATTTTATCAATAGTCAGTTAAAATTTCACTTTAGTATGGTTGCTGGATTTCAATTGACTCAACATGGGAAAAGCCACTTCTCAGAATATTCACCAACAAAAAGAGATTGTTTAGTCCTCTTTTATTTCTGTAATTTCATTTATTGAAGGACCATTTTTAGTGTCTACTAGGATATTGTGGTGAGACAACAAACACAGACATTGCCTTCATGGAACCCAAAGTGTAAAGGAGAGACAGACATTCAACAAATACATAGATACATAGTTGTAAGCTCTTATAAATACTAAAGGGAAGGTCTCTGAGTATAGGAAGGAGGGCCGAATTTAGATTAGATGTTGAGGAAGCCTCTTTGTTGATGTGGTATTTATGCCAGATACTTCATTCCTGGTGATGGAAACCTGTAAGAAATCTTTGAGGAGGAAAAAGCTAACTCTTTTAAATAATTGAAATATCACTGTACTGGAATTTAGGGAGAGCATTACGTTCCTAGAGCTGCTATAACAAACCACCACAAACTTTGTGGTTTAATTAAAGCAACACAAATGTATTCTCTTACAGTTCTGAGGATCAGAAGTCTGAAATCAAAGAGTCAGCAAGGCCAACACTTACTCTGAAGACTCTAGGGAAAATCCTGGCTTGCTTATTCCAACTTCTGGTGGCTCTAGACTTCTTTGCCTTGTAGAAGCACAATTCCTGTCTCTCCACTTGCCATCTCCCCCTGAGTCTCTGTGGCTGAAATATCACTCTCCTGTGTCTTATAAGGGCATCAGTCATTGGATTTAGGGTATACCTGGGTAATTCAGGATAATTGCATCTTGAGATCCTTACTCAAGTCTACAAAGACCCTATTTCCAATTAAGATCATATTCATCTGTACGGGGGCGGGGGTTAAGAGATGGGTATATCTTTTTGGGGAAGGAATACAATTCAACCCACTACAGGAGTGAGAAGGGGAGTGTTGGAGAAGAGGTGGGCAGTGGGCATGGCCAGGTCATGGCCATGGGCCTTGTAGGCAAGATCAAGAACACAGGGAAGTCTTTGAAGGGCCCTCAGCAGGGAAGTAACATGATCCACCCATGTCTGAAGACAACTGTCCTGGATGATGTTAGAGATCAGATTGGAGAGGGCAAGAGTGGAAGAGGTGAGGGCAATGAGGAGCTATTGCCAGAGTTCAGATGAGAAATGATGGTGATTTGGATGAAGGTGGTCCATGAAGAGATGATGAGAAGCAGACAGACCTGAGATACATTTTGGAGGAGGAATCAGTAGCACTTGGCAATGGATTACATAAGTATGGGGGAGATGGAGAAATCAAAGGTCACCCTCAAAATTTTGTACTGAACAACTGGACTGATTGGAGTTATTGAGATGGGGAAGGCTAGAAAGGAAGAGCAGGTTTGGGGAAAGATTATGAGGGCAGATATGAAGGTGAGAAGTTTGAGATGCTTGGGTGATATCTACTAGACTTTGGAATATAGGAATTAAAGGAGATCTTGGGTCTGGAGATGCAACTTTGGGAATCGCCAGTGGTGGGTGACCATGGAAGTAATGGGGGTGGGTGAGATCTTCTGGAGAGAGAGTGGGGAAAAGTGGGACCAGCATTTAGAGCACAAAGCAAACAGAAGGAACCAGCAGAGGAGACTGAGGGTATGGTATGGGCCCCACCAGGCTTTCATCCACCTCTGAAGATGTCCGAGGAGCAGGGGCAAGTGCAGGAGACTTAGAGGTCTGACTTTTGTTGATACACTTGACACTTAACTTGTTCTGTGGTTTTGAGCATCTGTTCTCTTTACAAGTAGGTGCTATGAACACCTTTTTAAAAGAGATATGTAAAATAAGGGCATTATTAATCTTTGCCTCTCCATGTATGAATATTCAGGAAGAGAAGAATCATTTAACATGATGATGTATTTCACTACATTCAGTGGCACAATTTAGATTAATTTTTATTTCTCAGTCATCGCATATTTGATCATAAAACAAGAACTATATAAATATAATAACAAAACACTTTAAACATTGAATTCCTCTCATGCCTATAATATCAGCAGATAATTGTGAATTAAGTTGATGATATGTGTTTGAGGTTAGGTCATATCCTTATTTTTAGATTCCATCGGAAACAAAGGGGAGAGTGTCCTGCTTACTGTGGTCTAGCTACAGTCTTGGGGGATGTGATTGGTTAGTCACAGACTCGCTTTGTAATTGTGGAAAGGAGTGGAAGGATGGATGAAAATCCAGCTCTAGAAGAAGACTGAGCATTCTAATGAATATCACACAAATCTCTGCTAATTTTATTATCAAAATGTTGATGTAATTTTACTGAACTGCTACAGAAAGTTGTTGAAATCTTTATGTCTTCTGCATGCAGCTTTGTGCTTCAAACTTTCTTGCTGCTTATTTTTTTTAATAAGCATAAATAATATGCTGACAAGTGGAAACAAGTAAGACATCTTTCAGAAAGTAATTTGGTCAATAGACTAAACTGAACTGTAGGCTTTCTGTTGTTATTAAATATTTAAAAATTTTCAACCTGAAATGATTTTATGTTTGGGATGGTCTAATTTTTAATATTTAAAAAATTGGTAAATAATCCACTTTAAATTTATGAGTGGGTCTAAAAAAAGCTTATTTTATTTTAAAATAATCCTGGTGAAATCACAGCCAGAGCTAAATTTGGTAATGTTCAAATTCATCAGACGTTTAATCTAAAGAATGACTACTTGTCCAAATTTTAAGGTGTTATGGGATGTTAAGGTATTATGGAAATATAAAGCATTTATGTAGAGCACTTTAAATAATAGAGAAAGAGGTTTGGGGTTAAAGAATCATAATGTAGGTGAGTTGCAGGTTTTGGTGATACCTTTGATTTGGGTTCAGTGAAGCAGAAATTAGTGGCCATTGGGCAAAGAAGACTATCTGCTTCCCTTTGTTAAAGATCATGTCCTTTCAACATGCATTAAGTTATTTTACTAAATGAAGGACTAATTTTTGGTGACTTAAATCCTGTCATCTCACCATGCCATGCTTTGAGAATTCCCTGACTTGGGAACATATTCCAGGCCAAGGAACCCAGAAAAGAACAAGTTTGACCTGTGTTTCTAAATGGGTCAGTATAAAGAATTGCATTACAATACAATTACAGTTGTGTAGTATTTCCCAAGTTGTGAAAACAGAAACTGCATGCCATTTATGTGGTATGAACTGAATTGAAGGCAGGCCCAAGAGTGAAACTTAACCAACCTTCAGGGTAAAAGAAAATTCTCCCAAGACTGGGATTCTGTTGAGTGATGGATGATCTGATACATTTGGATCAATTTTTCTCAGTCACTTGCAGCCTTGGTCCCAATATCTGCAGTAGAGTAATGTGAATGCAGATGGGATTTGGTTAACTAATCTAAGAAGATGCTACCTCTGTTCTTCTGTAGTGAATGCAGATGGGATTTGATAAACTAATCTAAGAAGATGCTATCTCTGTACTTCTGTAGCTCATACCCCAGTGACACACACTGTGTTTGGAGGTTTCACAAAGCCAAATTTGTTTTCTGTCTGATTCATACTCAAATAAATATGGGGTGACTGAATAGTTTGGCCCTTTGAAGGAAGTCAGGTCTCTGCTTGTTGGAATTCTGACTGTCCCTGTCTCTTTATACATCCCATGTATGCTCTTTCCTGCTTCTCCTGAGCTGCTGTTGGAAGTTTCCTAAGGAACCCTCACGCTAGTCTTCCAGGAGTGGCTGTATCTAACAACCAAGGGTATTCTCCTTAAGGAATGCGTGACTCAGTATATTTTTTAAATTACAGAAATTAATTCTGTACTTTGTAGTGGGATGTTTTTCTTGAAAAATAAATCTAAAATTCTGTAGAAAATTTAAATGAATGAAAATAGTCAAGAATGTTTTGAAAGTGAAGAGCAATTTGAAGGACTTGCCTTAACAAATACTGAAATACACTTTTATTAAACAGTTTTAACTGACAAAAAATAAACGGACAAATGAGTGGCATGGACTAGAACTCAGAAATAGACCATTACATAGTTGAAATTTAGCTTGTGATGAACGGGAATCATACACATTTGGAGGCAAGAGAGTTTAAAAGAGATACTAGTAGGATAATTGATTATTATTATTATTAAGTATGTAGATCTTCATTTTATACCAAAGGATAATAGAAGGAAACAAAACAAAACAAATTAGCAAAAGACATGGGTAATTAGGTATTGGATCTCAGAGCAAAGGGTTTCTAAACATAAGAGCAGTAGAGGAAATCACATATTTCTAATTGCATAAAATTTAAAATAGGAGTGGGGAAGAAAGGAGGGATGAGTAGTCAGAGCACAGAGGATTTTTAGGGGGGCAAAACTACTCTGTGTAATTCTACATAATGGTGGCTACATGTCATTATACATTTGTCCAAATGCATAGAATATACAACAGCAAGAGTGAACTCTAATATACACTATAAACATTGGGTGATAATGATGTGTCATTGTAGGTTCATCAGTTATAACAAATGTATGACTCAGGTGGGGGATTTTGATTATCTGAGATGAATGAGGGCAGGGTGTATATGGGAAATCTTGACCTTCCACTCAGTTTTGTTATAAACCTAAAATTGCTTTAAAAGGTAAAGTCTATTAAAAAAATAAACAAATTTTTTGTATATGTGAACTGTGTTCATGTCTTGTCTACATTTTTCTATCAAGTTTTTGGTCCTTTGCCCTTCACATTTAAGAGTTCTTTATGTATTAAAAGTAGGCCTTCTGTCTATGGTGTAGGTTGTTAATTTTTCAGCTTGACTTGGTTTTCAGTATTTTCTGACATGCATTAGTTTTTATTTTTATTTTTTAGTCAAATATATTAATGTTTTCTTTTACTGTCTCTGGATTTTGGGTCATCATTAGAAAGCCTTTTTGTTCACAGAACTGAGAGAGAAATAGAGCAATATTTTTTTTCTAGTACTTCCATGATTCAATTTCTTACATTTAAGATTCCCTAATCCATTTGGAGTTTATTCCTATGTATGGGGTGAGATATAGATCTAATTTTATCTTTTTCTAAATGACTACCCAATTGTCCCAGAGTTGTTTATTTAAATATCCATCTTTATTCCATTGATTTGAGATGCTGCCTTTCTCATATTCTAATTGTCCGTAGGTATTTGGGTGCAACTGTAGACTTGTATGTTTCTTTTATGCCTGCTACTTCAGTGAATTTCTTTTATTGTTTGATTTGCTTTTATCACTGATTATCTGTGGCTTTCCAGGTATACTATTACAATATCTAAAGATACAGGTAATTTAACTTATTTTTTTGATCTACTCTTATTCTTCTGATTGAGTTCTCTTGTCTAAGTGAATTTACTAATACCTTCAGTGCAGTGATGAGTAATAGCAGAGAAAGTGGGCACCCTTTTTTTCTTGAGCATTAGAAACTTTTTTATCACAAATGGGTATTGAGTTTTGTCAGTGGCTTTTTCGTCATATGTTGAGATAATCATGATATTTTTCCTTAGATTTATTAATATGGTGTATTATAGTAATAAAGTTACTAATATTGAACTAACCTTGCCTTTCTATAATAAATCCCACAAGGTATTGATGTATTGTTTTCTTAATGTGGTATTGGATTCTATTTGTTAAGATTTTGCTTAGAATTTTTGCATCAATATTCATGAGTGATATGTGTCCCCTCCCTGCCCTACTGTCTTCATCTGGTTTAGGTATCAGTGTTACAGTTGCTTCATAGAAGGAATTGGGAAGTTTCCTTTATTTTCAATGTTCTAGAATAATGAGCACTGGGACTATCTGGTCTTTGGAAGTTTGGTAGAATTCTATTGTTAAACCATTTGTACCTGATACTTTTCTGTGGAGTAGTTCCTAAATAATGCTATTTTTCCAATGGAAATCGGTCTGTTTAAGCTTCTCAGCTCTTATCTAGTTTTAGTAATCTGTAGTTCTTTAGGAAATTATCCAATTCATCTAGATTTTCCAATGTATCTACATCCACTTATTTATTTAGTTATTTTCTATTTCTTACAAAAGTGTTGGAAATTGCTAGTTGCAGCATTTTCTAATAGCTGCTTTAAAATCCTTGTTAGATAATTCTCACACCTATATCATCTTGATATTGAAATCTGTTGATCATCTTTTGTCATGTGATTTGAGATTTTCCTGGTTTTTGGTAAGATGACTAATTTTGTATTGAGACCTAAACATTTTGAGTATTATGTAATGAGACTCTGGTTCCATTTAAATCTTCTCTTTTAGTAGGTTTTAACACACTTATGATCACAGAGTACATTCTGGCTCACTTTGGTGGGCTGTGGTTTTAATGTCAATTTAGTTGTCCAACTCTTTGCAGTGCTCTTCTGATCTGCCCCACTTTTGCATTATCCAGAGGCCTGCGTGGAACTGCACTGTAATTCACTTCTCAGAGTATTTGCTTTATTGATTCTGTTCAGTCACAGATGAGTGGAACAGGGGTGTGCCTGAGACTTCATATACAAATTTAAAGGATCCTTTTTTCCATCTCCTGCCTCCAACTCTCTAGTTGGGAGGAGGAGGGGGGACTACTTGTTTGCTGGTTATTGTATTCTTCATTTTACTTCCTTTGGGGTGGTGATAGTTGACAAGATCCCACCTCACAGACTGTGTTCTCAGGGCAAGTGGGAAAGAGTGGGGTTCTCTTGTCTGTATCTGCAGCCACCACCAGTGGCCAGGCATGTGACACTGTTTTCTTGGTATAGGGTGGGGATATTCACCATGGTTTCACTCCACTATCTCTGCAGCAACTAGACCAATGTTGGCGGGGTGGGGCAGGGGGGCAGTTAGGGGTGTTGCTTCTCTCATGACATCTGCCTATAATTGGGTGGGTAGAGTCTAAAAGGCTCTATCCTGAAGGGCTACCTTCTTCCTAGACCTCTGGTTAGAGGGAACAGGCTTTCCTTGAAGACTTTTTTCCTGTCCCTGTTAGGAGTTCCAGAGTGTGGAACTCAGGCTGGGATGTATAGGACGATACAAACCCAGCAAATTTAACACTAAGTTGACCCTCCAGTCCTGAGGTTCCTAGGCATTTTTCCATCTTTCTTTCTCCTTTCAGAGTCTTCTCATAGTTCCTCTATGGCTTCTGTCCAGGGATTTTAGTTGTTAATTTTTGGGAAAAATAGGGTGGAGTATGTTTTTCCTATTTTGACTAGAACTGGAAACCATTGTCATTATTTTTTTTTTTTTTTTGGTAATTTTAGTTTCAATTTTCCCTTTCACCCAGGAGTGAATAGTAGGATTTTAACTATCCATGTGGTAGGGTCTTTTGTGCTTTGTTTTTGTTAGTAAACTCTGTTTTGTTGCAATGCGATCAGAAGGTGGTGTTTGTAGTATTTTCCCTTATTGAGGTTATTGATGGGTGCTTTCTTTGTGATGCAGTATATGATCAATTTCTGTGAATAAGCCATGAGTATTTGAGATGAGTGTATTCTCCAGTATCAGGGTATAGAGTTCATAGATATCCATAAGATTTACTCTGATGACTATGTTGTTTAAATCTTTTAGCATCTGGCCTTATTTTCTTTTCATTCCTCTCTCTCACACAGGTACACACACCCCACAGAATGTTACTCCCTTTCACCAGAACAAAGGGGATGATAGTCTCATGAAGTGTAGTCAGAGTGGGAGAAAAGCTGAACTTCCAAAAGATGTGCATGGACTTTGCATTATGGGGAGAAGTGGGTCTCCTGTCATTAGTTGTTCCATGGATGGGGGTAGGGTGGACTTGTGCAAAAGTGGAAGGGGTGAATGGAAAGTGGGACATAGTTGTGGTGAGGATTTATGATACAGGGAAGGATGGTTAGCTGCTGCTCTGAGTGAAAGTTTGGGGATGGAAAGAGATATCTAAAAAGGATCTAGGAGGGACTTTTTATGTGGCATACTTTGTGTAATCTTTAGAATGGTCTCTTTAAGGAAGCCTAAATAAATGGAATGGGATGTGTGTTTTCTTTGAATGTGACTTTTTGCACAAACTGGATCCCAGTGGTCCTAGTTTTTATTCTCAGTTTTGTTTATATTTTATCCATAATTAACAATTTGATATGAAATGACCATAATAAAAGAAATTTTTAAATATTTCCATTATCTTTATAGATTTGGCATTAGTTTATACTCATTTAATATGTTCTTTATGTTTCATATACCCTGCACTTAGTTTTTTCTTTAAAGACCAGAATCTCTATATGCTTGACACCTCCACTCAAAAAAGCACCCCTCTTTAAGGGTTTGCATGGGTTGGGAAAGTATTACTCCAAAAATGGTGAGAAAACAACTCTGAGTTGAATTGGTTTATTTTAGTTTCCTATGAGATCATTTGGGATTCTCTATTTCTCATAGGCTCTTATGAGAACTGATGGGCTGCTAGCTATGAGGCAGAAATCTATGGTGGGCACATCCATGCATAAATCAAGAAGGCAGCCATATTAACTTCTGACTTCTGACTAAGAATAAATCTCAGAGGAAGCAATGGGGGATGCTTGCAGAAAAGCCAGAAGTACTCAGGAAGAAATTACAGTTCAATGAGAAAAAAAATCCCAGGTATCCTGGGGTATAGTTCTAAATGTTTCTTTTTTTTGGGGGGGTAGGGGGAGAGGGAGAGGGAGAGAAAGAATCCCAAGCAGGCTCCATGCCCAGCACAGAGCCCAACACAGGGGTGGATCTTCCAACCCTGATATCATGACCTGAGCCGAAATCAAGACTCTGATGCCTAACTGACTGAGCCACCTAGGCATCCCCCAAATGTTTCTTATTTTAAAAAAGCACAAACTTTCTGAGTTCCAGTTTTCTCAAATTATAAAATGGGAGATTTAGATTTAAATGATCTCTAAAGTTTCCTTTAGCTCATTATATATCTATCTTTAATAAAGGCAGAATTGGATTTATGTTTACCTTCCAGGTCACTGAATTCACAAATTTAATTAAAATTAAAGTGGAGATCTTAAAATTACACTGCAAGTAGAGGAATGCATCTAGAATATGTTTTAATGAGCCCAGTGAGAACCAGAACCATGATGATAAAGGATGAGAAAATAAAAGGTTATAGAAAAACTAAATACAGGTTTCCCCTGCCATCCTTTTGTAAGCTGGGATGGCCTGACGTGAAGAAGCAATTATGTTAATTTATATGGAAAAATATTGGAGTGTTCCCTGATCCCAAAATAACCTCTCTTAGGCATTCCTGATACCTTAGGACACAGATGCACAAAATAAATGGAGACAAAGCCCAGAGGCTCATAGACACAGTTCACAGCTGGGGCTGCTGCTGAGGTGCCCAGTGTGGTTCCCGGGGAAGGAACCGGTGGGGCCCCTCTCTCTGCTGCTGGGAGGGGGGGTGCACTGCCCCCACAGTGGCTGTGACTCCTGCCAAACAATCGCTGAACGCTGTTTTTATTTTTTACCTTTTTTCATAAAAGAAAATCTTCTTTGGATTTATTTTGGTTAGCAAAAACAGCTACTAATGCAGGTCTTTCATAAAAGCTGAGTGCTTAATACAAACTTCTGAGAGGTAGGTGATGCCTATACATCATTTACATTCAACTTTGCCACTGAAATTGATCAAGGCTTAATGAACCTGGATGAAGCACCAGACTCCTGATTTCAGCTCAGATCCTGATCTCAGGGTTGCGGGATCAAGCCCTGAGTTGGGCTCTGCGCTGGGTTTGGAGCCTGCTTGAGATTCTCTCTCTCTTCCCCTCCCCCTGACCCCTCCTGGGGCATGCACACGTGCACTCTCTCTCTCTAACAAAAAAAAAAAAAAAGAAGAAAGAAAGAAAAAGAAACTAGAACTGGGTTTTATTTGGGAAACTTCCCTGTCTCAGCCTGTTCATAAATATCGGAGAACTAAGAGCTCAAATAAGAAAGGTTACTAATAAGCAATAGTGATGACTCAGTTCTTCAGGAACTTACCATTCATTATTCTGTTTTTTGTCGCCATGAGGATGTGATGAAATGACATGGCGCAAATAAGTGGAAACTGATAAGGCCTCCGATATTGGAAATTCTGATGAGAAGAGATTGTAGGAAGTTCCAACGACTGCATTCATTTAAATGTCTGAGGAGAATACGCCATCATGGTATTGATGGCCAGGTGAGAGCTCAGATTATTCATTTCGAAAATAAAAGAGGGAAGAAGAAGGTGGAAGAGGTAGAGCCAGAAGGAAAGGGTAAATATTGACATGTAAGTAGGAGGTGTAGACTAATGGAATTCTTTTATGCCCTGCCCATCGTGCAACAACAAAAAATACATCAAGAAATAAAAATAGACCTAACATTCAAAGCATGTAGGATCAATTAACCATGATACAACATGAAATTAAGCCATGGAACTTGCTGCTGCAAGGTTTTATTCAAATAGATAGATGAGAGGCTTAGAGTCGGTAAACACGGTTTATAACAAAATTTCCATGTCTGCAATTCAGAACAAACGAACAAAACACCAAGCAAAACAAAAAGCAAATGACTTCAACTTCCAGAGAATATTCTAATCTATTTTAGGATGTGTAGGAAATTTCCCTTAAGTGATATTTTATTGCTATTCTTATTGATGGTCTTTAATAACCTCCAAAAGTAGTGTTGCTGAGTAAGAGGCAGAAGCAATGGAGTATGAAATCATTGCTTTTCTTTTTTTTTTCTTTGTTTGCATGTTCAATGTTTATTTATTTATTTTTTTTTAATTTTATTTTATTATGTTATGTTAATCACCATGCATTACATCATTAGTTTCTGATGTAGTGTTCCATGATTCATTGTTTGTGTATGAATTCATTGCTTTTCAAAGGAAGTAGTCATAACTGTATTGTAACAATGGATTTTCCCCATGTCAATTGTGTAAAGAGAAACTTTAGGGAGAAAAGGTGAAAAAATCCTATGTCAGTAAATAGGAGACAATTTAGTGTAGTGAGAAGCATAAGCATTTTGGAGGTCTGCAGGTTTTCCTTCCAGTTTTCCTCCTACTCTCTCGCCCCTTGCTTCTGCCTTCCCACACGCCAGTCTGTCCTTTCCTGCTTTTTCAATAGAGTCGAATCCTCGCTAGCCCAGGAGTGAGAATTCGGCATGCACATGGATTGCAGAATGTAAAAACCTGAAAAGAAAGGCAGATCTTGATTAGACTATTTGTATACCTTGGAGTATTGCCTGCATGTTCTGGGAGCTCACTGAGCAGTACTTGATGATGATGAAGAAGATGGTGATGGTTGTGGTGTAGGAGTGGAAACGGTCAAAAATACATAAGCACAGTCCTCAGGGGCCACCTGCAGGCCTCTGCTGAGCTCTCGAAATTGACCCACACGAAAATGCTGTAAGGCACCCACACTGGTCTCTTTCCCCTTCATGTGGTCAGGACATGAAAGGTATATTTCTATTTTTAGGCATTGTTTATTCTTTTTTTAAAAATTTGATTTAATTGTATACTGTCGCTCTCTTCATAGACCATCATTCCAATCGAAATTTTTAAATTCTATTTTACCGTTTATGGAATTTTTCAAGCATATGCAGAAGGGGAGAAAACAGTCTACAACAAATCCTGGATCCATCAGCTAGATTCCACAGTAAGCAGCCTGCGGCCAGTCTCTTCATCCCTGTCCTTTGTTTTATGTCTACTCCTTTCTCATTCTGCCACAACGTGGGTTATTTTGAAACAAATCCCTAATGTATCCATTTTAATGCTTTCAGGTCTTTCTGATGTGAACATCCTCTCCTGGAGTAGCCTTCCCACTTCTCTTCATTCTAAATGTTCCTGTTCCCCAGACCCAGCTCTTTCTGTATCATTCATGCTGCCAACATGGCTGCTTCAGCCTGCAAGGACCTCGGCCTCCTTAAACTCTACACACTTAGACTGTGTTATTTACGTTATGCCACCCTGCATTTCTCATTATTTTTATGCATTTTAATGTCTTTTAACCCTAAATATACTGAAAGCTCCATAAAGATAGGGAGTTCTTTTTTCATTCCCCATATATGTGCCTTTATACGCCTACTTTAGTATCTGACTAACAGAGGGCACATGATAAAGAATTTTTGTTCTGTTCTTTGGAAAAATCATCACTAATCCTGAGGCTGTTCCCTTTCAGTGCCAGTATTAGTATTCTGTCACTGCAGAAATGGTGTATTCTTAACCCAACTACAGAGCTCTAACCAGAGTTCACAGCCTCCTCAACCTGTACCTCGTATAATCCTGAATTTACTCCTAGTACTTGCATCAAACCCTTCTCAAGCGGAAGCTGTTTATTTCCTATGAACTCCTTGTCTGAGGCCAGGAGGAGAAGGTAAGAGCTTTTCTCTGGCTCGCCACCAACATCTTCAGAGCATTTTTCATCTTCTATTGCCCTTTCTCTTTTGAAACTCTAAACACCTACATCTGCCCTTTCTCTCCCAGCCTGTCCACTTCCCATCTGTCAAGACTCTTAGTTATGCCCTGAGGACTCTCGAGGACTTTGGCATCTGGGTCTTAGTTACTATTTGTGATTTTTCTTTCAAAGTGTCCTGGGCTTGAACACTGATGTTGGTATACCATCTAATACCTAGCCTCTTGTCCTCCTTTGCAGGCCACTTCTCTGAGCACATGTGGACCTTGTTACCAGCTGGAGAAGATCCACTTCTAGAGTTTTGAGCTCTTTACCCCAGTCACACTTACTGACCTTTGTATGGCCCACATTCCCATTAAACATGCTTAATAACATCTTGTCTTCCAGCGTAATGATGTGCATAATCTTATGGTTCACCTTCCAGGTAGCCTGCCAGGGCTTACCATGCTCGCTGCAGGTATAGGAGTTTGGGGCAGGAGCCTCATGTGCTGATGTCCATGGTTCTGCAACCATCTCTGCTCTGGGAAATCGTGAAGAGGGTCATGCTCTCTCTTTAGTTTGGTCTGTTAAACCTGGACTTCATGGTCCACCATTTCAACTGCACTCTTATTACACTCGCTAAATTTGATTCCACATCACCTGCATTTATAGTTCAAAACCCAACCATTTTAGTTTTCTTCATCTGTGCTGCTCTTGGGCTTCCTGCGGCTACTGCAGAAAAGTCATGTAGCCGTACTACTTGACTCTTCTTCAAATATTTAATTTTTAGCCATAGCTGATTGCCAGGCCTTTTTAAGTCCCTTTAGGGGTCTGGACCCTTGCTTTGCCTATCTCATAAATGTAGAAGTTTCTCAGGGGGCCTTCGCAATGAGCTTTTATTCTTCTTACCTTTGTATGGTAATCTCATTCATGGTTTTAATTACCATCTAGGTGTCAAAGACTCCCGAATTAGCGTCTATCTCGCCAACCACCTCTTTTATATACAGACCTGAATTTCCAACTACTTTGTCCAGCTGGGTGTCCTATAGGCATCTCAAATTCAATATATCAGAAGCAGACCCTGTTATCTCTTCTTCTGTCTCATATACTCTTACACTGGATTCTTTGTCTCTGTCAAAAGCATCGTCATCCATCCAGACAGCAGAGCCTGCCATGCCTCCGCCCCTCCACCCCTTCTCACTAGCTATTTTCCAGCTATTCCCAGAACGCATCATGTCCACTACTCCCATGGGCCTTTACTCAGGCTCTTCTCTCTCCCTGGAATGCTTCTCATCCTCATTCCTCAAGATCCAGATTAGATGCTTGCTCACTTGTGAGGCCTACTTAAGACTCCCACTTCCAATTAATTATTTCTCCCTCAGAACTCTCACTTGTTTGCTTTTCTGTCATAACACTTATTTCATCTTAGGTCATTTCATTAATTCAGTAGCATTTATTAATGCTGCATATTATATCAGACACTGTCATGTACATGAGGGAAGAAAGAAGAATGACTTCGGTCTAGATTACTTTGTTTTATTTCCCAACCTTCTTTTGGGAAAGGTGGGCATTTTATTCACTTTACTTTATGCCTTTAAAGAGAAGATATGCCTAGCAGTTCATTTGAGGCTAGTAACAGGAGAATAAGCTTCAGATAAAGCCTTCATATATTGAAAGTTCAGTAGTAACAGTAAAGACAATGTAGACATATTTGGGTCATATGATGGTTTGGTAGTCCCCCAAAGTGCATACTTATAATGGTTCATTTAATTGAGGCAAGGAGCCTACCAAAAGGATGTTTATGCATGGGTATTAATGGGCATCATGGGTGAGTGAAAAAGAACAAAACAAAATGGAAGAATCTCTGTTATTCACCTGGTCCCAAGGATAAGCATCAGCCAAAGAAACTGTTGAGATGACAAATCCCAGGATATGCATCTCTGCCAGGTG
This sequence comes from Callorhinus ursinus, assembly GCF_003265705.2. Taxonomy (NCBI): domain Eukaryota; kingdom Metazoa; phylum Chordata; class Mammalia; order Carnivora; family Otariidae; genus Callorhinus; species Callorhinus ursinus. Next base: position 12,189,986 of record NW_027397073.1, on the reverse strand, counting down.
CCTGGTAATAAGATACAATACGAGTGATGAAGGGACCTTCTTCCCATTTTTTCATGGAGGTGTTGAACCCTCCCCCCCACAACAATTGTGAGGACACCAGGAAATAATATTCTTGGTGGGGACAGCGGTGCTCCTTCATTGAGAAGTAAAAAAGATGAGGGATCCTCAAGGATCCTGGAGACTGAGGATGTCGATGAAGGTACCAGAACAGAAGAGAAATATGGAAGGCTTATATGGTGGCTTTAGCTGGTGAGCAAACTTGTTTGCTTGGGAACCCTCAAACATCATCCCAAGCTTCAGTCCTGGGTAAATAAGTGAGGACAAGAGACAGTCAAATTTAGGTTATTACAATTCATGTGATCTCATCTGTACTCATGAACTGGTAAGGCCTATGGAAATTTGGGTTATCATTGTATGGCAAGAGAGAAGAATTGATACGACATGCCAGTTCCCATGGCTGAGCTTCCTTCTCAGACTTCTGTCACTTTGGGATTGGTTAGTTCTAAATAGACTATTGCAAACACAGTGGTAGGAGGGTTGTCTGAGTTAAAGTGGAGAAGAAAACATTGGTGAGAAGAACTTTAATTATGGTTGGTTCTTGGTAATTGTAGGAGGATTATCTAGTTTATGTGTCACTTGGATTGCTTACCTTTTACCTACTGGCTGTTTTACCACTTGAAAGTACTTTATGCCTACAATAGGCAGATGATAGAAAGAATATGGAACTAAACATATTTCAGCTCTATGCAATCAGAACACAGAGAATAGGAAATCCATTTGTAATCCTGTTTTCCGTATCAACAGTACCCTTCTCCACCAGAAAATTCGCTGAAACTACTAAATCAAAATAAGTTTCAGGGATTTTTTGTGACTTTATTTTTCTTTACTATTATATTACCCATAAACCATCACGGAAGTGAACAATGACTATTGGATTTTGGATAAGCTAGCTGGCTCCTCTTCTTCCTTGGAAAGAAACAAGATAGATAAAATTGACAAGCTACTGTAAGATTGTGGCTCCTTCAGATTCCAATAGCTTTTTACAGTGGAAGACCCAGTCATTTGGGTAAGCATTGGCTGTACACTGGAAAACGTTCAGCCAAAAGAACCAGGCTTGCAGTTCCTTCTGCACACAGCAGATGCAGGGGGCTCCCAGCTCAACCATGTGATGCTGGCACTGGGACTGGAATGGATGCCCTGTGTGGTATGTTCTTTTTTTTTTTTTTTTTGGTGGGCAGCAAAGCAGTTTATTGAGCGAGAGCAAAGTGATAGTACAAAACTCCCAAGGCAGGAAGGGGACCTGAGAGGGTTGCCCTGTGTGGTATGTTCTAATGGCAAAGTTGTCAGCAACCAGTTGGCCCTAACCTACCTTTTTGCCTACACATGGCCATTATCAAGGGGCAAACCCATTTCAATGAACTGTAGCCTGTGTTGTAGCAGGGAGGATCCAGATGTTGCAGATGGAGCTTTCCATTCATTGCCAGATCAGAAGGGTGGAGAAAAGTCTGGCCGGGTGACAAGAATGAACTAACACCCCAAGTTTCAGCTTCTCTCTGAAGCTGCTCAGTTCAGGTAAGCATCTAGAGAAGCCAGGTGAGATTACAAACCCAACAGATATATTTCTGGAAAATTCCAGGCCAGAAAAAAACTGGGATGAAGAGGAAGTAGGAGAAGGAAGACAGTACAAAAAGAAGCCAGTTAAAATAGTTTGAGGTCCAGATGAACGTCCGAGTTTGAGGAATGGTGAAGATACTGTATTAAACTCTGTCTTTAGATTCTTATGCTAAGCACATCTACACAGGATAAGGTTGAAAATAATTACAAGAGATCAATGACAAGTTGCAATAAATTTTCATACAAAAGTCACAGAAGTCCTGATGTCTTGCTTTAGTTTACTGATGATCCCTCTCACAGAGGGTATGTTTTGAGACAGGCTAATAAATACTGTAGATCCTGAAACTTTTTGTGTACTTACATCAAAACCATTGGCATTGTAAAGAAGAGAGATGGGCAAATTCCCCTTTTAAATCTGATTCGCATACAAACTGAGTGAACCCCATAATGACTGCCTTAGTCAGATACGATTTTGAAACTTGGTACAAAGGCTTAATGCTTATTAGCTTCTTTAGGGACAGTGCTTACTCTGAGTCACAGGGAATCCATCCCAGAAGCTAAGTCTGCACATCAATAAGCAGTTGCTGGGGCAGGGAGGATGTAGACTGCACCTATGGACAGCCTTTAAAACCTAATTCTAAGGTTTTTAGGAAAATATTCAGCTTAGAAATGCTTTTTTTTTAATTAGATAGTGGTAAATCAGACTTTCAGCTCCCCTCTTCTTTGTCCCCTTCCTGAGTGCCTTGGGAAAACACGTAGGGCTGAACAGTCCAGAGTGGTGTGGAAACCCTTTCTTTGCGAGTGGGAATGCATCACTTTGAGAAGGGAGATCAGGGTTTCATCACTGTGTGTGTGCACGCGCCGGGAGGCTGGTGTGAATGCATTATTTATTTGCATATTCAAAAGGCTGCTCCTGTTTCTGTTGCTGTATGTGAGAGGTAAGCTCACTGCTAAATCTCAAGAAAGATCTAAAAAATGGCCGATGATCCCATGCAGAGGTCTGAAATCTCTCCAGGTGGCTCCTCTGGAGGAATTGCTGAGTTTGGGGGTTGCTGGAGGGAACACTGGGACCCCTGGTCTCCCATCATGCACCAGATCTGTCTGGTCTCCAGTCCTATGTGGCATCCTATTCTTTACCTCACTGCCTCTCTGTTTGTCTTTAGCTCAGGGTACCCCGCCCAGCCTCCATCACAATCTGCCCTCAGGAATAGATCAATTATTAGTTATATACAATGCACTTGATCCTATTTCTGAGGTATTTTATTTCCTTATATATTTTGATTGACTTTTTAAAATTATGAAATATAACTTGGATACATAAAATATATGCATACAATTTAACAAATAGAACATTGCCAATATCTCTGAAGCCTCCTTCCTCATCCTTTTACCAAAAACCTTCTCTCCCCATAAGAGGTAAGTAAAGGCAATCATTCCCTTAACATAGTCTGCCCATCTATGTAAGCATCCTTAAAAATACAATTTTGCCGGGCCTCATCTTCTCATAAAGGGAATCATAATATGTGTATTCTTTTGTGCTTCCCTTCTGACTGGCTTGGGACCCCATGTGTCCTGTCATGATGATTTCAGGCATCAGTGAGCAGATGAAGACATATTTTGGGTGTCAGTAATACATTTTGTATGTCTCAAGATAGTTTGAAGGGAATGACCAGGACCTGGTGTGGAGCACAGTTTTGGGGTGTGCTAGATAAGCAATGGTCTGGGAACTGCGGGTGAAGAGAGGAAATGTGCTCCAGTGGGCGTCCCACCAAGACAGAGGGGGTCCTAGGATGTGGGACTTTCAGTGCTAAAACCAGGAAAGTCTCAGGCAAATTGGAACCAATGGAGCACCCTGGTTCTTGGTTCACACCTAAACCTCCATGCCAACAGAGGTCCCTTCCCCACCTCTTAACTCTGAGCTTGCACTCCCAACTGCCCATTATTCCTAAAAGCCCTCTCCATTCCTCCCATGATGAAAATCTCCATGTATTATTTATCATTGTATTATTTTCAGAAGGCTGGAACTATCACACTAGAAAGATAATAGCAGTAAAACCCCAGATTCTGGAAGGTAAAATGCTATATACAAACAGTTGAGGTGATCCAACTTCTTATGTTGTATGTAATCACATATAATACAATAGAGCCAGGGCAAAGTGAGCATGGAGAGGGATTAAAATTATTGAGGGCCTCTCCTGCACCAAATGCTATACTGGTATATATACATAGTATAAATGGTATAGTATATAGTATCTATAGATGTACACATTCATTCATATGTCTTTAAATAAAAATAGAATTGATCTGAATTTTGATTTTATGGATAGAAAAATGGGGGCTCAAAGAAACTAAGTTATTGGCTCAAGGTCATATGGCTAGTAGAGTTGCTAAGCTGGAACTTAACCCTAGGTCTAGTATTTTATCCTTCATCTATTGCAAGTTTAGATATGATCTAAGCAGTGAGGAGTCAAAATGAGACCAAAGATCAAGTAGACCAGCAGTACCCTCTTCCCTCCCCCTCCCACACTGCTTCTCATGTAACAGGAAAAACAACTCTCAATGCTTTTGTTTTTAAAACCACTTAATTGAAGTATGATTGATTGTGGTGGTGATTTCATAGGTGTATACTTATCTCCAATCTCAAGTGCTTTTAATGCTGGCTTGTATCTTCCTCCAGACAGCTAAATACCATGCTAATCCTGCTCTTTTTTGCATTTTACTTTTAAAGACTAATACTATAGACTTCCTTTCATGGAAGGAGGATATGCCTCGTGGATACCCTGTATTCACCACCTGACCCCTACCCACAGTTTCTTCCTGGCTTCCTTACAGAGATATATCATGAGTCTTGTTTAGCTCAATACTTAATATTTAAATCATTACGACTAAGAGAATATTACCTACAGTTGAGCTGTAAAGTGTAGTAGGCTACACATTTCACTGTGTAATCTTTGTTTTCCCTTGAGTTAATAATTATATTTTTTTCCTAATTTTTTTGTTTGCTTAGTTTTCAGTGTTCCTATCACTAGCTTATTCATCTTCTGGTGGAGGTAGGTTTCTCCCCATGTGTTCAATATGTTCAAACACAACTATCCCTCTGATAGGATATTCACCTTAGAGAACTTTAAATGATCAGGATATTCCCTTCTAGCATTAAAACATGCAATTAAAATGAAGGCATGGTGGGGAATGCCTGGGTGTCTCAGTCAGTTGGGCGTCTGCCTTCGGCTCGGGTTGTGATCCCGGGGTCCTGGGATCGAATTCTGCGTCAGGCTCCTTCGTCAGGGGGGAGCCCGCTTTTCCCTCTGTCTGCCACTCCCCCTGCTTGTGCTCTCTCTCTCTCTCTCTCTCTCTCTCATAAATAAAATCTTTAAAAAAAGAAATGAAGGCAGGGTGGGCAAATGCTTATAGGAATAATGTGTAAGGTAAAGTCAGAAACACTTCATAAAGTAAAACCTGGGGAGTCATTAAAGAGTGAGCTCACCCGCTGTCCTCAAATACAGAAATCCCATCTCTGAGCCAGAACAGTGCTTGCTGCCCCCACTTTGTTCCCCACCTCTTCACCCTCTCCCCTTCTCTAGGGGCCTACTAATGCTCTTCTAGGTGAGGCTCTGCAGTATTTCTTTTAGAGACCAATATCTGAGGAGGAGGTGGACTCCAACAAACAGCAATAGCAAAAATCAGTGGTTGAATCTGAAAAGCATGCCTTTCCCTGTAGAAAAATACCAGGTGTAGCACAATATATGCATATTTACATATACTACATAAAATACTATGTGATGTTAATACCAAATTAAAGTTCCATGCTAAATTATACTTATTAAAGCATATCTACTTCGACCACTTTTAATTAGATCTGTAGCACATACGCTACACATTTCTCTTAATTTGCTTTATAAAGGGCCTTAACATAATTACATTTTAAAGCCATTATTTAAAACTTCCATGGTCATCACAAAAGGAAGTAGGGAGTGTCTGAGTCAGAGGCTTTATATTTCAGAGTAATGCAAGGAACTCTTTCAGACTCACCCAACCTGCTGCTAACTTCCTCTATGAAGAGAGTAAGGTAAATATTTCTGAAGCCCACAACTGAAAGTCTGGTCAGACACTTTGAATGAGAGAGACAAAGAGGGCAAGAGATAGAGACAGAGACAGAGACAGAGAGAACAATGGCTGTTTGTACCTGAGGGTCTGAACTCATCAAATAATATCAGAATCATTGCCTAGTCCTGCCCTCAGCTTCTCTCTCTTCGGGCTCGTCTATGGCTGACTTTATGTGGTGTCCCGGGGAGAAGGGCAGGCAGCATCATGCAGGGGATCGGAAACAGCTGAACACCTCATATTCCATTCTTGAATAGGTAAATAGCACTTGGGGAATTATGTACAAATCTAAATCTAGATTCTGTATTTCCAGTGTTCTTATTTTAGGCCTTATAATTTAGAATTTTTAAATACAGCATAGGAAAAACTAGGTTTTGAGATTAGAATTGAACTTTAAAAATCACATAGCATGGTGTTTGTCTGCTTAGGGATTTATTAAAATTTGAAACCAGATTTTAAGAGAAATGGAAAGATTTGAAAATACTTCTGTAGAGGAGTAACTACTGATAGCATTACATTTGACTTATATGATAAGAATAAAAATTAAGCATGCTCGATAGTGGTTACTCATTTTTTTTTCCCCCAATAAGTGTATTTAATTCAGTAAATACAGGAGTATTTTTTTTCTTCAGTAATGTACCATGAAATAGGATTACTTTTCCTTGTATAGACAAAGTTATCCTGAGAATAGGTAATATTTTGATCAAATATTTAAGGCACATAATTTATCTATCAGGTATAGTATGTTTAGGTCCATAAAGTATCATTATAATTTCATGGTTTTTTTTATTGTGTTTTGTCCCTAGTTTTTCCTATGCTTTATTTAAAAAATTATTTTTCTTGCCTTTTATTTGACTTTTGAAAAAGCTTTAGTGAGAATATGTATTCTTTTGTTTTGACATAAAAAGTGTTGACTATAAGAAGGAAGGGGTAAAAAATTTCTTGGATTAAAATATACCATAAGTAAACAAATAAGCTTTGAGTTCCCATGGGGTTTTAGATCCTCAAGGTAGATGCTTGGGATTTAAAAACCTTCAGGAATCTTTGTTAATTTGTGTTAACTTGAAAATTATAAATTATATATCTGTATAATAAACTAAAATATTTGTGTAAAGAATGTAAGAATACAGTATTTTTTAGTGGGATGAAAAATTAATCTGAAGCCAAGTTCCCTCCTGATTTGGAAATCATATTCCTTCACTGTTATGTCTGGACAATGGCATCCTGGGTCCTGGGTAGTATCATACTGATACCTTCTGTGGCTGAACGTGATTTATTTTCCTCTTCTATTTCCTTTAGTCATTTAACTGGGACCCAAATCATTGGATACTTTTGGATGGCCTGTTTGAACTTAATTTATTTCTCTTCGTGCTTGTTTATTATTTTCTTTAAAGTTGCGATAAAAAGTAATTATAAGAGAAAAGAAAATCACAGTTTTGGCACTAATGTTAATATTTATTCATCTGTCACCTGATGGAAACTTGGGAGTGTAAAAAAGTAACTCACCCTTAAATATTGTTTATCTATTTGCCAGTGAGATTTAGACTTTAGATCAAAAGACAAGGAAAGAATCTTGCTTCCATTTCTAGAAACTGCAGTGCACCTGCAGAGAGAAAGATAAAAACACGTATGTGAAATGGAACATAGTATTTGGTATTTATTTTCAAAGTGCATAAACACGTCTGTACAGGAATGTTTAAAGATATATGATCTAGTACCATTTGTCAGTTTAAAAGTCATTGCTTGAGAATTTGTATTGGTCTAGGAGAGTCTCAGCTCATTTTCTTTTTATGTTTATCTAGTATGGTGTCTCTGCCATAAAATTGATCTAACTCATAAAATGTGTCCTCAGTTGCCTCAGTAAACAAATTCCTGTGTAGCTTCTCTTCTCTCCAATACGATAGTTTTGTGAAAAGTCACCAGGATGGTTAAAAAATTAGAAAATGAACATTTATAATTATTGCTTAGAAAATGATTTAAGGAACGGTTTTTAAAAACATGAAGGGCCCACCCCCCTTGCCCAAGGGGTAATATAGCAAAGATATACTTTTTAAAAAAATTTTTTTATTGTTGGAGCAAGATGGCAGAGGAGTAGGAGACCTGGATTTCATCTGGTCTCAGGAATTCAGCTGAATAGGGATCAAACCATTCTGAACACCTACGAACTCAACAGGAGACCGAAGAAGAGAGTAGCAACAACTCTCTGAACAGAAAAGTGACCACTTTCTGGAAGGTAGGACGTGCGGAGAAGTGAACCCGAGGCGATATTCGGGAGGATAGACGGCGGGGGAGGGGGCCTCCGTCGGCCGCTTCTGGCAAGTGCTAGAGCCGCGGAGCACAAAATCGGACCTTTTAGAAGTCGGCTCCGCGGAGGGACATCACTCCAGTGGCTAAGTGGGGGGTGGAACCCTCCCGGGACAGTGTGGTCTCAGGACCCTCGGGGTCACAGAAAGACCGGGGGTGCCTGAGTGCGGCAGAGCTCCCAGGTATCGGAGCGGGGAAGCTGGCTGCGGAGACGGAGCCGAGGCGCGGGCTCTCAGCTCGGGGTGGCCATAAACTGTGATCCGCGGCCCAGTCGGGCCACTGCTCCTCCAGCAGGGACCCAACAAGCGGCAGAGCCGGGGAGACTCCCCTTCCTCCCCCGGGAGGAGCCGCGCGGGAGCGCACCGCAGGGATCTGCTGGGTTTGGAGACTTCGTGCGGGGTCGGGTGCCAGAGATAGAAACGCTCGGTCACAGGCCGGGTGAGCACGGGGTGCGGCCGGAGACCAGGGAGATGGGAGTGATTGACTGCTTTTCTCTGGGGGCGCACTGAGGAGCGGAGCCCCGAGTTCTTGCCTCCTCTGGGTGGAGATTGGGAGGCCGCCATTTTCACTGTTTTCCTCCAAAGCTGTACGGAAAGCTTGCAGGGAACAAAAGCTCCTGAGAGCAAACCGGAGCAGCTTGCTTAGCCCGGAACAAGGGCGGGGCAATTCCGCCTCCGGCAAAGACATTTGGGAACCACGGCAACAGGCCCCTCCCCCAGAAGATCAGCAGGAACAGCCAGCAAGCCAAGACCAAGTTTACCGATCAAGGAGAACGGGAGAACTCCAGCGCTAGCACATAATTCTGTGTGCTAATACTGCACATAGAATTCATGGCTTTTTTTTTTTACCATGATTCATTAGTTTTTCAAAGTTAATTTTTAACTGTTTTTTTAATTTCTCTTTTTCCGTTTTTCAACCAACATCTTATCAATCCCTTTTTTTAAAAAAACATTTTTTATTTTTCATTTTTAGAGTCATATTTTATCCCTTCATAGTAGTTACCCTTATTTTTGGCATATATATATATATACATATATATATATATATATAAGTTGTTCTCTCTTTAAAATTTTGAGATACAGTTTCTTCTAACAGATCAAAATATACCCTAAATCACTAGTGTA
>NW_027397073.1:12175534-12180743 GCF_003265705.2 Callorhinus ursinus | reverse complement strand
TCAATTCCTTTTATAAAATCTTTTATAATTTTCATCTTTACAGTCATTTTCCATCCCTTCATTGTATCAACCCTTATTTTGTACATATATAAGTCTTTCTTCCTTGAAAAATTTTAGGAGGCACTTTTTTCTAACTGACAAAAATACACCCAAAATCTAGTGTGCGGCATTGATCTATGGACTAGCCTGATCATATTTGATCATATTTGGGTTTTTTTGTATTGTTCTGTTTTTGTTTTTAATCTTTTTCTTTTTGTTTTTTTTTTCTTTCTTTTCTCTTTCTTTTCTCTTTCTTTCCCTTTCTTTTCCCCTGGTTTCAGGTCTTTTCTGATTTGTGTAGAGTATATTTGCTGGGGACGTTGTTAACCTGTTAGCATTTTGTTCTCTCATTCATCTATTCTCCTCTGGACAAAATGACAAGACAAAAAAAATCACCTCAGCAAAAAGAACAAGAGGTAGTACCATCAGCCAGGGACCTACTCAATACGGACATTAGTACAATGTCGGACCTAGAGTTCAGAATCATGACTTTAAAGATACTAGCTGGGCTTGAAAAAAGCATGGAAGTTATTAGAGAAACCCTTTCTGGAGAAATAAAAGAACTAAAATCTAACCAAGTCGAAATCAAAAAGGCTATTAATGAGGTGCAATCAAAAATGGGGGCACTAACTGCTAGGATAAATGAGGCAGAAGAGAGAATCAGCGATATAGAAGACCCAATGATGGACAATAAAGAGGCTGGGAAAAAGAGAGAAACAACTACAGGATCACGAGGGCAGAATTCGAGAGATAAGCCATACGATAAGACGAAACAACATTCTAATGAATAATTGGGATCCCAGAAGAAGAAGAAAGAGAGAGAAGGGCAGAAGGTATATTGGAGCAAATAATAGCAGAGAACTTCCCTAATGTGAGGAAGAAAAGAGGCATCAAAACCCAGGAGGCACAGAGAACCCCTCTAAAAATCAATAAAAATAGGTCAACAACCCGACATCTAATAGTAAAACTTATGAGTCTCAGAGACAAAGAGAAAATCCTGAAAGCAGCTCGGGAGAAGAGATATGTAAACTACAATGGTAGAAATATTAGATTGGCAACAGACCTATCCACAGAGACCTGGCAGGCCAGAAAGGACTGGCATGATATCTTCAGAGCACTAAACGAGAAAAATATGCAGCCAAGAATACTATATCCAGCTAGGCTCTCACTGAAAATTGAAGGAGAGATAAAAAGCTTCCAGGACAAACAAAAACTAAAGGAACTTGCAAACACGAAACCAGCCCTCCAAGAAATATTGAAAGGGGTCCTCTAAGCAAAGAGAGAGACTAAAAGCAGCACAGATCTGAAAGGAACAGAGACAATATACAGTAACAGTCACCTTACAGGCAATACAATGGCACTAAATTCATACCTTTCAATAGTTACCCTGAATGTAAATGGGCTAAATGCCCCAATCAAAAGACACAGGCTATCAGATTGGATTAAAAAACAAGACCCATCAATATGCTGTCTGCAAGAGACTCATTTTAGACCCAAAGACACCCCCGGATTGAAAGTGAGGGGGGGGGAAACATTTACCATGCTAATGGACACCAAAAGAAAGCTGGGGTGGCAATCCTTATATCAGACAAATTAGATTTTAAACCAAAGACTGTAATAAGAGATGAGGAAGGACACTATATCCTACTTAAAGGGTCTATCCAACAAGAAGATCTAACAATTGTAAATATCTATGCCCCCAACATGGGAGCAGCCAATTATATAAGGCAATTAATAACAAAAGCGAAGAAGCACATTGACAGCAAAACAATAATAGTGGGGGACTTTAACACCCCCCTAACTGAAATGGACATATCATCTAAGCAAAAGATCAGCAAGGAAATAAAGACTTTAAATGACACACTGGACCAAATGGACTTCACAGACGTATTCAGAACATTCCATCCCAAAGCAACGGAATACACATTCTTCTCTAGTGCCCATGGAACATTCTCCAGAATTGATCACATCCTAGGTCACAAATCAGGTCTCAACCGGTACCAAAAGATTGGGATCATTCCCTGCATATTTTCAGACCACAATGCTTTGAAACTAGAACTCAGTCACAAGAGGGAAGTCAGAAAGAACTCAAATACATGGAGGCTAAAGAGCATCCTACTAAGGAATGAATGGGTCAACCAGGAAATTAAAGATGAATTAAAAAAATTCATGGAAACCAATGAAAATGAAAACACAACTGTTCAAAATCCTTGGGATACAGCAAAGGCAGTCCTGAGAGGAAAGTATATAGCAATACAAGTCTTTCTCAAGAAACAAGAAAGGTCTCAAATACACAATCTAACCCTACACCTAAAGGAGCTGGAGAAAGAACAGCAAATAAAGCCTAAACCCAGCAGGAGAAGAGAAATAATAAAGATCAGAGCAGAAATCAATGAAATAGAAACCAAAAGAACAGTAGAACAGATCAACGAAACTAGGAGCTGGTTCTTTGAGAGAATTAACAAGATTGATAAACCCCTGGCCAGACTTATCAAAAAGAAAAGAGAAATGACCCAAATCAACAAAATCATGAATGAAAGAGGAGAGATCACAACCAACACCAAAGAAATACAAACAATTCTAAGAACATATTATGAGCAACTCTATGCCAGCAAATTAGATAACCTGGAAGAAATGGGTGCATCCCTAGAGTTGTATCAACTACCAAAATTGAACCAGGAAGAAATAGAAAACCTGAACAGACCTATAACCACTAAGGAAATTGAAGCAGTCATCAAAAATCTCCCAACAAAAAAAAGCCCGGGGCCAGATGGCTTCCCAGGGGAATTCTACCAAACATTTAAAGAAGAATTAATACCTATTCTCCTGAAACCATTCCAAAAAATGGAAATGGAAGGAAAACTTCCAAACTCATTTTATGAGGCCACCATTACCTTGATCCCAAAACCAGACAAAGACCCCATCAAAAAGGAGAATTACAGACCAATATCCTTGATGAACATGGATGCAAAAATTCTCACCAAAATACTAGCCAATAGGGTCCAACAGTACCTTAAAATGATTATTCACCATGACCAAGTGGGATTTATCCCTGGGCTCCAAGGCTGGTTCAACATCCGCAAATCAATCAACGTGATACAATACATTAACGAAAGAACAAGAATCATATGATCCTCTCAATAGATGCAGAAAAAGCATTTGACAAAGTACAGCATCCTTTCTTGATCAAAACTCTTCAGAGTATAGGGATAGAGGGTACATACCTCAGTATCATAAAAGCCATCTATGAAAAACCTACAGCGAATATCATTCTCAATGGGGAAAAGCTGAGAGCTTTCCCCCTAAGGTGAGGAACATGGCAGGGATGTCCACTATCACCACTGCTATTCAACATAGTATTAGAAGTCCTAGCCACAGCAATCAGACAACAAAAAGAAATCAAAGGCATCCAAATCGGCAAAGAGGAAGTCAAACTCTCACTCTTTGCAGATGATATGATACTGTATGTGGAAAACCCAAAAGACTCCACTCCAAAACTGCTAGAACTCATACAGGAATTCAGTCAAGTAGCAGGCTATAAAATCAATGCACAGAAATCAGTGGCATTCCTATACACCAACAGCAAGACAGAAGAGAGACAAATCAAGGAGTCGATCCCATTTACAATTGCACCCAAAACCATAAGATACCTAGGAATAAATTTAACCAAAGAGGCAAAGGATCTGTACTCAGAAAACTCTAAAATACTCATGAAAGAAATTGAAGAAGACACAAAGAAATGGAAAAATGTTCCATGCTCATGGATTGGAAGAACAAACATTGTGAAGATGTCAATGCTACCTAGAGCAATCTACACTTTTAATGCAATCCCCATCAAAATACCATCCACTTTTTTCAAAGAAATGGAACAAATAATCCTAAAATTTGTATGGAACCAGAAAAGACCCCGAATACCCAGAGGAATGTTGGAAAAGAAAAGCAAAGCTGGCGGCATCACAATTCCGGACTTCCAGCTCTATTACAAAGCTGTCATCATCAAGACAGTATGGTACTGGTACAAAAATGGACACATAGATCAATGGAACAGAATCGAGAGCCCAGAAATGGACCCTCAACTCTATGGTCAACTCATCTTTGACAAAGCAGGAAAGAATGTCCAGTGGAAAAAAGACAGTCTCTTCAACAAATGGTGTTGGGAAAATTGGACAGCCACATGCAGAAGAATGAAACTGGACCATTTCCTTACACCACACACAAAAATAGACTCCAAATGGTTGAAAGACCTAAACGTGAGACAGGAGTCCATCAAAATCCTAAAGGAGAACACAGGGAGCAACCTCTTCGACCTCAGCCACAGCAACTTCTTCCTAGAAACATCGCCAAAGGCAAGGGGAGCCAGGGCAAAAATGAACTATTGGGATTTCATCAAGATAAAAAGTTTCTTTTGCACAGCAAAAGAAACAGTCCACAAAACCAAAAGACAACCGATGGAATGGGAGAAAATATTTGCAAATGACATATCAGATAAAGGGCTAGTGTCCAAAATCTATAAAGAACTTATCAAACTCAACACCCAAAGAACAAATAATCTAATCAAGAAATGGGCAGAAGACATAAACAGACATTTTTCCAAAGAAGACATCCAAATGGCCAACAGACACATGAAAAAGTGCTCAACATCGCTCGGCATCAGGGAAATCCAAATCAAAACCTCAATGAGACACCGCCTCACACCAGTCAGAATGGCTAAAATTAACAAGTCAGGAAATGACAGATGTTGGTGGGGATGTGGAGAAAGGGGAACCCTCCTCCACTGTTGGTGGGAATGCAAGCTGGTGCAACCACTCTGGAAAACAGTATGGAGGTTCCTCAAACAGTTGAAAATAGAGCTACCATACGATCCAGCAATTGCACTACTGGGTATTTACCACAAAGATACAAATGTAGTGATCCAAAGGGGTACATGCACCCCAATGTTTACAGCAGCAATGTCCACAATAGCCAAACTGTGGAAAGAGCCAAGATGTCCATCGACAGATGAATGGATAAAGAAGGTGTGGTATATATACACAGTGGAATATTATGCAGCCATCAAAAGGAATGAGATCTTGCCATTTGCAACGACGTGGATGGAACTGGAGGGTGTTATGCTGAGTGAAATAAGTCAATCAGAGAAAGACATGTACCATATGACCTCACTGATATGAGG
>NW_027397073.1:11959514-12175434 GCF_003265705.2 Callorhinus ursinus | reverse complement strand
TTCACAAATCGGTCCCTCTGACACAAAGACTGGAATCTATGTTAAGAAAAACAAGAGAAGATAGCAGTAGGGGAAGAATGAAGGGGAGTAAGTCGGAGGGGGAGACGCACCAGGAGAGATGATTGACTCTGAAAAACAAACTGAGGGTTCTAGAGGGGAGGAGGGTGGGGGGATGGGTTAGCCTGGTGATGGGTATTAAGGAGGGCACGTTCTGCGTGGAGCACTGGGTGTTATGCACAAACAATGAATCATGGAACGCTACATCAAGAACTAATGATGTAATGTATGGTGATTAACAACAATAAAATGTTTAGAAAAATTTTTTATTGTTATGTTAATCACCATACATCATTAGTTTTTAGCAAGATATACTTTTTTACTTAAAAATTTTTTCTAAAGATTGGGGCGCCTGGGAGCCTCAGTCGGTTAAGCATCTGCCTTCGGCTTAGGTCATGATCCCAGGGTCCTGGAATCAAGCTCTGCTCAGTGGGGAGCCTGCTTCTCCCTGGGCTGCTCTCAGGCTTGTGCGCTCTCTCTCTTTCTCTCAAATAAATAAATAAAATCTTTAAAGTAAAAAAAAATTAAAATTTTATTTATTTATTTGAGATAGATTCCGTGGGATGTGAGGGGCAGAGGCAGAGGGAAAGAGAGTCCTAAGCCGACTCCGTGCTGAGCATAGAGTCCCATGCAGGGCTCAATCCCACGACCCTGAGATCACTACCTGAGTTGAAACCAAGAGTACGAGGTTTAACCCACTGTGCCACCCAGGTGCCCCAGTAGGACATACTTTTGTAAAGCATCAAGAAGAATTGGGGCTTGACCAAAGAAAAGTGCATTGAAATTTTGTACTTTGGGATATGATACTAACCAAGTAGCTTCCAGACTCCACTGGCCCACACAGGCAGGTCCTCAAATAGGGTCATTTTTAAATTTTGGAGGTCTTAAAGATTCAAATTATATTGAATATATTATATCAAATATATCAAATAAATTATATAGAATATATTAAAATAAATCCACAATCCTCTATTAAGTATAATTTTCACTGGTAAGTATTTGGAAATAATTACTGTAATTTTGCTTTTAAGGTTACTTTCCTAAGAGTGATTAATTTCATTTACTGTGCTTTTCAGTATGAAGTCTTGGAAACTGAAGAGACAGAATCTAGCATACAATTTCTCTCTAGAATTAAGGAACTTCTTACGAGTACAAAATTTAATATAAAAATCAATATGTTTCAATTTGAGTTCCAATTTAAGTATATGTTTCAATTTACTTATATATTCACTAATTTCAGTTTTGTCACTTTTTTCATTTTTTGGCAGCAATACTTATTTCTCCAATGTGGAATGTGACTTTGAGCCCCTGGAAAGTTCGGGGGCCTTCGTCCCTGACAATACCACTCACATAAAGCTGCCCTGCATCTCTCATCCTGTGCCCTCTCCTTCTGGTTTCTTCTTGCCTTTACCTGAAGGGGTTTCTCCTTCTGATCACAGCGGCCACTGGGCATCCCCTTAGTTTCCATGGATTTGATATGAAATCATTAAATTTTCTGGAAAACCATTAAAAAAACGTTAGATGTTCTTTCTTGGAGTGAAGAGTGTTTGGAGTGTGAATGAAGTTTTCACCCTGTATTTCTGGGGGCATAACTGAGGAGTGGGACCTGTAATGAATTGAAAGTAGCTGAATTTGACCTTGCAAAACAGCATTATTTATGGCCCTGTGCCTCAGTGATGTTCTCAGGGGCTAGAATTCCAAAGTGCAGAATACAGTTTCCTTAGGAATACTCTGGAAATGTCCAATTTGTGGTCTTCTAGAAAGAACAAATTTATTACCATTTAATGAAGAATAATGGATATAGGGCAGCTTCAATTCATTTGACTGTTTACAAGGAATCAGGCATTATACTAGATTGTTGCTTATTTTTTTTAAACTCAAACTTCCATTTGATAGAATAAAAATTGAAAACTTGCTTTAATGTCATTTGTAACTTTGAAAGGCATTAAGTTTGTGACTTCAACAAAATCAACACCATGGCAATTTTAGAATATTATTTTTTCAAACCACACATATCTCCCTGCTGTTGACCTTCTTCCTTTTCCATACCATGCCCTCACCCCCTCCCCAAATGCTTCGATATTGTGTGGTTCTTTTACAGCTCTAAGGGTGGAAGGACACGTGGTTTTCTGTCCTGCAAATTGATCATCTCACTGAATAAGATGTAGTTCAGAAGGTTAGAGAAATTAAAGACTTGACCCAAGTCAGCAACTTTTAGCAACAAGGTTGGGGTTAGGGCTGGGTCCCTTAAGGGTCCATGAGTATTGGAACCTGCCACACATTAGGCATAATGTCACAGAATATTCAAGGAGAATAATTTGGAGGATCCAAGTGAATTCCTTTAGTCTGTGACAACCCCAACTGTGGTATTGGGATCAGTTTAGTATCCTGGAAAAATTCTGCAAAGAAATACCAAAGCAGATTCCTAAAGAATTCCATGCTGGTGGCACCCTCTATATTTCAGAAACAACATTATCAAGAATTTGAAGACAATCGCATTTTCGTCCTGGATTCTAAATTTGCTGTTATACCTCAAGTTCCCCAGTAAGAGACCTCTGTGTTGGAAAGTCATGTTTGTGCATGTTTGTGCTACATAATATAGTTAATGTTTGTGCTACATAATATAGTTAATCACACTTTCCAGTCCAAAAAAATTAGGAAGTTGTATGAAAATAATAAATACAGGATCAAGGATGCATAATATTTAAAATTAGGACAGTCTTGAAAAGAGGATGTATGATTACTCTAAGCACATGTAGGGTGGCTATTCTAGAGAGAAGGAGTAAGGAGACGATGTGTTAAATCTCCAAATGTTAACATTTTTTAAAACTACAGATTGAGAAAGCAAGGACTATAGCCCCATTTAATAGACCGTCTAATGTTGTAGTATTTGTTTTACTGCAAAGAGCACTTTTGCTCTATTTCAGCTTAGAAAGCTGGGGTGATTTGAAGGATGGTAGACCCCAGGAATGTGTCTGCTTAGGAGTTGAAAACAGAAATCTCAGAGGGCACTGATGATAGAAATGCCACATCAAGGAGAAGTGGGAATATGGTGTGAGAGCATAGGCAGAAACACAGAAACATTGCACTGAAGAGAATCAGTGTTAAAGAAAGTGAGTGTATCATGATGTTGTTGGCAGAAGAGAGAGTTTTAGACTGTTGGTAACAAGGATACAGGACCAAAGGAAATTTTTTTTTGTTCTAAGTTATTTGGTGGTTACATCCAAGGCTGAAGAAATGAAGTTTAAATACAAAAATAGATGATATAAAAACCATTATATGCGCCGAAAACATACTTGGAACTCATTCCATTTCTCTTTGTCCTCTAGGCGGCACTCCATTCCACAATGGCCTCCCTTGCTGCAGCAAATGCAGAGTTTTGCTTCAATCTGTTCAGAGAGTTGGATAATAATCAAGGGAGTGAAAATGTGTTCTTTTCTTCTCTGAGCATCTTCACTGCCCTGGCCCTGGTCCGTTTGGGTGCACGAGGTGACTCTGTGTCTCAGATTGATAAGGTCAGTCTCAGTTGTGCCACCACCCATGGTTTCTGCAATTAATCAGTTAGGGCAAATTGTTTCCTACAAGAGCATATTCTACTGCAATGGTCCCATGTAAATGAAAACATCTCAGTGAGTCCCTCTCTGGGTATGAAGGAGACACACTGATTGTAGCACTTGTTTTTGGGATGAGAGAAGGAATATTCTCAGAACTGCCCCTTTGATTCTTTTCCTTAGTACAGTGGTTCTCAAAATGCGTTTCCTAGACCAGCAGCATCAGCATCACCTGGAGAACTTGTTCGAAATGCAAATGCTTGGGCCGCACCTAAGACCTAATCAGAAACCTATGGGGATGGAACCCAGCAGTCTATGGTTTAATAAACTCTCCAGGTGCGCACTAAAGCTTGGGAACCACTGCCTGAGTAGAAGTAGATGAGAAAGAAGAAGAGCAAGATACCAAATGAAGTCCCACTTTAAACACAAGTGACATGGCACCAATGACATAATAGTACATTCCAGATAATAGCAGCCTACCTGAATGGTTATCATATTGTCACCAGCACATGTAGAAAGCACTTTTTAACTCACCCTTGTGTACTACCCTGAACCAGGCTGTGCGGGGAAGTGACACAGCCACGGAACTGTAGTAGCTCAGTAGCAGATGAGATCCCAGGTCCAGGCTGCCTGTGGAGGTCTTTGTCAGCCCTTTCTGCCCCCTGGATCCCCCCATAATTTTATTCATAAATGAGAGCTGGCGGAAGATTGTCTGCGTTGTAACCCTTCACAACTAAGCACTTGTTGATTGTGCTGATAATTTAAGCTAGGACAATTCATTTCTCACTCTGGATAGCTCAGTGAATAATTTGTTGCTAGGGAATAACCACAGAGTCTCAGAATGCCATTTTCCCAAGAGCTGGAGTGATTCACAACCACAGTGTATTGGGCACTTTTAATGAGTTGAGAGCAACTAGCAACTAACTGCTGAGAACTTCATCAGCGTCCAGCTCTGGGGTAAGCTCTATGCGTATCTCACTGGCCGCTCGCTATAGCACCGAGCAGGCACTCACCCTGATCTTGTGTGTTCCCATGCCATCTTAGCTAGTAAGTGGCAGCGCTATGAATAAAACTCAGGGTGATCTTCTAAATCAGGGTTTCTAAATCTTGGCCCTACTGACATTTTGAGCCAGACAGTTCTTTGTTGAGGGGGGGATTTTCTGTGCATTGTAGAAGGTTTAGCAGCATCCCTGGCTTTTCCCCACTAGATTCCATTACTGTACCTCTGTCCAGTCATGACAATCAAAAATGTCTGCAGATGTTGCCAGATATCCCCCAGGAAGCAGAATCAACCCACAGTTGAGAACTATTTGCCTTAAAGCCACCAAACTGAAATGCAGCCCGAAGTACATTATTGCAAAGCCATAGTTGTTTTAAAGTTAGTATTTTGATAAACAAATATAAAGACTTTCGGGGGGAAAAGCTTAGCAACTAATAAAAATGTATTCATTCATTAGTATAAGTACATAATGTTTTAGAACCAAGTAAAGCAACGTGGTGTCATGGAAACAGAACACTGGTCTGGGAGTTAGGAAATCAAATCCAAATTCTGATTTGGGAAAGTTAGCTCATCCATGTGGGCCTCAGTATCCTCACGTATAAACTATGGGGGTTGATTTGGTGGTATCCGCTTAACAAATAGCTTAAAAGTTGTTTCTGTTGCATATGATAGACAAAGATGTGTAGGCTCCACACCTATGACAAAACCCCACACCTTTAACACAACAGAAGACACAGTTATTCGTTATTGTATGATTTCAGGTTAGGAACATTCCTGGGCTATTGCCTGATTAATTTCCTGAGGTCTCCTTGCCCTCCCGGCAGCCTGGTAGACCCTGGTCAACAACTCAGGGGAGGTGGGTCACAGTGGATTCAAAGAGCCTATCTTACTGGGGTCTGCTCTTCGTCTGTCACCGCTGGAATCAGTGCCTTTGCTGAGTTACTTTTTATGCCTCTTGCTATTATAACCTATAAGAAACAGACAAGAGGGGAAAAAATGCAACTGTAGACACAGAAACATTCATATAATTCATCTGTACAAATATTTAGTCATCTGCAGTAAACCTTCTTGGGAATTAATTGTTAGCCTTACCCCTCCAGTCCTCAAACTCTGTCCCAGTTAGTTTCTCCTTGCAATACCCAGCACTTGACACTCTGGGTCACATATGTATATCTTAGAGAAATCAAGCCTCAATCAATTTAGTTGTAATTTATGGCATCATTCTGTCTCTCTCAAGCATTGCCATGGACCAGTGGTCGTTCTTGTTTTTGATGTTCACATGGTCACAGTTGGGCCAGTAGAAGTCTCTTTAAACTTGTCATTTTTAAACAATCCTTTCAGATGACTCTAAATCTTTGCTAACTGACAACACGATGTTCTGGGCCTGTCCTGAATTTTCTTGGCTCAAGGCAGGTCAGGTCACCCACTCTCTGTGAAACCCTGGTTCCTTTACTAGGTAATAGCATTGAAATCCAGAATCGGCATGCGTGAGGTTCAGTAGAATTAAAGTGACATATCAGCTGCTTGCCATTTGAGTGAAGGAGCAGAAGAACATATTTATTTATAAGGTCCTGTGTTTAGGTTCATATTTTTTCATTTAGCTCTAATATTACTGTACTTTCTTATTTTAATATAGTAGTTTTAATTTTAATTTTTTTTATTTTTGGAGGAAAAACTAAACCTTATTTATTTTTTAAGACTGAAACACTTGGACAATGTGTCACAGCCTTGAGACACCAAACATAGGCTATATTATCATTTCAAGTAATAAGCTGGGTAAAAAGAAAATAAGGTCTTTATCAAAATGGTAAGGTGCTAGAGCTAGGGCAGGAACACTGCTTGCTACAAAGGCCCCAGGCAAAAGTGGTATTTGGTAAAGGGGGCGCGGGTTGCTCCTCTTTTGTTTTAAAGGAATCATAGTGGGCGCCTGGGTGGCTCAGTTGGTTAAGCGACTGTCTTCGGCTCAGGTCATGATCCTGGAGTCCCGGGATTGAGTCCCACACTGGGCTCTCTGCTCAGCGGGGAGCCTGCTTCTCCCTCTGACCCTCCCCCCCTCATGTGCTCTCTTGCTCTCTCAAATAAATAAATAAAATCTCAAAAAAAAATAAATAAAGGAATCATAGCTCAGCCCTGAGTTGCTTACTTTTTCTCCTTTGACCTTCCTGTTGCCCAGGGATTGTCTGAATAGGGCTGTGTTATTTCAGGGGGCTAAATAGGCAATACTGAGTTTAGGCTTTCATTCCATCCTGTTCGATAAAAACAGATTTTTTTTTTTTTCCAAATCCAGTACTTAATAACTCTCTTAATTAAGAAGACATCGATTCATCCTTCAATGTTCATTCCTGGATACTGGTATATAGTGCAGTCGAAGCCCCCTTGCCCTTCAAGGGAGGGTGTCACTGCAGGATTGTCCAGTGGCTCTGCTGCAGAGAGCTTCGGGGCCCATCACGGCAGCCAGGGAGAGAGGAGGGCTGCTTCCCACACCGAGCGGAGCATCACCTCTCGTGTATTGGCAGGGTCTCCCAGTTGGGAGATGTAATGTGTATTTCAAGGAACGCATATCCACATCTTCCTGGCCAGAAACAGATATCCACAAGGAAGTGTTCAAAATTCTTATTCAAACTACCTCTCCCAACTCCACATCTTAAAAATCAGCTTCAGGCCCTTGTATATAAAACAAAACCAAGCAAAACAAAGATCCAGAAACCTTTTTTTTCACCCCCTTCTAAATTAGTGACCTCCTGGATTTTGTTTTACAGCTTATGGAAAATGATTTGGTGATCCTTCTGGTAAACAGGAGTTTGGCAACAGACAGAAATACCTCTGCTCACACTAACACAGTGGTTTTTAAAATGTATTTTTCTTTTCTTTGAGCTACCTACTCTTCTGTTTTCTCTCACATAGCATTTCATTGAAATAAAGTATGAATAAATTTTTATCTTAAATCATGTCTTTATATTACAGTGTTATTTAAAAGTTATATAAATTTGAATTTTCTAAAACAATTGGGTTTTTTACCAAAAACATTTCAAAAAATAATCATTGTAATATGTTACTTATTCTACCACGTTGTGAGAAAACATAATAGTTTTATAATTTGGCATGAATACACAGGTAGAAGGCCATTGGGATGCAATGATTCATAATTTTTTTTTTTTACCTTCAATCCAAAGATCCTAAAATTTCTTACATTGTGTCGACCCATGATTTTCCTTGTTTGCCATTATCTGACTATGTTACAAGTTGTGAGCAATAAAAAGAAATTCTGATTTTCCTACATAGGGTCAGTCAGGGGATATGAGAACACAGGACTGCCGGCATTTTGGATTGTGATAAATATGCCCTTTGATATTTTATTTAATACCTATTACATTTGAATATTTACTAGTATCATTATTCATCTTTAGTCATGGTAGTTTTATTGTTGAATGTGTAGTATCTTAGAATTTTTGAAAATATAAAAATATATATGCATCACCTCAATATTTACCAGTCCAGTTTACTAAAAGCCAATTAGGAATGTCAGAAGAGACAACCAGATTATTATCACAATGGAGTAAAATTAGAAATGATCAAAGAATGATGTTAAATGTTTATGCTTGCTAAAGCTTTTTTCAAAAAGTTAACAAGAATGACTTCTGGGGATTCGTATACTTTTTATAATATTGCCTCAGTTCCACAAGAGTTAGTTCAGAAAGGACATTAGCATTTTTGAGTCCTGACATTGTACCGTGATATTTTATGTTTCTGGTACCTCCATATATTGCCAAATACCAGTCTATCCAATGCCAAGGCAAAATGAGAAAGGAGCCTGATATTTTTCATGCTCCACGGTGGCCTCGAACTCGGGGTGCAGGATGACATCCAGGGTGCCAAGCATGTTGTCTTGATGCCTGTAAAGACCCCACCAGTATTTTAAATTGACTACTAATTTGTATATCAAGTTTGCCTTGTTGCCTTTGCCTTATCTCTTACTCTCATGTTAATTATTATTTCAGATTAAGAGGATGTAGAAATTGAGGTAGGTTCCAATTCTCTGTGACCTATTAAGACTAATAATGACACTCATAGCCTTTATACGTTTTCATATAGCTTACTGAGCTCTTCCATTTCCTCCTAGCCAATACGATGGTGCTATTAATTAGGGGTCTGAAGTCTTGAAGTTGAAAGTCCCCACAGACACACTGATAACAATATTGACTTAATTAGATTCCCATCCATAATTTCTTTACCCAGTGTCAGAGGGGGCCCTTACCCTTTCTCCCCACTTCTACCTCCCACCAGGGATATGGTTCAAATATAGCTAAATGACCCCCCTTTTTTTAAAGATTTTATTTATTCATTTGAGAGAAAGACAGAGAGTGCACAAGCAGGGGGAACGGCCTGCAGAGGGAGTGGGAGAAGCAGACTCCATGCTGAGCAGGGAGTCTGACCTGGGTCTCCATCCCAGGACCCTGGGATCACAACCCAAGTCGAAGGCAGACGCTTAACCATCCAAGCCACCCAGGCACCCCTTAAAGAAAGACCCCTTAAAGAAAACCTACATCTTTCTACAGAACATCTTGCTTGTCTCTGACAGTGCACATTCATTTTGCTCCAGACAGCTGCATAAATGATTATCATATGCGTAGTATCCTAATTTATTACTTCCTAGTAGAGTAGCTATTTTGCATTTCAGATCCCATGGACTTAAGGGCCTGGGGGAATTCGGATAAAGTGCAAGAGAAAATTAAAGCTTGGGCAGAATAGCAATTATTAGAATAATGGGATTATGAGAGCCACACTGGAAAAGGAAAAGCCTAAAACTACTTAATTTCAAATAATCGTAGGATCTTTTTTTGTTTGTTTCAAATAATCGCAGGATCTTAAATCACATCTCTCAAGCCCCAGTTTAGCTTCACATTTAGGATTTCCTAGATATTCAGTAACTACGTCTCTCTTTTATGTCTTGGTACCTACATAATTAGCCTTAATCTTGCCCTCCATGTGGGTAAATAAGATTTCTCATTTACTCACTCTGCCAGCTTGTGGTGCTTTCCCCAATGAATAATCTGTGTTCTAACCAAGTCAGTAGCGGGGCTGCACCTGTCACGGCTGCCCTGTGAGCTACCAAACACACACACAAACACAACCACTGACAATGAAGTCTCTTCCTTCCTTTATTTTGTGGGGTCCCTTCCTGTCGAGCAGTACCTGCTAACTGATTTCCTTGCTCCCTGTTTGCAGATACTTCACTTCAACCCAGCCTCAGGATGGGGAAACTCTTCTCAGGCTCAGGTAAAGACAACACGTTCTTTTAGGGAAAGGGAGTGTGAGACTAAATGTAGAGAGATTACTATCGCACCATTGTATTTAATTATGCTTACTGTCCTTTCAAAGCAAAGGAATATGGCTCACTCAGATTTCCATCTTGTGGCATCTCCAGGACAATTTTTGATAATTTCTTTGTTAATTATTAATGTACCAATATTTTACTTGTGCGTTGGCCAGATTTTGGCAAGATAGTTTGGAACTAAATGTTTTACTTTTATCCTTTGATATTCACAGCCAACTTATATTGGTAAAATGAATTATTTAGTATACACGTGAGGCATATTCATTATCTGCTGTTAATAATTTTATTCTAAGGTTAATTATTTTAGTAAAATTTGTAATTAACTTTGATCACATATACTATTATGAGAAATTGTAAATAGAGGGGACATTGCTGCTTTTACTAGCATCATTATTTTCCAGTTCTTTCATGTATAATATACATGTTTTATTTCATGTGTAAATAAGACTGCAGATATATTTGGGGTCCTGTAATACATTTTTATAAATCTTTTTAATAACAGCCAGGACTTCAGTCTCAACTGAAAAGAGTTCTCTCTGATATAAACACATCGCATAGGGATTACGAACTCCACATTGCCAATGGTCTTTTTGCAGAAAAAGTATTTGACCTTCATAAGGTAAGTGTGGCCTCCCCTGTCACTGGTTATTTCCACTCTGGACCCTAGTCTTGTTCAATCCATCATTTGCAAAAAGGCTTGTGTCTTTTCTACAGAGCGATACAATGGTGATTCGTTTTTCTTATAGCTGCTAATTGTGTTGCCAGATGTCTCCAGAATTTCATCTCCCTGTTTCTAGAGTACAGCTTTACTTGAGCTGAGTGATCCCCGCATTCGGGGTCCCCAGACTGAGAGGCCCCAAAGCAGAGGAGGCCATGTCCTCTGGCAGAGGTGCGGGGCTGTAATGGGGCAGGAGGAGAAGACGGCTCATTTAGGGTTGTCCGTGGGCAGCAGAGGAAAAAGTCTCCCCACTTTTCCCCTGAGCTTTGTGTCTCCTGGGATCGTTGTGGATCCCCAGGGCTGAGTTCATCTCCTCTGTTCCAAGCCATGCCCTTTCATCTCTCCTGCCAACAGTAATTTTGCAGTGAGGTCACTTACGGAAGAGCGCCTTGTAGGGGACATAGGCAGATACGGCCAGCCACTGGCAGAGGGACAGCTCAGGCTGAACAGAAGGCGGGAGACTGGTTCCCTCGAGGTCAGCAGGCAAAGTTTTCATGTTCCTGTGCACTGTCTGTGGTATCAGTTCATTCACCATGGCTTCCTGCTCACCCAAAGACCAGTGAGACCCAGACTACACCCTCTGTGCTCCTGGGCTCAACCCATGCTTTAGAGCCCACTGTCGCTATGACAACCGGATGCTGGTTGGTGCAGTGGCCATGATTTTCTGGGCATGTTTGTTCTCCCTTGTAATTCTCCACTTGTCAGACAACCATAAAGCTTTGCTTCCGTGACATCTCTGGGCTAATCTCCACTTGCATCTTTGTCAGCTGTCTGTGTTCCACCCAACCATTATTGTCTCCTCTGTCTGTCACCCACACAGATTCTTTGCCCCTTCTGACACTGCGCCTAAGCCCTTTGGCAGCCTGCCAAGTATGAAGCATTAGGCCACTTTGTTTTTTTAACCTTTCCAAAAGAATCCTACACAGGCTTCCCAGGGCCCACCTTGTATGTTCAACTCCACATTTTGTGTCTGTTTTCCCACACATACTGCGGACTCCCTGAGGGACTGCTAACCCTTTTAACCCGGAAGTTGATGTGTCTATCATGTTACTATTTATAGCACATTTCCATGTTCCTTTATCTGGCACTCAGTGTATGCATCCAGCACAGGAGAGGTGAGATCTGATCACCAACATGGAAAATAGACACTGCTATTTTTTTCCTCCCAAACATTTACAAACACAGTTAGTTATTCTAAAAACTACTTTTGATTAAAAGTGTAACTGTTGTCGACTTTCAGTTGTCAGATCAGTACAAAGATAGATCATCTCCAAATTTTCTACATTTTGTTGTGTAACAGTTTTTTACTCATATTTGAATATGGATGAGTCTATTTGAATTGACGAAGATAATAATGTATAAATTGTCTTTACAAAAAGTATATGGAAGACCCAGCCGCCATCTCTGATACCTTCTCCACCCACCTCCCGAATCTGTGCTCAATCTGTATTGGTCAGACCTCTGTGAATGTCAGTCCATATTGCCCCAAGCTCTGCCACCATTTAGGGTGACTTCAGTGTCCCTGTGACAGCCAGCTGTGAGCTCAGGTTCCCTCCTTACAGTCTCCTGACCCTCTCTCCCTATACCAGTACGGTAACAATGCCCAAGCCACACCCTGAAACTCATCAACGCCCAGAACTGTTCCACTCCTGAAATGTATGACTGGACTTGCCCCGTCAATGGCTGCATCATTCTGGTGCTTCTCGTTCTTTCATTATTTCAGCCCCACTCTACCTGTTCTTCAACTGCATCGAGTTATGCAATTTTTCCATCTTTCCATCATCTCTCAGCTTATCAGCTCTCCCTTTCCCCCAGCAAAACCCCACCCAGATCAGTCCCATGACTTCCCTCGGCAGCTGTGCTTCGGCCACTAGGCGACGCTTGTGCCAAGCCTCAGCGTGTGTGGTCTCCACCACCACACCACGGGCTCCCAGCCCCACTAGGTGTCCTCCATGCTGTCCAGCAGTCAGCTGGGTGCTCACAGTAATTTCTCTCATTCCTCACACCAGTTACTGAAAGCTCTTCTGCTTCTCTCAATTTCCCAGCAACCCCTTATTGCCACCATCAGTTTCAACTAGGTCTGTGCCAGGAGTTCTAGGTCTCTGCTGCCTTAGATTTGTCTAGTTGGTCCTAGAGCAGGAGAAGGGCCCAGTGCCGTGGGAGCCCAGGTGAGGACCGGAAGCCATGGGATTTAGTGGGAATGTCTCTGGGTTTTCTTCAGTGCACATCCTGCTTCCCTTGGTCATCAGAATCCTGACAGTAACAGGGCGTTAGCCTCTGCCTTTGGGTGGGGTGGGTGGGCGGATGTCTGGGTCATCTGGGATAGACTCAGGGTGACACCCTGTGCTCCTCAGAACTGCTGCTCTCAGCTCCTGGGGTGGCTGGCCAGGGGAAGGGCCCGCTTGCACACCTACTGCTCTCCATCCTGCCAAGACCAAACGCTGGAACTTAGTCCTAAATTTTACACCCATTTGTCCTGTTCACCTCAAAAATAGAATTTCCATACTTGGCACAAGTGCTTTCAACTTTCAAACTTCTTCTTTTTTTAAATAAGAACTTACTTTAATACTGAAATGGAAATACATATACACAAGATGAATATTTTAGTTCTGGATAGACCATTTGATCTTCTTAAAATTAATGGAAGAATTTTCAAGTGACAAAGCAACAGTGTGTCTCTTAAAGATGAATACATTATATAAGTTCATAGACCGAATTGTATATAGAGAAAAAAACTGGACTTGAGTTGTCTTATGTTCCAGCTTCTCTTCTATAGGTAAGAGCACATCTGCTTCAGAATAATGCCTTTTCTTACTTAAGCAATAAATTCCCATGTCCACTTGTCTTCTACTTGACAAAGAAAATAGAGACCACTGGGGCGGATCCATACCCTGACTTACTCCCGGCTCCCTTTCCCTTTTCCCTTCAGTTTCAGAGGCACCACTTTGTTTAATGGATAATTCCTCCTTTTCTTCTTGCCACCCCACCCCCTCCCCTGCCCCCAGTTTCTTGGTGATGTCTCCGTCACTGTTTTTCCTGAACTTCTATCATTCTGCTGTCTTCTTCTTCATCGCATATAAACGTGCTCCAGATACATACCATCTAAATTTTTCTCTCCTTTTTTTTAAAAGTTACCCCATGAGTCTCTTCCCGCTTCTGTGTTTCTCACTCTGACAGTCTAAACTTGAAAAATCAAGCTTCTTCAGAGAGTGATATGTATAGGCAGGATCCACTTTTTCACCCTCTCTCACTGCTCCATCTATTGCAAACTAGCTTCCACCTTCCACGCTCTCCTGAAGCTGCTCCTACCAAGGTGACTAATGGCTTCCAGGGGACGCCAAGCTATGGGCACTTTGCAGTTTGGGTCTTACCTGCCTCTTTAGTATTCAACACTACTGGGGCTCCCTGAAACTTTCTCCTCTCATGGTTTCTATGGCATTGAGTTCTCCTGATTTTCTACCTTCTCCTTCATTTCAGTTTCCTTTGTTTATCTTTATTCCTCCACTCATCTCTGAAATACTGGTGTTCTTCAGCGTTCCGCCCTCTGGCCTCTTCCACTTTGAGCCTACTGTCTCACCCAAGGAGAGATGATCTACTTAGAAAGTTTATAGTTCCTTGATGTTGTCCTCCGTACCTCCACAGCTCTCTGTGGTTGTGTGATGAGTCATTCCTCGCCCTCGGTGCCGTGCTCATCTCTCCGCCTGCCTACTGACTGCCAGTCCCCGGGTGGGCATCGACAGGTTCTTCAGCACACCATCTCTCCTGTCCTCACACATTCTCTTTCCCCTGGGTTCTCTTTCGGTGAATGACCTACCAGGTGTTTTGATCAACTTTGACATCTCCCTTTCCTGGAGCTTCACAGTCCATCAGTGAAGAAGACCTAATAGATTTTCCTTCTACTTTCAAAGAAAAGTTATTTTGAAATAATTGCAAACTCACATAGAAGTTCCAAGTATTGTAGAGAGAACACTTTTCCCCTGAACCATTTGAGATGCTTTATCATTTTTGGATACTTCCATGTAATTCCTATAAACAATGACATTCTTCTACATAGTCACGATACAACCATCAAGATCAGGAAGTTAACAGTGTGCATTACTTCAGCTCATCTTCAGATCCTTTTGAGTTTCACCAGTCAGCCCAACATCATCCCTCATAGCAAAGGACTTAGTTCAGAATCATGCATTATATTCTGTTGTTGACTCACTTTTAGTCTCCTTAAATTTGGAACATTTCATAGCCTGTCTTGATTTTCATGATCTTGACACTTTGATAATTATTCACAGTGTCCAGTTTTAGGCCAGTTATATTTTAGAACGCCCTTCAGTGTGGGTTTGTTTGATGTGTCTTCATGATTAGAGTCCTGTTTTCTCCCAGCTTTACTGAAATATGATGAATATGTAATATAAGTTTAGGGTGTACAACATGTCGATTTGATACACTTATATATTATGCAAGGATTATCACCATAGCATTAGCTAACACTTGCTCCAGATTTGAGGGAAACATCCAGGTGTTTTTTTTTCGTTGTGTTATCGCTGTGGCACGCTAGCAGGATTCTGATTTATCCCATTGCTCATCCTGCCATCTTTGGTCACGTGATTACAGGGATGTCTGCTGGGTTTCTCTGTTTTGAAGTTACTCTTCTTCCCTTTGTTGTTAAGTATTTTGTGAGGAGCTGCTTTCAGGCTGTGTAACTATCTCATTCTTGATGAAAACATATTTGTTTATTTATGATAATACTGTTTATTTATAACAATATGCTGTCCTGTTTTCGCCAAAGGGTTGTAATCCATCATATTATTTTCATGCTCAAATTATCCCTTCTATTGGCGTCTGGGTTTGTTTGACATGCCCCCCTCATTTGAGCACTTTCTTTCTGGCACCATGAGATGTTCCAGTCGCATCTTCTTTTCCTGCCTCAGCCCTAGAATCAGCCATTTCTCCAGGAGCCTTAGTTCCTTTTTAGGAGAATACATGCATATATTAAATCAATGTTCATCTTTTTACCTAAATCTAGTGAAACCCACGAGTTCATACTGATATCTACAATTTCCATCAAACACCACAGGGTTCATTTCTTTTGTTTTGTTTTCTCTCTTTCTGTGTTTATTTAACTCCCTTCTCCAACAGTGAGAAACCTGGCTGCCATTACTCTTACATATTTACTTGTTTGACCAGTCTCCCTCTATGTAACCCATTTCCCATCACTGATGCTGTTGCCCCTCCAAGTGGGAAAACACCTTCTTCATCCCATGAGAGACTCTGCCCCTCCATGCTAGGCTGCCTCTCCATGAATATACCTCTTCCCTCCACTTAGTCCCCCACATCCCATGGTGGTCTGCCCACCACAGAGATGTTCCTCTCACTTTTTTGGGCTTTGACCCCTACAGGGATGTCTACCTCACACTGTTTAGGATCTAACATCTGCATGAGGCCACCCCTCCTCAGGGATGCCTCTGGATTCTGCCTACACTTGAATTCCAGAGCTGGGCTTCCCTGACAAGGCAATGTGTTCTTTGTCTCCTTTGGCCACTAATACTTTGTGTTGAATTGCTCCTCACCGGGATGGGGCTCTGCCATCCAGCTCTGCCACACTGGTCCTCCCCACACTGAGATGTATACCTACCTAGATTTGCCCCTCGTAATGGCTTTGAGTCTGACTTGTTCAAGAAGGAAGTGGAAGGCTAGGGGTAAGAAAGAGCTAGTTCTACCTTCTTCGTGTATCTCTAAAGTTGGTTTTGTCCTCCCCATGGCCCTGGAAACTTCCAGTGCCTCAGTTCAGGACTTCTTTATATCCCTCAGGATAAACTATAAGGACATTTTAATAAGTCCCTCTATCTCCAGTCAGTTTTCTTTTCTATGCTGATTTCAGAGTCCCCTTTATGAAATGCACATTTAATTATATTACTTCCCTTTTTAAATCCTTTTAATAACTCTCCCTAAAATAAAATGAAAGCTCCTTGTCAAGGGAAACAAGGCACTCATGCTTTTCCTCTGTCCTGGCTCATGTTCTCTATTTCCCCCTTTCACTACATGCTTCAGTCATCACAAATTCCTGCTGGTCTCCTGAGTGTGCAAAGATCCTCTTACTCCTCTGAGGGTACTACTAGTTGGAGGGCTCACCTTTTCTGCTCATCCTCTTCAACTTGACTTCTTTCTTTTTTTTCTTTCAAATGCAGGCCAGGTCCAGGGGCTTGAGCTTTATCTTAAGTACAAGAAGTAGCCTGGAAGCCTTCTTAATGCTTTCAGTAGGAATGGGGTGACACAAGCAAGGGAGATGAGCGAGGACACTGTTGAAGTACTTATGGTGAGAAAGCAGTGGTAAAGCCAAGGGAGTGGGCTTTAGCTGTAATCCCTGTTAGCCTCCCCTAATCCACTTCAGATAAACTTAGGTTCAGATAGTGTGCTTGCTGTGCAAATTCAGTTTCGGGTTCTCCAGCAACCCATCCAGCCATATTTCATATTTCTAGCCATATTTCCTCATCTTTGAGTGAGGAATGAGTCCTTGAGTAAGATGGCGAAAATGATGAGTAAGATGGCGAAAATGAAGAGACAAGTTCAAAACCAGAATTGTTATATGCTTAGTTGATGGTGACTTGTGACTATAAGAACTGTGTATTACTTATAGAACTGTAATTATTTATCTTTATAGAACTATATTGAGTGTGTTGAAAAATTATACCATGCCAAAGTGGAACGAGTTGACTTCACAAATGATATAGAAGATACCAGATATAAAGTTAATAAATGGATTGAAAATGAAACACATGGTGAGTGCAGCCCTATTTTTCTACAAGATTTGTCAGTGATATATGAATACTGAGAATGGTCAGCCTTAAAGCTAGACATCTTTTGTAAGACATGCCAGGAAAATTTCCCCCTAATCCAAAGTAATGATGCTGCTATTGAATATTTCTCATGCACTGTTGGTGGTAAGGCAAATTGGTGCAGCCACTGTGAGAAAGATAATGGAGGTTCTTCAAAAAATAAAAAACAGAATTATCAATATGATCCAGTAATGCCACCTCTGGGTATTTATCCAAAGGAAATGAAAAAACACTAATTTGAAAATATATATGTACGCCTGTGGTTATTACACCATTATTTGCTGTGGCCAAGCAACAAGTCGGTTCCAAGTTGCTGTGGAAGCAACCCATATGTCCCTCAGTAGATTAATGGATAAAGAAGATGTGATATATATCTCTATACCTAGATAGATAGATAGATAGACAGACAGATAGGAATATTACTCAGCCATAAAAGAGATGAGATCTTACCATTTGCAACAATGTGGATGGACCTAGAGGGTATAATGCTAAGTGAAATAAGTCAGAGAAAGACATATTATTTCATTCATGTGTGGAATTTAAGAAACAAAACAAAGAAAAAAAGAGGCAAGCAAAAAACCAACTTTTTTTTTAAAAGATTTTATTTATTTGTCAGAGAGAGAGAGAGAGCACAAGCAGGGGGAGCGGCAGGCAGAGGGAGAAGCAGGCTCCCCGTCGAGCAAGGAGCCCGACGTGGGGCTCGATCCCAGGATGCTGGGATCATGACCTGAGCCAAAGGCCGATGCTTAACTATCTGAGCCACCCAGGTGCCCACAAAAATCCAACTTTTAAATACAGAGAACAAACAGGTGGTTACCAGAGGGGAGGTGGGTTGCAGGATGGGTGAAAGAGGTGACGGGGATGAAGAGTACACTGACCTTGATGAGCACCAAGTAATGTACAGAATTGTTGGATTATTATATTGTACACCTGAGACTTAATATAACACTGTATGTTAATTATACTTCAATTAAAAGAAAAACAAATGGTGGTTACTAGAGGTTGGGGGTTTGTGTGTGAAGGGGAGTTGTTCAATGCATTTAGAGTTTCAGTTTTGTGAGACGAAATAAGTTCTGAAGACGTGATATACAACAAGGCATGTATAGTTAATACAATAACCTGTTAAGATGGT
This sequence comes from Callorhinus ursinus, assembly GCF_003265705.2. Classification (NCBI taxonomy): domain Eukaryota; kingdom Metazoa; phylum Chordata; class Mammalia; order Carnivora; family Otariidae; genus Callorhinus; species Callorhinus ursinus. Next base: position 12,156,811 of record NW_027397073.1, on the reverse strand, counting down.
AAATTTGATGTTATGATTTTTAATCACATTAAAAAATGGGGAGCAAAAATTCCTCACAATCCTAGCACCTCAACAAATCACTGCTTCCTTTTCCCATTTTCTATTCTAGTCCTCGGCTTTATGCACAAAGAATAAATTGACCTAGTTATGTTCGGAGCCTACGTTCGCATCTGTGTCTATATTTTTTTTTCTTCACATTCTATCTCCCACGTATTTACAGACTACTTTGCAATTTTCATGACCATTTAATTCCATAGACCAAGTATGAAATAAAGAATGTAAGCATATCCTTAATAGATTTTATATTTATTATATGGCAGAATGATAATACTTGGGATATATTGGTTACATCAAATAAATTATTAAATAAAAAAAGAAAGAAAAATTGCTTTAGTATTGGTCTACAATGTGGTTCTGAGTAATCTTAATAATTTGAATGCTTTATACTTTTCAGAAATCTTACCTATTACATTATCTCATTGGATTGGGAAATAATCCTATGAAACAAATATTGATTTCATTATGACCATTTCATAAATTACTATGTGGGAAATATATTTTATATCATTGCTTCTTCTAAAAGATGGATTCTTTGTCTTTCATTTAAAACCCTCTTCATTTAGCAAAATAATGTATGTGGCAAAAGTGGTACCTTCCAGAAAAAGTGCATTGCTTTATTGTTAAGTGTTTTTCACATAGCTAAAACCGAATTCCAGCAGATGTTCTGGCTGAGTTCAAAACAAATAAGGAAATGTATTCATTGCTCTTTTGTTGATCAGTTGCTTCCAAACCTAGTCATTTCTTTACTTAAGGCCTGACCTGGATTTATACTCCGAACAATATACCTGTATTTGCTGAGTCTGGTTCTGTCTCAAAAGTATGAAACATGTGACTTGCAAACATTCAACATACTACAGCTAGTCCTGGGAATAAGAATACAGTGTCTCAGTTTTCTTTTTGTTTGTTCATTCATCATTACCTCAGTAGAGGGTTATTTTGACCATCATCATTACTTCAGTAGAGGGTTATTTTGACCGTTAGCCACCACATGTTTCAAATGTACTAATCCCAAACCAAGGGGAACTATGCAATTGCTTTTCCTAATAACTGAATGGAATTCTATTTAGTGTGTAGTTTGTAAGGGTATCAGATTGCTAATACCTTTTTCCATCTGGACCAATTACTTATTTCTCTTCCTTCTTTCTTCATGCAAATATATCTTAAAATTATTCTTATTTTGATAAGCATTTGTTCTCAATGCTCATTTGGGGGGAACACCTCAAAATACTGCCAACATTCCAACAAACCCACCCAGGTCTTATCACCCCTTCCCCATCCTCCACACACTACCAAGTCCTTTTAAAAGGACTTTTAAAAGGTACATCTGACCCATCATGGCCATGTCCTTTCTTATCTTCCAATGAATCCTGAACAATCATTTTCCATTGCCTTCAGGATAACCCAAAATTATTAACAGACTTTCAAGGCTCTTCATTTTCGGCCCCTGCTTCTAACCTTTCCAACCCTACTTTCCCTCCACATCAGAATGAGTTAGGGTTTCCCCGAATACACTGTGCTCGTCCAAGCTTCCATGTGTTTGGATAAACAGCCTCTGCTATATGCAGTTTCTCTCCACCTCCCACCTTGCCATCAGCTCAAGCAGAGGGCCAAGCCAGAGATGGTGCCCCTCATCTGTGCTTCCACAGCACACTCAGCACGTGGCTGTGGTACCAGTGTGTACAGCTGCTCCCCGGTGCTGGACCGTGAGCCCAGTGATGGCATGGACTGTTCTTGCATGGTTGTGATTCAAATCTCGAGAATAGGGTTGACATCCAGCAAAAATCTTGTTCATGTGGAAGGAAGGATGTAATTAGCCCAACAGAATGGAGTTAAATTCCATTTGGAGTGCTGTGGCCTCGTTGAAGCAGGAGAGGTATTTTGGTGCTTACCAGCAAGAAGGGGCTTGGGAATTGTCTTTCCGGGTCAGAATCCTGGTGCCCTAACTTTCTTGTTGTGTGATGTTGTACAGATTACTTCATCTCTCTGTGTTCCAGCTTCCTCAACAAGAAAGTGCCTGCCTCACAGAGATTTTGTGAGGATTAAACCAAATATTGCACATAAAGTGTTCAGAGAGTACCGGACGGAGCAATTGCTCATGGGTTATTACTAATATCATTGTATTACAATTATGTCATAAGGAAAAATATCATGTTCACCTTGTCTTTTTAAAAATTACATTAACAGGGCACCTGGGTGGCTCAGTTGGTTAAGCGTCCGCCTCTTGATTTTGGCTCAGATTGTGATCTCAGGGTGGTGAGATGGAGCCCACAACGGGGGTCCATGTTCAGTGGAGACTCTGCTTGAGATTCTCTCTGCCTCTGCCTCTGCCCCTCCCCCTGCTCTCTCTCCCTCTCTCAAGTAAATAAATAACTCTAAAAAAATAAAAATAAAAAATTACATTAAAATTTCACGTTTTTTCTCCATTTATTTTTCAAAAGGCAAAATCAAGAGCATCCTTCAAGCAGGTAGCGTAAGCTCTTCAGCTGTGATGGTGCTGGTGAATGCTGTGTACTTCAAAGGCAAGTGGGAGTTGGCCTTCAACAAGAATGAAACTGTAAATTGCCATTTCAAATCTCCCAAGGTATGGAAATCTTCTTAAGAAGTTTTTTTTTTTTTTTTTTTTTTTTGCCAGGGGGTCTGGGTGGCTCAGTCGGGTAAGCATCTGCCTTTGGCTCAGGTCATGATCTCAGGGTCAGGGTCCTGGGATTGAACCCCACATCAGGCTCTCTGCTCAGCGGGGAGTCTGCTTCTCCCTCTTACTCTCCCTCTGTGCTCTCTCAATCAAGTGCATAATAAAATCTTACAAAAGAAGTGTTTTTTTTTTTTTGTCATAGGATTCCTTCGCAGAAATTATGGAATTTACATAGACAAATGATGGATTCATCATTTCTTTACTTATTTCTTCTATTGCTTACCAACACCATATGGGGAATTGTTTATAAAACAACCTATTTTCCTGATAATGCAGGTTATGGTACACTACTGGAGGTGTCCCATAAATTGATATTTCTTAGAATATATTCAAATTTGAGAAAGGCAAATTAAATGCCTTTAATTAATTAAATGAATTCATTTATGAATTCATTTTAAGATATTCTAGTTGGATGCCTATAAGAAGAAAATACGACAAAAGTATGCTTTTCATTTTTTGTGATTCTAACTGTGGGGTGTATAGTTCCAGTAATTTAATATCAGTGATTTTTCCTGAGTTAAAGCAAGGATGTGTTTCCTTTTACAAAGGAAGAAATTATGTTTAGTCAAGTTATGCATTCCCAAGTGTCAGTCTTAACCAACTTTTGTAAAACATACTCTTGTGTGTGTGTGTTTTACCAATTTGTATACAATAATCTTAGAGGATAGTAGAAACATCAAAGGCTTTGGAGTCAGCAGTGCTGTGTTGGGGCTCTTGCCTTGCTTCATTGCCAATCTGCATTGTCTTAGGCAAGTTAGCTCAACCACCGTAGACCTTCCCATCCTCACAAACGAGGCGATTCCAGTAATTGACTTCTAAAGTTTCTTTCAATCACTCAGCCTTTTGTGTTGAGACAGAGAAACTCAGGTTAAACTTTTAAACTTAGTTTTATTTATTGAAATGTTCTTTCTGCATTTTTCCACATCAGAAGTTTTAGACATAGGAGTGCTGAGAGCTGGTAGAAATCAAAGGTCACTGAATGAATGATAAATATTGCTATGAATACTATAGATTTTTTTCTATCATCAGAAGTAAAATACAGACCAGTACTATCAAAATCACACAATTTAAGAATGAGGTATTATAAAAATAAAAAATCTATAGCATTCATTTTTAGTTATAATGCTATTTAATAATTATTTGTTACTATATAGACATTTTCAGATAAAATGCTAAGTGCAAAGCAATGTACCAAGTGCTAGGTATGTTAACGCACATAATCTTTACAGCAGTCCTATGCAGTAGAGAATAGTTTTACCTCCATTATATTGATGAAGGAATGGAGGCACAGAGAAGTAAAGTAAATTGCCCAAAGTTGCACAGCTGGAAGTTTTAAACTCAGGCAGTTAATCTCAAAGTCTGTGCTTGTATCCCTAAGCTCTGGACCACTGCAACCACTCTTGGCAGCAAGTCAGGAAAAATCTACAGGATCAACTGGACAAAAACTGAAGCACTATTCTTATAAAGTGAAATAAGGTGGGCTAATAAAAATTTTTTTGTGACTTGACTTTCAGTGTCCCGGGAAAGCAGTCGCCATGATGCATCAAGAACGGAAGTTCAATTTTTCTGTCATTAGAGACCCGTCCATGCAGGTTCTTGAGCTCAAGTATCATGGTGGCATAAGCATGTTCATTATGCTGCCTGAAAATGACCTGTCCCAAGTAAGTTGCTACTGCTGCTTTCACTATAGGGGAATTAGAAGATTTTTAGGATAGTATGGATTGTGTTTTTATGCATCAGCTTTATGATTTCAGGTTATAAGAATTAGAGATTTACCCCCTTATTCATTTATTTGACAAATATTTAAGTAGTACCTACTCTGTGCCAGACACCGTTATAGTTACTGAGATTGATTTACTTCAGTTTAATATAATTTTAGTTGAATAGCTATGAAATTGGAACCCTCTCAAACCTCAACCTCGGAGGGGATATGGCACGAATTTAGGTCTTTGCACTTGGCCGTGAAAACAGTCTTTCATGTATTATTGGAATTTGGACAGACTAAGTATTTTCAGGCAGGAATGATACTGTGGGGTCTGGAGTCCCGGGCCTTTGCACATTGAAATGTATGGTCTCATTCTGAGCTGCTGTGTCTCTGGGAAAAGCAGAGGTTAGGGACTGCCCTGTGACTAGTGTGGCTGGGGCAATGGACCACACAGTGCAAGGGCAAAGAATGGTAGCCCTGCAAAGCCAGGGAGCATCACTGTATCTCAGATCCTGATCTTTCAGGCTTGTGAATGTGGCCTCCTGAGCCTGTGACCTGAAATCCCAGAAGCCTGGATGTCAGGTCCCTCTCTGTAAATGGAATAATAGACACCATCCATTGAGCACCTACTATGTTCCAGGCCATGTACTCTAAGCTGCATTTATGTTATCTCTTTTGATCCATACAGCAGTCACGTGGCACAGGGAAAGGAGGGTCATTTGATCGATTTGTCTGAAAGATACATACATATGTACAAATATGTGTGTGTGTACACATATATCAGCTGCCCTAAAATGTTACAACTAAAGTTTAAAATATTTTTTTGTGTTTTGGTTAGTAAAATAATGACTGTTGCTTATGAAATAACTGGAAGGTAGAAAGAATATAAAGAAATGCTCCTCCTACCTAGAGGCATTACTTCTCTCCATCCTTTTTCTATGATTTAGAAACATGATTTTAGAACTTTGGAAATATAATTTCTAGATGCACAAAATCACAGAATCATTATAATGATTTTCATTTAGTTTCATTTTAATTACCTTTTTTGACATGAACAGCAAGAAGAATGTCATGAAGTTGCTATTGTTAAACCTAAAGTGACAATATAAAATATTGGTACTCATATTAAATGAATAATTCACTTGATAATCTTTATCACAATTAGATTTTAGCATACATCAATTATTTTAACTTCAAATAATGTACAATAACAGAGAAAAGTAGCCCATATAAAATAAACAGCAGATAACTCAAAAGATAGATTTGATCTTCTTTTTTTTTTTTTAAAGATTTTTATTTATTTATTTGACAGAGAGAGAGAGACAGTGAGAGAGGGAATACAAGTAGGGGGAGTGAGAGAGGGAGAAGCAGGCTTCCTGCAGAGCAGGGAGCCCGATGTGGGGCTCGATCCCAGAACCCTGGGATCACGACCTGAGCCGGAGGCAGACGCTTAACGACTGAGCCACCCAGGCGCCCCAAAGATAGATTTGTTCTTATACATATTGTCTAAGTTTTTCTTTTCTGTAATAGATTTTCCTAATAATGTTTGGATCAGATGAGTATAAATGTATATTCCTACTTTATCCTACAGACCTACATAATCCTACGAAACTAAATAATGGGGAAGTTGGCTTTATAGTGAGTTAAATGAGGAAAAGATTCTAATTCAGAATGAGAAGTTATTATAGATTAACCATAAACTGGATAATTTACACACATAAAATTTAAATTAGACAAAATTTGATTATACAAATTTAGGTCCTTGATAAGGATAGCTGTGAAAAGCTATCTTTAGGATTCCAGTGAGACTGAATTTGTGAACAAATACTTACATATAAGATTTGTAAACAATGTGCATGAAAAATCTTCCCTGTATAAGTCTGGATTGTCTCTGATCAATGGTCAGTGTTCAGGAATTGGTGAGTTCCATTGTGAATCAGTGGGGGCAGCAGTGATGCTGGAGAGAGAGAGCTGTGGGTTCCTAGCTATGTAACCTCCGTGCCCAGCTATGCAATTCGGCACATTTCCTACAATGTCTTGAGTTTCAGTTGTTGCATGTGTTGAGTAGGAGGGTATATTTGGATCCAAGCCCCCCAGATGGTGTAGGTGACTGTGCTACGAGGTGCTAATCACCTAAACCCTGGAGGCTAGAGCTCTGGGCTCCTTGCCTTGGGCCACCTGCGGTCCCATTGGTTATTCCAGCAAGCTATGGAAACATTACCATTTTCTATGTCTTCCATGATGGGAAATGGTCAAGAAATGCTGACTTAAATGACCACGGAGCTCCTTTCTCCTTCTCATGATCTCTGCTACCCTAATTCCTTCACCTGCCCATTGTTCCACTTTGGCTGTATTTGTTCATATGCGGGCAGAGAACAGAAATGCCTTGAAATACAGGTAAGTCACACCTTGTCATAACAGAGCAAATTAACCATGATTTGTGAAAGAGTGCTTGAACTATTAGTGTTAATAACTTCCCATTTTCAGACTCCCCTGGACCCACTGACATACTTACACTCAAATATCCAGGAGAGGATAATTATGAAAAACCATCTATCTTTGTAGTTGGTGTTTTAACTGTCTCTTAAGCATATTGAATTGCCTTTTCAATATTCCTACAGATTGAAAACAGACTGACCTTTCAGAATCTAATGGAGTGGACCAGTCGAAGAAAAATGAGCTCTCAGTATGTTGAGGTGTTTCTTCCTCAGTTCAAGATAGAGAAGAATTATGAAATCAAACACCACTTAAGAGCCCTAGGGCTGAAAGACATCTTTGATGAATCCAGAGCTGATCTCTCTGGTATGGCTTCAGGAGGCCGTTTGTATTTGTCCAAAATGATGCACAAGTCCTATATAGAGGTCACCGAGGAGGGCACAGAGGCCACTGCTGCCTCAGGAAATAACATCGTAGAAAAGCAGTTCCCCGAGTCCAGGGTGTTCAGAGCTGATCGCCCCTTTCTCTTCGTCATCAGGAAGGATGACATCATCTTGTTTAGTGGCAAAGTGTCTTGCCCTTGAAAATCCAGTTGGTTTCTATTATAGTAGTCCATACCACATCAAGGAACCACCACAAGAGAATAGATTTGAGCATAATCAAAGCACACGGTGTTTCCTTTGTGTTTACTTCCTTCTAATATTGGTCGGCAGATGATTTTGGAGACTTGACCCTTTGCAGACACCTGGTTGATTGTCCTCACCCTGCTTTGGCCTTTCTACCACTGTGTGCCTCACCTATTGCTAAGTTCATTATCTTTCTGACCCAACTCAACTCATTCCCATCATCCCCCCCCTGCCCCGCCCACCGGCCCCATGGCCCCTTGCACCCGGAGCTGGGCATCACGTCTGGGAACTGCTGGTAAGGACAATGTAGAAGCAGCCCTAGGGGCTTGTCTGAAACTCTCTAGTTAATCCCAGTTATTCGAGTGTCGTTGAAATGAGCTTGGAAGGAGGCCTAGCTACTGAATGTAGCTGGGGAGGCTAACCTTTCCCTGCTGACCTAAGAAGACACTAGAGAGTTTCCTTTCACCATCTGATTTGAAATCAGTGTCGAATTTAGATGCCAAAAAAATACAGATTTGGGATTGGGGGACAACTAAAATACTTCATTAATAATTTCAAGCTCATGTCTTTCGGGCTTTCCTTGATAGAGATTTTTCTTTTCCTTGATAGAGACTTAACATGTACATAGTTTTCAAACATTATGTATCTTTGAACTATTGCCATTTGTTATTTACAGTACATATTTCACGTGCTGTATAGTTTATTCTCTATTTATCAAAAATAAATAAATACAACATGACTGTACAGTGTGATTGTTCTCCTCTGACTAACTGTGAGACTACCAGCACTTTCTTTATTTGCTAGGCCACGCAAATTGGCAACAAATAAAAAGAATGCTTTTTATATATAAATCTGATTTGGTTCAATGTTGCTAATTTATTTCACATGAAAGTTACTTTTCCAGAGGCATAGGCTGATAAGGTAATTTTAAATAATTTTAAATACTAAGATTTAAGTTCACAAAACAGTTAAAAAATAAATTGAGAATCAGTAGACCAAGCTGAACTCACTTAGGATTTTATAAACAGCCCATTGAATTGTGTTTTTATCACAAAAGACTTTCACCTGAATAGGAACTAAATCTGGAGTAGTATATAGCATGGCACTGTGGTGCATAATACTAGACCTGGCAGCTATTTGATTTTCAACAGTTGTGGAATTCATGAATATGGCCTGAATGAGTTAATGTGACATGATTTGAGAGATGTAGAAAAGCTTCCGACCAAAATAATTTAATTGCTCACCTGCCATGCCTGAAATAACTATTATGTCTTTCAGAGACCTTTGTTGGGGTGGGGTGGGAGGGAGTGAAATTAACCGATACGCAGTGGTATGTCTCTCTCTCTCTCTCTATATATATATATGTATATTTTTTTTTTTTTAAAGAACTTATTTTTCTGATTAACTCCATTCCCACCTATTGCCATTCAAAAATGACGTACTTCTAGACTCTGTCCTTAGGTGGTAAAGATACAAGAAGGGGGTCCAGGAGCATGCATTCTGATGGCCGCCATGCTGTTCAGAAGCATGAATACTTTTGTCTGCTGGTAGGGTTTTCTGGGCAGCCATGGTGGGACTCACAGCTGCTGAGGTTCGAAGAAAGCACCCAGGAGCGTGAGGGTCAGGTCTGTGAGGAAATCATATGGAAAAACTGGTGCGAGCTTTCCCTACAACTCGGTTGGTCCTGCGCATCCATATGTCCACCTCATGGTTAGGGCCCCAGCTCATGCAGAGAAGGGCTACCTTGTCCAGTCATGATCTAGGCTTCATTTGGTGTCACTTCCACAAACCTGAAACAGCTTCGGAAACTGCGGCAGTTGTGGAAGCATGATGTTTCCTGTGAACGTTGTCAGTACACCTCGGGTTCAGGGACAGCAAAAGTAACGCTGCTGAACCTGTCTTAGCATTGAGCTTCCTGCTTCTTGGGGCAGGAGCCGTGACTGATTTGTTTTGTATCCCAACATCCCTAGAACAGTACTTAACATATAGTGGATCAAAAACTAATGATGTAATGTATGGTGATTAACATAACAATAAAAAAATTTAAAGGGGGGGAAAACATATAGTGGGCACTCACTGTGTCTTTAGGATAAATGTAGTTGGTAGTCCCAAGGGTGTGATTTGACGTGGAAATGAGACCCTCAGGGACCGCTTCGGTGTAAGTTCAAGTCATTGATCTTGTAATCGATTTCTTTTTACAAAGATGACTTTTTATGTTTTAGAGTCATGTTTTTTCAATCTGCTTATTTAACCATAGGTATTTCCAGAGCTCTTCTCCTCTTACTCAAAATTCTATATATGATCCCGTCTGAACACATGGCTTCCATAATAGCTGATGACACCTAGCTATATGCTTACTTCATCCCAATTCATGACTGCCTCCTGAAAAGCCCACCGAACGTCCTGGAGTAAAACTAAACATGTCTCAGCTAAAACACATCACCATCCTCTACATGATCTTCTTGGGGGCCAGCTTCTAGTGAAGGACAAATATCGTCTAAAACTCTAAGCTCAAACCATCAAGATTATCTTTGTATATTCCTTCTTTTTCACACTGTGACTGTTCACCAGTGTTACCACTTAAAATGTCTCTTGAATTTATCTCCTTTTCTTTCTTCCTATCAGCACTGCTCGAGTTTAGACTGTTCACGTCTGTAGTTTGTTTCTTATCTGTTCTCTCTGCCTCTTGTGATTTGCATTTCCCTCTCACGCTTAAGCCCAAAGTCATGAAGATTTCTATGTTTTCATCCGTAGATGCCAGTTATCTTCCTGAAACACAGATCGAACAAGTCACTTTCTTATAAAGAACCAACGGCTCTTCACCACCTAAGGACAGAGCCTAAACTCCAGCATGACCCTCCAGGCCTTCCACAATTTTCCTTATCCTCCTCTCCACCTGGTCCTGCCTCTCCCTGTCAAAGACTCTGAGCTCAACATACCTTGGACTAATTGAAAACCCAATCTACTATTTTGTGTTGTTCAGCCTGTCGCCTCTGAGTGGCACACTGTCTCCATCTTTGCTCAATACCCATTGAATTGTTCAAGCAGCTGACCACATTCATGTTCCCTGGGGAGAGCTCCATTCACGTGGACTCACAAAACACACTGCCTCCTTTTATGAGGTTTGAGCTATGCTCAAATTTCTTGCTACCCTCTGTTTGTGTGTGTGTGTGTGCGTGCGCGCACGCACGTGCGTGCATGCGTGTGTGCATGCGTGTGTGCACGTGGCTTCCTAGATTATAAGCTCTTTAAGGGTAGCGTATGGCATATGACAGGTATTCCTTCCTCATTTTAAATGAATAAATTCCTTTAAGGTCCCAAGAAAGGACAAAAATCAACCAGAAAGTGTAGTGCAGACAGAGACTCTGGCCAGATAACAGGGGCCCTTGCCAGCCTTTGGCCCCACCTCCATGAGCGCCTCCTTGAGAGCATGCTATTTTTCACCAGTCACATGCCAAAGCCTCTATAAGGGCAAGATCTTTAAGGTGGGCAAAAGAGCATCGTTGGATCTTCTGTCTCTGCAGGAGCAGGAAGAAGCTTTTTTCCACCCATTTTTCAATGAAGAGGGAGAGCAGTATTGTCATCTTCTTCACCACATCGCTGCTTTATCATTTACAAAATGTTTTCACAGTGCCACTCACTGTGACATCTCATTTCTCCTTTCACTCCTGTAAGGTGGAAACTATTACGATTATTAATGTTATTTTCATTTCATAAGGCAAATTAGGGTTAGAGAAGTTGAACGATTGCCTAAGATCCTGTGTGCTCTGTCCATCATAACCCACTGCCTTGGACGTCACGGATCTCACCTGTGCCTTGGCTCTGCTCAGAGTCCTCTTATCTCGTGCTCCAATGCCTCACATGTTTCACACCTTCTTTGGCATGCCTCCTGGCTGACACCCTCTGTCTCTAATGAGCTCAGGCTTTCCTGAAACACCACACCTCCTATAAATTTGGGCAAATTCATAATTACATGACTCTGTGTTCTTATATTTGGGTCATTTATGCTTTTATGATTTGGGTGATTTAATTTGACTACATATTATTTGTCCTAATAATAAACTTCTTGAGAGTTTATATAGGAATGATAATGATAGTGCAAACTCTTCTAATCATAAACTCTCCTAAGTATAAACTCTGTGAAACAAGGGACAGTTATCTTCTGCTCACTTTGTAATTTCTCTCCAGCACATTCTGTACCCCTTCACTGACTGACAGTTTCTGCTCATCAACAGGGAAAGGCAGCATATGTGTCTGTAATCATCTGGTTATCTTTTGACACTAATATTTCATTTCTGTCCCTACAAACGTCCTAGAATTTGTAAAACCCAGGACTAGGTTCATAAGCTTAATCGTCCCTTTAGATGCCAGTAGCACCTTGAAGAAGAGAAGGCCGCAGTGAGTTTACCTAAAAGTGGTAAAGAGTTGGCTATCAGAACTTAATTGTGTCATGAAACATTTCTTTGATACTCTCTTTTCTTCTCCTTGTTTCTTGCCCGTGGCATTGTGAACCAAAAGAAGACCACTGAACTTGAAACACGAAAGTTCTTTAGTAAAACTGAAGATGACTAATCTTTTGCAAATATTGAGGTTTTTTTTTTTTTTTTAACAAAGCAAAATAATATACCTTGGTGTACTCAGTGCTTTGGGAGGGAAAGAAAAGGGAGAAGAATGAAAAGCATATGGAGGGAAGAGCAGACAGACAGAAATACTTTCTCGATATTTTAAAAACAGTCCATTTTAAAATGTAAAATTTTTCTCCAAGTGTGTCTCTTCAGACAAGACTCGTCAATGCTGCTAAGAGTTTGAGTCTGAGGCAGGGTGGACCTTCACAAGTTTTGCAAGTTGTAGTAGGGTGATAAGTTCTACGAATGAGGGTAGCGATGCTGTGGAAGGGTGAAATGGGGGCTTCTAAACCAGTCCTGGAAGGATAGGAAGGCTTCCTGGAGGAAGGGCTGTCGTAGCTCAAACCAGAAGAATGAGGAGGTAAAGGGACTGGGAGGGGAGGGGAAGAGGGTTCAGTAGAGGCACCAGCATGTTCCAAGGCCCACAGTTGAAAGACCATGGGCTCCTCTGAGAGCTGCTGGGGTGACCACGGGATGCAGAGGGCAGAGGGCTATGAGTGGTGGGCTGGGGGGAGGGGGGAGCAGGTACTGGCCCTGGGCACCACCATGTGGAGTTTGCCTTTGTTCTAAGTTTGATGTAAGGGCAGAAAGGGCTTCAAGGAGGGGAGTGCCATTTTCAAGTTTATAGTTTGAAGGATTGTGTTTGGTGTGTGGATGCTGAGCTAGATAGAGTGCTACAAGACTGTTAATGGGCAGAACTGGGCAGCGGTCCAGCTGGGAAGTGACGATGGTCTGGACCACAATGTAGGTATAGGGTAGACAGAAGGGAATGAGGCTGACAAATTTAGGAGGCAGCCTTTGATTGAATGAATGTGGGGTCAGAGCTTTGTGGCAATGAATTTGAGGGCAAAAGATAAGGACTTCTCAAGATGCAATCTGGCAGTCATTTAAAGATGGTGACATCAAACGGCTGGAGCAGGGAGGGTGGACATCAGAGAAAGAGAAGGCTGAAGGGTAGGGGCTCCTGTGTGAGGCCACTGGGAGCTTTGATGGTCATGATCCTTCACTTTTTGAAGTAAATACTCCCTTTGAGAATCAAAGTATCGAAACATGCACATATATAAGAACTTATATATACATGTTCAAGTTCACAGACCTCTCTAATCTCATCCGTAGATCTGCTAGATTAAAAGTCATTGTTATGTATCTAAGTGCATTCCGGGTGGAAGCCATCCACTGTAACACCAAGAAAACTACAAGAGCCACGGTCCACTAGATGGGTACAATTTCTGTGGAATGAGGGCTCCAGGGGTGACCATAGACAGTGATCTGTCCATTTAAACATCTGGGGCAATAAGCAGGAACACACACCCTCACTCGTATCTATGAATCAGCGTCTTTACAGAGAAGAGGCTTTATGTGCAAAAGAAGCCAGTAAATGTTTTGTTAATAGTGTTTTTAGGTAATAATAGCACAGAAGTCACTGAACCTGCCCAGCCATCTCTTTGCAAATGACCCTCTGGTTCTGTCAATAGCCAGCCAGTGAATTATTAACTTTATTATTTATTTATTATTAAGTTCCTTGGGTCTCCTGGGGAACAGCATCTATAGATGAATCAAAGTCCTGTGAGGTTGATAGAATTCTTTTTTCATTGTGAACCCCTTCTCCTCCTTGAATCCAAATTCTCCTGAGGACTGTATATGAGAGAAGTGAAGTTCTCTATGTTGGTGGGCAAAATGATTCAAGGTATATTTCTTGGAGAGTCTAGAGATTTGAAGAGTCATTTAGAAGTTCCCTTCTCTCCAGGAGCATGAAGAACACTGACCCTTTTCCTGGCTCCAGAGTCCCTACATAGGCCTTCTGCTCCTCAACTAGTAACACTGTGTCTCCTGCATCCCTTTTAGATGGGTCTTTACCCAGAGGGAAGATTACAACCTGGAGGTGAGTGGACTTTTGAGAATATAGTCCCAGCATCCAGAATGCCTCTTGCTTATGTTTTAAGTAATTAAGTTGTTTCATTTCTTCCCTTTACCTTCTGAGAATCTGAGAACCTAGTGGAACAAAGGGGCATTTCTTGTGCACCATTGCCTTTTCTCACTGAGTAGGGTGAAGCCAAACACTGCCCAATGGTCTGATATGGTGGGCATTTGACAATTCTGTTTTGTGAAGACCGCAATCCAAGTTTTTATTCCTGTATATGTAATAATTTTATAAAGTTTGCTATCAATTCACTGTAAAGTTTTTCACTATAAAGTTGGATTTGTGTCCTGTGGAAACTATATTTGGTGTCCGCTTTTATGTTACCTACACAAGTCAGGGGTCATTTAATGGAAATACAAAGGACCTAAAGCCTGCCGTTTTTTTTTTTTTTCTTTTTTATTGCCTTGAATCTTTTTCTTCCATTAATTAACCTCTTTTTCCTCTGGATATATTTGTAGTTTGGATATCATTCTTTTAAAGTAGAAGTTTTCCTATGTATGTATATGTGTGTATAATTTGATAAAAGGAGTTAGTACAATGGCTGGATCTGACTTTAATTGAACCCAATTAATGCTAGATAATCATTTATCGGAGGGATTCTTTATGGAAAAGGCAAAAATATGTGCCTTTATTTTTAGCAAAAAAATATTTTTATAGCGCAGTAATTTTAGTCTGTAGGGGTAAAATGAAAGCCAAGAGTGGTTAGGGGATTCAGATGAAATGCATGAACTCAACCAGGAGGCCTAAAATATCAATACATAGATGAAATCTCCGGTTGAACACAAACACGCACAATTATCTTTTACATGTTACTTCTCTGTACTAAACAATTTGAAAACACTAATCCATTCTAGTCTCTGCACCGTGTTAAATGAATACCTACTTATATTAGGGCTTAGATTCCTTTTTTGCAAGATGAGATGGTTGGGCTAGGTTAGCATTTTCCATTTGTGGAATGGGACCGATTAGTGGGTTGTAGAAACAATTTAGTGAATTTCTGTCAGTGTTTAAAACATGAAAAAGGAGAAAACAGGAAAGGAAATATCAGAATGTGTCATTAACCCTAAGGGGAAGTATTTTTTGCGAAACTCTTGTTTCCATTTTGAATACGTGGTCTGGATCACGTGTAGAAAGTCCTTCTTTGTTGGGTTAAGAGTCTCTGAAGAGATGCTAAGTTGTCTCCACCTCTCACACTCTAGTACACCACATCAGTCTCGGTCTGAGTTAGAGCCATAGCTATGTGACTTGCTTCCCGTGGGAATCCTGCCTACCTTTGCCTTCTGTTCAATTCTATCCTGTTTCTGTGCATTGGCAAACTAGGTTCCAAGTGTCTTACCCACAGTAGGTGCTCAATAAATACTTGTTTGTGGCAGGGGAGAAATAGGAATGCAGGAGGATGCTAAGGACCCTTTACATGTTGTGGGATGAGTACGTGTAGAGTCAACTCTTCCCGTCACCCCTCCTTCAAAACAAGAGACGACCTGCTGACTGGGGGCTCCTTCTATACCACAGCTTGCTTTGGGTTTTACCACCAGAGAGACGGCCTGGCCCACTGTGCTGAGGGCACAAGTCAGGCAGAGAGTCTGGAGCAGAAATATTTATTGTCTCTTCTGGCAGCCAAGCACCTGAGTTCGCAGAGACCCAAAGAGTTCAGATTTTTTTTCCTTGCTCCTTCCCATACAAAATGAAGAAAAATCCCTCGTATTTTCATCCCCTTAATGATTCTCCCTTACAGCAAAGACCCAGCCAGATGCACACAATTGCGCTTTCTTTTGACGATGAGGAGGAGGTGGACCACAGAAGCAACACCAGGGGGCGCCATTCATGCGGAGTCCACGGATTATGGAACCGTTCTGTTCTATGATATAGGAAACTGCCAGGCCAGCTCAGAGCTGGGAGTCACTCTCCACTCTATGCTTCCATCTCCACTAGAAGCCAGCAGGCAAGAGGCTGCTCAGTTCTTTGCAGTCCTCCAATAAGGCGGAGCTTGAAAGCGTGAGGGTGAAGTAGCTTTTTAACAAACATTCAGAAAGTTCGACATTGCAGAAAGTTCTTCCTAGCCTTGAGCTAAAGTCTACCTCTCCATAACCATGGCTCCTTTATCATTTTCCTGTTCTTAAAAGATGTACGCAAAAGTTATATCCTCTTGCATGTGTATTTTAAGAAAGTTGAAATATCTGCTCCGTATCAGCTACTTCTTTATCCCATGTCTACAAAGCATGTTAAATATACTCATTCTTTCAGTATTTGAAGAGAGTTGCAATGTTTTATTTCAGCTGTTCTCTGATCAAGATCTTAGGAAACTATGGTTACACCTTGGGTTAGTCAATAGGTCTTTAGGAAACTTATTAACTCTTTGTGGAGAAAATGATAGAAGGTACTGGAATCTCAAGGGGATACTGTGAACATCAAACTGGATACCATTTGTGAACATAACTTGGCAATAATTACCTACTATATGAATTTAATGATTAGTTTTGCATGCTTGGTGAGTAACCAATGGTATTAACTGCCTGCAAATGATGTTAAGATCCATTCATTAATCCACACAATCATTCATTCTTCATTCAACAAATACTTATGGGCTTCCTACAGTGTTTCACAACTGAGAAGGTAGGGATGAACAAAACAAAGTGACAACACAAATGAATAAGCCTGAATTATTTTTAAGCACCTCTTTCAACCTGTCTTGCATTCTGTCACAGGGATTATAAAGGTAGATGCACACACACACACACACACACACACGTAAGTGTCCACACCCCATCCCTAACACTGTAACACTCAGATTCCTGCTTAAGAGCACATGAAAGATTTTGTTTTTCAGACTCACCTTTCCTCTTGGAGATAATATCTTTTTTTTTTTCACGTGGAACAAAACTAAGAAACAGATAAGAGAAAGGTGCAATGAATAACAGAAAGTTCATAAAAATGTAAAAAGCTTAACATTCATGGCAAGAAGTTGATTTCCTATGTCACCATTTGGTCTCTTGGAGTAGCATTTCAATAGCCTTTGAGAATAATTCTTTGTTTCCCTTCGTAGGTGTTTCATTTGGATGAATCAACAAGAACCGCGAATTCCTCAAACACAAAGGTATGTATAGTTCCTACTTCTGTATTCATTTCTCTTATGGCAGTTTATCTTTAGTCCATGAGGACTAAAGGTTTAAGGCAATAAAACAGGATATTTATTCCATATGTCCTTTGAGTCTAGAATATAGGTATGTAGAGTCAGACTCCTGCACATCCTGTGTTAAAACAATCATCTTGAGTTTTGGAAACAGGAGATGATGACACTGTCAAAAACTTGAGGGAGAGACAGTATTTAAGAAGGGTTATTCTTTTCCTTGAACAATAAGTGCAAAAGGGAGTTTAGAGTCAGAGCGACTTCATAATGGAACCCAAAAGCTACCTGGACAGAAGTGCCTGGACCACAGTCAGTGCTCAAAATATAAAATTATATTATTTTTTGGAGAGGTAACTAAAGGTAGCTTATCTTTATAAACTTTATTGGTTTTTTTTAGATTTTATTTATTTATTTGAGAGAGAGAGAGAGATAGCAAGAGAGAGCACAAGCAGGGGGAGCAGCAGCAGGAGAGGGAGAAGCAAGGTCCCGGCTGAACAAGGAGTCTCACGTGGGGCTCAATCCCAGGACCCTGAGATCATGACCTTTTGTTGAAGGCAGATGCTTAACCAACTGAACCACCCAGGAGCCCCTATAAGCTTTACTGTTAAATTCTTTTCCATATTAGTAATTTCTAAAAAAAACCCAATGTAATGTATTCCTTCATTTATGTAAGGAGGTCTATAGCTTTTTAGAAGATGTGACCTTCCCACTATTATCTATGGTGGGCTACTAAGACCAAACTTCATTGCCCAGAATTCTTACTTATTACAAAATATAGCCAACACATTTTCCCTGATGCCAACTATACTAAAATTAATGTGTTCATATGAATGTGTGCCCGGGGCCATCTTGTGGAGGAGACAGGGCAAGCTCTGCCCAGCGGCATGAACTCTGCCATTGTCCCTCATGCCCATGAAGTGATGGTGACATGTCGTGGTGTTTGCTCTCTGAGCATGGTCTCATTGTCAGACAGCCACAGTCAGTGAAAGGCAAACTTTCAATATGTCCAAATGGTGGAACAAGTAGTCTTTGATTCTGTTTTTTTTTTTTTTTTTCCTGAAATCTCATGTCCTAATGCAAACCCAAGACTCTCTTGTCTAACCTCAGCTGATACTTAAGTGGGTGATACCAAGGTCCCTGTTTTCAAGTATTTTCTAACCTCATCCTAGTGTGAACAAGAAACAGGGGTCCATTCACACATTCAAACACTTCTCTCGGAAATCAATATGTCAAGTCCCCATGGCAAGTGGGATATTTGCAGAAATTCCTTCTGGGGAGTTAAAGTAAAACATGTTTCCATAAGTAAAGGAGAAGCCTTTCCTTCCTTCCTTTATTTAATTTATTCTGGTACTGTTTCTGTTTTCAAAACTGTAGGAAAATAAAAAGATGTTGTATATATTGAGATAGATATTGCTATGTAGAGAACATGTAATATATTTTATATATACGTTTATTTCATATAGGAGAGTTTAGGATTCTAATTTTCAGATGCTAATTTGTGACATGTTCAGTCATATTTCAGATGAGTCCAGTTGAAGCATAAAAATAATACATTTTACATAGTTTACAATTAAAAACAACACTGACAAAATTTTGATATCAGTAATAAAAAAGGAATTGATATCTTGGAACCCAAAATATCTGACACTAATTACTGAGGACACTAATTCTCTTGTCAGATTATCCTAATTATGCGGCGAACCCTCAGAGGCTGAGAAGAAAGAGAAATGTCTTTGTCATTGAAATAACATCCTATAGTAATTTGTTAATTTTCCTTCACTATATGCCTCAAATATGACAAATGTATATATTTTTATCAGTTGGGCCTAGTCCTGCATACTTGTATTTTACATATTTCTGCCTTTATTTATGTAAGATATTTACCATGTATGGCCTAAATGTATTAAAATCATAATTTATTTGCTATGTCCCCTTTTTCTATGCTCACTTTATAGGAATATTTAGAAGGTATTGAAAAATTATATAAACTGAAACCTGAAAATTTGGATTTCAAAGATAATTTAGAAGAAGCCAGGATGCAGATTAACTCACGGATTGAAAATAAGACAAAAGGTAAGGGATCTAAGACTTCTTTTCCTCAGTCTCCTTCTTCTTCTTCTAGGAATAATTTACATTGAGTGAAATGCTCCGATTTTAGAAAGTATACTTGGACAGTTTTGACAAATGCATATCAACATACAGAACATGTCCATCATCCCGAAAGGTTTCTTTGTGCCACCAAGCAACCACTGATTTGATTTTATCATCAGAGGTTAGTTTTGTCCGTTCTAAATTTCTAAATAAATGCAATATAGTATGCACTTTTTTGTGAACTGCGTTTTTCATTCAGTGCATTATTTTTGAGATCCATTCAGATTTTTAGATGTATCAATGGCTGGTGCCTTTTTATTGCTGAGTAGAATTCCATGTATGAATCTACCGCAATTTGTTTATCCATTCTCCTGTTGATAGACATTTGAGTTGTTTTCAGTTTGGGGTTATGATGAATAATGTTGCTGTGAACATTTTTGTAAAAGGCATTTTGTGTACATATCTTTTAGTTTCTCTCATGTACTTAGTAGTAGAATTGCTAGGTCCTAGCCTAGTGACATGTTTAACTTTTTAATAACTGGCAAATAGTTTCCCAAAGTGGTTGAACCATTTTACATCCTCACCAGTACTGTATGAAAGTTCCAGTTGCTCCAAATCCTCTCCAGTTTTTTAGTGTTGTAAATATGTTTCATTTAACCATTTCAGTGGGCTTGTAGTAATATCTCATTGTGGCCTTAATTCACATTTCTCTGATAACTAATGATATCGACTATCATTTTTCATATGTCTCTTGGACCTTAATATATCTTTCTTTATAAAGATTTTTCAATTGGGTTGTTTTGATTGTTGAGTTGTGGGAACTCCTTACATATTCTCAAGACAAATAATTTTGTCAGATGCATATATTGCCAATATTTTCTCCCAGTCTGTGTCTTGCGCATTTATTTTCTCAACTGTGTTTTTGATGAGCAAAAGTTTTAATTTTAATGAAGTCCAATTTATCAATATTTTTCTTTTATGGTTTGTGCTTTCTGTATACTCTCTAAGAAAGTTTTGCTTGTCCCAGGGTCACAAAGATATTCTCTTTTGTTTTCTTTTCCATTTATTATTTTAGTGTTTACACTCAGGTTTATGATGCACTTCAAATTGACTTTTATGTAGGAAGTGAAATAAAAGTAAAGGCTCTTGCTTTTTTCCATGTGAATAACTGGTTGTTTCAAAATCATGTGTTGACAATCTAAAGACATTTTTCATTTCGTAAAATGAAAAACCGTGACAGTTTCTTATTAATTTTACTATTGAGAAGTAAGGAGGCATAAAAAGCATAAAATCTTTCTTCTGCCATTTTCCCAGTGATCTCTTTTGCTTGATTTGAGCAGAAAGTCGTTGTCAGGTGACAGTGGTGATCTGCAAAACTACCTACTCTGACATTCATGTTTTCAGCATATGGTGGTAGGAGGAGAAAGGTCACAGGAAAGCCAAGGCTGAATGGTTAACATGTTAGGATCTCTAAACCGCCTCTTAACTGGGTAACTTAATCGTCAAGTACATTAATTCGTTTTTTTAACTTCAACAGGATTCCTAGCTTTTTTAATAAAAACCCTTTCCTGTTAGATAGTGATGATGGTAGTACCTTTATGACACTTCATCTATATCACAGACTGTTGTGAGTCTTTCACATTTATTACATCTACTGTCTCATCTAATGTCAGTGGGAATAATTCCTATCCCATGGCTGATCAGGTGTGTTTCTCTCCCCAAAGGTGCAATGCAGACCCTTATCACCCAACAGCCTCATGGCACCCCATCATCGGGTGCTGGTTAACACTATTGTTGTGCTTTCCAGAAAGACCACACTGAAGCAGTGGCTTTCAGGTTGCATGAAGTAGTCTCCTGTCTTAATTTATTTTTCTTTCCAAGGTAATCCTCAACAGTTTTGTCCTTAAAATATGTTACATTTTTTCTGGCTTTAGGCAGGTAATGAATTTCCAAGCGACTGTCCTAAGTGCATACTCAACCAAGTGCAGAGTTGGATTTACAAAACGTTGGTTTGGCTATTAAACCTTTCTTTTAAATTCTCCATAGTATTTGTACCCTTTCTGAAAATAGAGATACTATTTTTGGCATTCCAGTTGTAAAATGAAGAAGTGGTATAAAATATAGACCTTGGAATGGTTTAAAATGGGTTTGGGCTTTGGGCTAAGCTTAAATCATTATTAAAGAGTTCACTAACTGCAAACTGGAAATGAGGCAGTTGATGGAGAACAAGGAATCAACACTTTCAGAACTAATCAGCAGGTCATTTGTAAAATGGGTGTGATCTTAAGCAAAGCCAAACCAGAGAACAGGATTTACATTCACAATAAAAGTTTCCAAGCGTGCTGTCTTGCTCCCACCTCCAGTTTTCTTTTCTTCAGCTTCTTTTCTTAGTGCCCCGAAGGTGTCCAAGATATCAGGCCACACCCCAAATCAGACATGTCATTTAATAAAAAAAGAATGGATTTGTATATGATAACTCAGACCCTAAACTATCAAATGTGTTTATTCTCTCAAATGCTTGAAATTGTTGGTCAACTTACAATCTGTTATAGTCAACTATAAAAATAAAGAGGGTTTATAGTTCTGAATAAAACATTTTTATGCAAAAGGAATAGTGAATGACTTTAAGGAAAAAAATAACCCTCTAGCCCAGCACATTAGTCACATCTGGAAGTATCTAGTATTCTCTTTCTAAAGAATATTGCCATCACATATTGGGGTCATAACACATAGTGAAATTATGTTCTTTTTTATTGCTGATGTTTTTTAAAAATGCAGATTCCAGGGCCACGTTCCTGAATATTTGCAAGGAGTGCTTGAGTATTTACATTTTTTAAATAGCCCTTGTAGGTCCTTCCAAGGATCAGCCCAGTTGGGGGACCCCAGTATAAGGAAAATGCAGTGGAGATTTTAGCAGGATTTATAGAGAGGTACTTGAGGGGTAAGCATACCCAAAAAGGAGTGCATCTGCTAGAGGAAACAGTTAATCAATTGGAATCTTTAATTTCTCAGTGAAATCTGGTCCCTTTGGTTTACATACACAATGCAAGTATCTTTATGTTATCCTCACTAGCATGTCATATAGAAAAACATAAAATATGGTTGGGGTCACAACTATATTTCCTTAAAGTGGCCTCATTATATGGACCTCACTTAGCTACCTAGCTCACATGCTTAGCTATTTTGTGACTACTTTGTACCATGCACCTCAATGCTGCAGATTAGTCCAGATGAGTCACATTTTACTTGATCTGGAAAGATTTCTAAATTATGTTCTTGAAAGAACCTATCTGATTTTTAAAAAATTTTCCTGATAAGATCTTTTGGTGCATATTTCCCAGTTCTTGGAAGTGAATTAACTGCTTCTGGGCATCAACCACGTCCAGTTGAGTGAAAAGAACATATTGAGAGACAAAAATTTTGTCCTTTAGCGGCTGCCTTGTTGAGGTGACTCTTCCTTTCAAATCATCACGACAGTGATCAGATATTTCTGTGGAAAGAGACAGAGATTTCATTTTGGTCACTCAGTGTAGGCAACGTTGGAGGATGAATATAAATGTGAATTTCCCATACCTTAAATAGAACAATAAGAAGAAATTGGCTTTGTTGTTTCCCTGGTTTTACTTTTACAGTCCCAAAGCAAAGCCCAGTGGATAACGCAGCCACAAGGGCACTTGAGAATGGGCTCCATACAGGAGCCCCAGGTGCAGGTCCTCACAGTGCCCGCCGCCGAGGGCCACCTGAGCGTGGTCATCCTGCTACCCAGCGGGGATGTCGTCCTGGGACAGGGAAACCACTGGCCTTTGCAGGCAGAGCCGCGAGAAAAGGCTCTGCTTGAGGATTCCATGCAGAAGGCTTGGAGCTTTAGAATAAGCACTTACGTGACTACTTAATGCACTATTATGTCCACTTAAAAAAAAGAAGCAGAAGCCCTGAATGAAGGACATGTCCTTGCGCTAGGATGTGTTGCTTCTATTTGTATAAGTTTTAGGCTTTCAAACCAGTCACCACATTTCCTCTTTCAGTCCTCACGGCTGGTTGTTGATTTACATATACTTTTTTCAAAAAATATTACACATTGACATCTCTTTTGGACCTGCTGCCAACCAACTAAATTAATTTCCACCAACACCCAAGGCCCAAACATACAAATTCAATGCTCAGGCTTTTCCCTGTGCTTCCTTCTCTGGTACTTTCCCCTGAGCCCCACGTGGATGTTTTGCTCCACACTGACGGTGTCTTCTTGCTCCCAGCATCGAAAGGATCTAGTCCCTGCAGCTTTCTTTAAATCCCTCTCTGTCCTCCTTTGCTTCTGCATTTTATGAATCTCTCAAGTTCACGTCCCTCCCACCTGTTTCTCTCTGGCTACAGACTTCTCACCCTCCCCTTTACTCTTTCTTCATCCCTGGTGGCAAGCATCACTACTGGTCCTGTGAGGCAACCATGCAGGCAGTGGCAGCCCATCAGGGGCAAGAAACCTGGGGACCAAGCGATGATTTGCTCAGCATTTCATAGCAACTCACGTCTGTGATGCCACAAGAGCCCAGTTCCCTGGCTTTTCAGCCCGCTCCGGCTTGGTGTTTAAGTTATTCAGACGCTGTATGAACATGGCTGAAAATCAAAATCTCAGTTCTTATGTATAATTCTATTTCCACATAAACACATGTAGAAATATGACTGCTATAGGCTGTGAAGGAAAATAAGACAGACATGGAAAAGACAGGGTTAGTGAGAATCTATTTTACATCGGACAAGGGAAAACCTTTCTGATAAGTGAGGTTTGAGTTATTGCTAATTAAAAATTATTAAAGCCAGACAGTATTATTATTTTAGAGTTCCTTTCCCATGGTTAGACAATGCATGAATGCTGAATGTAGGTGGCAACATTGAAATCTGACCATGGTTTTTGCCACAAACTCACTACAGGGCTGGGGGACAGTCCGTTAATCTCTCCAAACCTCACTTTATTCACGCCATGAAGACGTTACAGGAAGTGATTCCTATGGTTCCTTTTAGCTCTTAAATTTGATAATCTCATGAAAGTTCAGTGAAATGGCATCCATCTAATATAAACTACATGATTACACTGTCAGTACTTCGTGGTGTACTTCGATATCCTTGACATGAATCATAAAATTGGAACATTTTAGAATAATGTTAAGATCTCTGGGAAGTAAGCAGATTCTGAAGTACAGTCACAGTTGGATGAAATGATCTTAAAGAGGGAATGGGGTGCAATTAGTAGGTCTTTATGGTCAACCGCTTTTCTCCTGTTATGATATGTCATGTTAATTCATCTCTGTGCATGAGGAGAGTCATCCCTGGTTTCGTAAATGAGTATGAGTTGAAGACAGTCTATGACGGATGTCGGTTCCATGCAAAAAAGTTTTTTTCTGCTTGAGATTGTATTGGTTGGCGTCTGTTCTGCCTAACTCCTGATAGATTCCATCCCCAACGTTGTAGGACAACCAACATGCTCCCCAACGCAGTCTAAAGGAGCCATGGGACATTTAAATCTCCTCCCAGCAAGGACCCCCGGAATGAGGGTAAGTAAGAGAAGGTGCCCTGTGAAGAGGAAAGGAGGAAAGGGGCTCTGCGTCAGGGAGCATGTTGGTTGTCTGACAATATTTCGTGGCCCTGGGGAAGAAGGAATGGGTAATGTTGTGTGGCTCCCCAGGTGAGAACTAAAATGAAGCGGTAGGAATTACAGGGAAGGAGGTTTATGGTCAAAATGGGAAGGGCCTTTCTTGCAAGCCGAGCTGGGCGACCCTGGAGCCCAGCTGTTTTTATAGAGGTGAACCATTGGCACAAGGGCTTCTCAAGTGGGTGCTGGCTGGTGGCACCAATGCTGTGAGAGACGCTTCTCGAAGGTCTCTTTCGAATTTAAGATTATTTCATTCTAATCATTTACAAATGTTGCTTGGATATAAATTCAGTGTCTTTGGATGCCTGACTAATGAGAATGTTGGTTTGAGTTGAGGTAGAAAAGAAATTGGTCAGTCTAGAATTATAACTTATGTCATCAAAATCAGAGGATCTCAGTTTCCAAAGGTGTATTTTTTTAAAAAGATTTTATTTACTTATTTGTCAGAGAGAGAGAGAGAGAGAGAGAGAGAGAGCACAAGCAGGGGGAGTGGCAGGCAGAGGGAGAAGCAGGCTCCCTACTGAGCAGGGAGCCCGACATGGAGCTTGCTCCCAGGACCCTGGGATCATGACCAGAGCCAAAGGCAGACGCTTGACCAACTGAGCCACCCAGGCGTCCCTCATGTGGATGAGAGAAGAGTGTAGGCACTTACATAAAGTGTGCAATTATAATACATGTTGTGCTATTTATAGAGGGTCGTAAAAGGAAGAAAGTAGCAATTCCCTGTGATGATTGATTTTTTCCCACATGACTCTGGGACGGTGCGTCAAGGCAGAGATTCCAGGGCTCACGTGCTTCAGTTGCAGTTCCTGCACACAGCTGCGTTTTCCCCACTGGTTCTTACAGAATCTGCTTTCCAAAATGACAAGGGAAAGTAGCCTGACCTATTCAGAGCCTCACATCCAGCCTTTCGAATGCTTCACATTTGCATATAATTTTTTCTAACTAAAATTTTTCATATTTTGCTTCCTGCTCTCTTTCCCAGAGGTTGCCAAGGAGAAACTGAAGGACTGGATCGGTCCAGCCAACGTGACTGACACAGCTGTGGCTCTGCACCTGCCCCCGCTCGGACTTGACCAGTGTCATGAAGATGTAACTTTCATATGGGCGGCTTTGGGAATGACAATGTCTTGGACCCCTCGAGGGCTAACTTGTCTGGCATAACTGCAGGAAGAGGCCTTGTGGTCTCCAGGATAATCCAGAAGGCCAGGCTAGAGGTTTCTGAGGGTGGCTTAGAGTTAGCACTTACCAACCAAATGAGCAAAGCGGAAAAGCCTGGCATCTTCAAGGTGGGTGGTCCTCTCCTCCTTATCTTACACAAGGAAACGAAGACGGTTCTCTTCTATGGCAGAATCTCCACCCCCGTAAGGAAGGGAATGAATTTATATTCAAACCACTCTGATTCTTCAAATCAGCTGGGTTTTATGAGCTTGAAGAAAACTTTCAGTAGAGTTGCAATTAAAAGAGAGAAACCATGCTTCACAGCATGGTTTTTCCTTCAACTATCTCATGTAGAATATCCAACTCATTCTTCCTTGGCTTGGTTTACATTGGTTAAAGAAGTTATAGCATGACATTAATTGTACTTATTAAAAAATTAGGATCAACGCCGCTTCTTTCTTTGATAGCCTTCAGCTTACTCAGAAACCTCATTCATAGGCTGCTAAAATTCAGAATGCTGACTTTTTCCAAAGAAACAATGTTATTCAGTGTGATTAGGTCACCAAGTGAGTTCTTCAGAACTCATTTACCTCACCTGCAGCTGAACTATGGTATTAGTGAGAGGAGCTAACCTTCGCTGGGCGTGAGGCATGTGCCTAGCCCTCACATGCATGACTTCGTGTAGTTCTCATCAAAACCCTCAGTGGCAGGATTAGTTTCCTCCATTTGAAAGATGAGAAGCTGAGGCTTAGGCTGAGTCATTCAACACACAAATGGAAAGTGACAGACTGGATTTTCAAACCCAGAAAGTCTGATACAAGACCCTAGACCTTGACCAAGATCGGCCCTGCCCTATTTCCTGGTTTGTGTTGTGAGACTCAGAGCTAGGGCCTCGATGGTAGAAAATGAAGCAGACAGGAACAGAAGGGAGTCATTTCCCTCCTTTCCCTCCTGGGGGAATGAGTACAGGTTAGAATAAAATTTATAGAAGATTTTCAAGTAGACAAAGAAGTTTCACACTTGAAATCATTTCATAGGCAAGTGTGCTTTATTTGATGCTTGTTCTCTTTTCTGTGTTTATCTCCACTTCATCACGCTCTTCGTGATGAAGGCTCCTTTGGCCTTTCAGTGTTCATCGTCTCAAGTCCTTCTCCAGGGAACCCTGAGAATGGAATGGAAAGAGCCCTGGATTTGCTGTCAGGCTATCTCAGTTGGGCACTGAGAAGCCAACAGGCTTGGGAAGGCATCCCCCTCTCAGAGCTCAGTCTCATTCCTGTGCAGAATGGATTTTCCAGGTCAGCCTGCTTCACTAGGCTGCTGGCAGATTCCAAATCCACACACAGGGAAGGGCATGGTAAGTTGTTAACTCTAAAATTACAGAGGCTCCTGGGTGGCTCAATCGATAACGTATCGACTCTTGATTTCGGCTCAGGTCATGATCTCAGGGTCCTGGGTTGGGGCCCCACCTCAGGCTCCGTGCTGAGCAGGGAGTCTGCTTGAGGATTCTCTCTCCCTCTCTGCCCCTCCCCACACATGTGCACGCTCTCTCTCTCTCTTGCAAATAAATACATAAATCTTAAAAAAAAAATTACATGTTGCCAAAATGCACAGCTGTCTGGAACCCTGCACAAAGACCTCAAAGAATGCTCTTTGGGCCATCCCTTCCTTTGATGTGTCTCTCCCTTACCCCCTCTCTGCTTTCGCCCTCTAATGGGAGAATTTTGCTCCTTCGTGTCTACAGGCTTGATTATCTAATGCCAATTCCTTACTTACACTGGTGGTGTCATTTTGCAGTCATTCTGCATTTCTGGTTTTATCTGGTGGGAATGATTCAGAGAAATGGTTTTGATCATTTTTCTCAGATTTTTAGAATTTGAATTGTATATCTACTTTTAAGTGAGTTGGGGACACATCCCAAACTCACAACTAGTTCAGTCCCTTCACTCATGTCAGAACATTGCTTTTTAAAAAGTTTTACCATTTAATTTTAAATTTATTGATATAATAAATCTAATATTAACCACTTCCCTTAAATCATTTGATTGGTACCTTGTATCAGGTGAATCATTCCAGTGATGCTAATGCATTGTAATGAGATTGTTTCTCAATCTCTGCTACCTCACAATTTAGATTTTAATTGCTTTAGGTTGGATATAGCAATTATATTTTGACAGGACTGAATAAAAATTCTGTAATGTATAACCACTGAGGAAATATTGGTGGTGATGTACTATTAAAAATTTACTAGTTGCTTAGAGTGTTTTTCATCGAGTCACTTTGTACACCCTAGTAACACATTTCCAGAATTTGTTTAAATACCTTTCATTGTCTAAGCTGACATTTGAGTCATCGTAGTTTCCAAATGAAGTACTGTCAGAAGCAGCCAAAAAGGTATGAGAAGACAATTAATGCTGGACAAGTCGAGGAAGTAAAACATAAAAGGTGGAAAGCAAGGCCAAGTATACAGTAACATACAGAAATATTCTAACTATGGGTTTTTTTTATTGTAATGCTGGGGATTTTTCTTCTTTTTAAAAATTGTATGTCCATGCCCCTAATCAGTTATACAGGAAAAAAAAAAAGAGGAAAGGAAAAGAGAAGAAAAGAAAAGGGAAAAAAGTGTAATTGGGAAAAGTGGGACTCACATGGTTTTGTAAACTATTTTCTACAAAGACAACAGTTGACATCTGAAGAGTCTAATCTTTAGTTCAAACAGAATGTATAGAGGCTGAGTGCTAAACCACCCGCTCATGCACACATGTATGCATGCATTCTCTCTAAAATAAGTGAATAAATCTTTTTAAAAAATTACAAATCTAAAATTGTTTAGTACTATTCTTAACAAACATTCATTTTTTGGAAAATAAATAATTTTAAAAAACTAACAATGGTTTCTAGTAGATAAGATAGATTAAAGAAAAATGCCTTTACTTCAAATAAAGAAGATTTGTTTTAAGAGTCTGGAATATGTGTGGAATATACACAGACAGGCAAAAGTGACCATGGAGTTGCATAAGAGCATGAACCGTAGGTTCAAAGAAATTCCTTACTTCATACTTGATAAAAATACTTCATTTCTATTCATCAAATTTACATCTTTATATGCCTCACCTTGTGTATAGCCTACTCAATCCCTCAGTGTACAGCTATACTTGGATTTCTACATGGATTGAAAGTATTAATGAAGTTAGTCAATGAGCCAGCCTCCACCCATTGCTTGAACATCCATATGGAACATGGCACCACCCAAAGATTTCTCTCTCCACCTCCAACATAGCAACAAGGAGACTCCACTGCGCAAGAAAAACCTCAGCTGCCTCACACAGCTGTCTTTCCAGGGTGGAATGCCTAAGGGCTGTTCTCTGTGCAACTCTGTTCCAGCAGTATGTGCTCCTGTTTTAAGAAAAATTTGGCATGAGATTAAAGATAAAATTTGAAATGAAGTATCTTATGAATTAATCTCTTTGATCTTGACATTCAGAAATTGACAACAAGGAATAAAGGGAGCAAGTCTTGTCAAAATAATGAATAAATCATTAATAGCTTCACCTGACTCTATCTTAGACCAAGACATCTAGGCCAAAGGATCAGGAGTCAACACTTGTAAATAATTTTATGAGAATAATTAAAATTTCAGAGCAGAAAACCATATATTTCCATATGGAGAATAATAATCTTTGATAAATGAAGTTTAAATGTTTTTCTAAATTTGCTGTTTGGAAGCAAGTATTCTATTTAGGAATTGTTTCTAAACCAGAAAACCATAAAAGCTATGGACTATAACTTATACAGTATCTTATTTTTCCCTATTGAAACATAGATAATTTTCTAAAAAAGAGCCCTCCCTCTACCCCTGTGGCTATTCTACAAAATTTTAACAACCCATGTCACATACTCTATAGTAATACTGATAAGCAATTTTAATATAAGCAACAAAATGTAAGAGTACGTAATAATAACAGTAATGATGATAATGATGATGATGATTTAAACAAAAATAAGAAGAAAAGCTTTTATTTGCTTCCAGTTTTAATTAATAATTTTATCTGCGTCATGATTTGCTTAGGTCAGAGGCTGACAGTAGTATTTCTAAACTTGGGTAGGACTTTTGATCTATGAAGACACAGAGAAGACACAAAGTAAGGCTGACATGAGACAAATGCCTTGAATTTAATAAAGTGCTAGTTAATGAAGTGAGGAAAAATGTTTGAAACTACTGCATATTAATACCTTCCTTAGCACACAGATTTTAAAGATAACTCTATTTTGTGTATAGCTCTTTTTTTGCAGCAGACTCTAGTAGAATCTGTAAATGAGAATCCATATACTTAGTCTTGTTATATTATTATTGTTCTAATATATTACAAACTTATGTAATACATATATTGTATGTATTACATTGTATTTTTATTGTCAAATATTTTGCCAAGCTAGTTAGGGAATTGGGTGGGACAACTTAGGTGCATAAACAAGAAGGAGCAGTGGGGGAAACTCAGTAAAATTTTTTTCTCAAAGCATTTTCCAGCCAGACTAAACCAAGGCTGTTTATATCCTTGCAATACCGATGAGCACCTTTCACTTTAGCTGAGGCCATGTTCTTTTTCAGGGTAAAAATTCATTTCAGTTACAGTTTATAT
The DNA here is from genome assembly GCF_003265705.2 of Callorhinus ursinus. Classification (NCBI taxonomy): domain Eukaryota; kingdom Metazoa; phylum Chordata; class Mammalia; order Carnivora; family Otariidae; genus Callorhinus; species Callorhinus ursinus. Next base: position 12,126,086 of record NW_027397073.1, on the reverse strand, counting down.
GCTCTTTTTAGAAACATGGGGATTGGGATGAGAAAGAGAATTTAAATTAAAAAAAAAGAGAATTTTCACATATACAAATTATTCAGGCCCTAAATGTTGTCCTGTTTTAATCCTATCTATCACATAATGATCAAATATCTATCATCCAGTAGTATGAAGTGGGTACAACCACCCATCAACACAATCTGGAATCAGCCAAGGTTTGGGAGGATTAGGAAAAATGATTCAGAACACTGAATAAAGACTGGATTTCACTTTACCCTGCTGTCATCGTAACCTCCAGGTAAGTATGAGAAAACTGCTTCTGTGTAAAGTATCTTGTCCGGAACCTACCCGCCTCCTCCCTCCGTTGCCACACCCCCACATGCAGAGAGGGAAGTGTAGCAAAAAGAATCTTGTTGATTTAAATCAGAATGTACGCATACTTTCATTTTCATGTGTAGAAACACAACAAAAATTCTTCATACTGTTAAATTACTTTCCTTCTGTTTATCACAGTAGTTCTTTGAATAAAAACTGAGTTTTCTCTATTTCATAGCTGGAGTATGCTAGATCGAGACATGTAGTTGTTATTGTTGTTTTTAATGGTCTTAGGCTCTAGGAACAAATTGGCAGAGCTCTTGAACTCTAAAACTGCCCTCCTGAGGGAATTCGCCAGTGCATTTCAACCTGAGGATTCTTCAAAATGACCAAATCATTACAAAACTCCCATCTGTAAGGTGTTGGACGGACATGTGAATATAGAATAAAATTCAAAATTTTTCTGTTCTAGTGGTGGCAACAGACACAGTGGTTTAATTTTAATGGAAAGCAAGACGTCTTCTTTTAAGAGTTTCCATGAATTAAATATTGCATGCCATGCATTCAGGAAGCACAGTGCTTACCTGGCAAACCCACACGTAGCATAAATACATGGTAAATACGTGTAGCTCTGAGTGGGATGCCCTCTATTTTACTGGACTTTTTAAAGTCATGGACTCCCTTTAGAATTTGATAAAAGCTATTGATCTTTCCTCATAAAATGACCCATGCACACTCACACAAAATGCTTCACACAATTTCCCAGACTTCTTTAATTTGTGCATGGATCCCAGGCTAAGAAGTGCTGGTGTACGTAGCTCTATCTTTTGTATTAGTGCTTCTTGAACCCATCCAGGTGGCAAAGCAACTGAACATTATGCTCATCTTTGTGAAACATCACCTGTTTTTAATTCACCATACAATCTAGAAAAAATTATTTATGTGTGTGGGGCGATCCTGTGATCTTTGAGATAGTGAATACGCTCTTCTCCACAACATTTCATGTCATGTACTTTTATGATTCTTGCTGGAATTTAGCTAGCATACTTCCATAAATAATATCTTCTCTCTCTCATTAATTTGTACCTTGTTTAAATTAGCTTAAGATATTATATCCATTAGCTTGTTATTCTTTATCATGCACAAATTTCCCTGAATCTCGCCACTGGAAGCCCCCTCAAGGCAGACACCAGGTTATTTTGACATGTCCTCAACCTGCTTTGAGCACTTCCTTACTCTTTAGTCCAACAAGATGTCCCAGGATTATCCTGTACTTTCCCTGTCCCATTCCTGAAATCAGCCAGTTCTTTGAGAAGCTCGAAGTCCCTTTAGTAAAGAATGGTATTTAGAAAACTAGATTTGGGTGCTAGGGGTACCCTGTGTTTTATGGGTGTCTCCATTTCTAAGCCATTTCAGTAGCCAGAGATAGAAAATTAACATGATATATGCTATGCTATGATATATAATATAGTATAATAATATAATATAGTATAATAATATAATATAATATAATATAATATAATATAATATAATATAATATAATATAATATAATATAAATGTTCATGTGTTTACGCTGGTAGCCATGCATCAAATCCAGCCCTGCAAGATTTGTCCTCAGCTTACTCCGTTTCCTATTTGTGAATCATTCTCCCACAGTGAAGGACCTGCTTCTCAGAAACATCAATATATTTACTTCCTATAATACATACAAAAATTGTTTTAGAAACAGTTTAGAACTCTTTAATAGAGTGGAGATGACCTGGGAAGCGACATTCCATGAGTTCTTACTGACCCCTAGTGTTTTCTTTGCTGCTTCTGTAGTTTTTCAACTCCATGAAGGGGTCACCTGTTCTGCCTCAGGTTTTCTCACCCTCAACATTAATGGTATTTTCTGCCAGATGATTCTTTGTTGTGGTCGACTGTCCTGCATATTGAGAGAGATATATATTTAGTAGCATCCATTGTCTCTACCAACTCGATAGGAATAGTACCACTTCCTCCCAAGTTGTGACAGTCACAAATGTCACAAATGTCTTCAGACATTGCTAACACTCCTTACTGTTCCTAAGTTTCTAGTGAACCACAATACCATCTTTGCCTCAGAGAAGAAATGGAAGTACTGCCAAGTTTGGGGATTAAAAAAAAAAAAGAATAAAGAGATTAAGATCATTCAGGGCAAAGCCTTCAATTTAGGAATCCCTTTTCCTGCTGCCTCCAAATAGCCTGATTGGGAGTCATGGGTAACTCCCTTTCTAGTCTGGGCCATCAATCTCCTATAGGATGTGGGAATTGTGGACCCACACCCTCAAAAATATTGCCCCATTTTCAAATGCTTACACCCTCTCTTTTTATCACTCTTGCAAATCTCTGCAAGGTTTTAAAAAATCTATCCCTATTAAATTTTATATTTGTGGATTTGATATATACTGAATATATTTTCCCAACTTTTCCTCTTAGATTCTTGTCATCTACAAATTCAAACAACTTGTCATCACTGCATTTGAGAAAGTCATTCAATAACATATCCAATGACCCTCTTTGCCCTTTAGTGGGATATACTGAAACATCAGCCATGGCCTGAAATTGCTTATATTGATGAACTATACCTTTGGGTTAAGGCCTGAGAAGACTTGTTCAAATAAAAACGTAATATCTTGCCGTGGCAATCAATTAAGTTTTGCAGGTAGCAAGATCAGGGATTGAAGCCAGGTTCCACTGCATGGGAATTTGGAAACTTACTTTGCCTTCTCTGGCCCCCTGCTTCCTCAGTGAAAATAGGAAGACTAGAGCCAGCTTTGGAGTGTTGTTGTCAGGATTAATATGGTGGCACGAATAAATGTACCTACCACGGTCCCAGGTTACACAGTAGACCTTGTTCCAACATCCCTTCTGACAGAAAATAACCTGAATAGCTAGGTGTGCCCTTTTTCTCCCAAGTACTCTGGCTTAACATTTGCACGGAGCCAGGAGTTCTTAATTTAAGATCCCTCAGGCTTCTTTAAAGAGTTCTCCTCCCATTGATTTTTAAAAAAATTTTTTTATTGTTATGTTAACCACCATATATTACATAATTTGTTTTGGTGTAGTGTTCCATGATTCATTGTTTGTTCATAACACCCAGTGCTCCATGCAGAATGTGCCCTCCTCAATACCCATCACCAGGCTAACCCATCCCCCCACCCTCCTCCCCTCCAGAAACCTCAGTTTGTTTTTCAGAGTCCATCATCTCTCCTGGTTCATCTCCCCCTCTGACTTACTCCCCTTCATTCTTCCTCTCCTGCTATCTTCTTCTTTTTCTTTTTTCTTAAAATATGTTGCGTTATTTGTTTCAGAAGTACTGATCTGTGATTCAACAGTCTTGCACAATTCACAGCGCTCACCGTAGCACATACCCTCCCCAATGTCTATCACCCAGCCGCCCCATCCCTCCCACCCCCGACCACTCCAGCAACCCTCAGTTTGTTCCTGAGATTAAGAATTCCTCATACCATTTGGGAGTCACCATACTCACTCTAGGGGAATGCTATTTTTGAGACTGGTAGGGCAGGAAGCTGTCATACTAAAATACACCAGTTTTTGATTTGATGAGAAATTAAATACACACACACACACACACACACACACACACACACACACACACACACACACAATTCCTCCATCTTAAGGCTACTTTCCACAGTCAAGGTGAGCTGGTGTAGGTACTAGTTTGAATTATTTTTCTGGAACAAGACTGACCTCTAGAGGACAGGTGATGAACTTAAACCACCGAGAGCCAATGTCCTCTACTAAGTTATGGAGTATTAAGGTTGTTTCAGGAGTCAGACAGATGCTGGAGTTGGCATGGGGTGAGTGAAAGATCTTAATTCTGCATTAACTAATGAAAAGAATTTCATATCTCCTTTTTCTCAAATGTTTATTGTTTACAACTTTATTGACATGTTATATATAATAAGCTGCATTTTAACAATATTTGTTTTTCCAATCCATGAGCATGGAATGTCTTTCCATTTCTTTGTGTCATCTTCACTTGCGTTCATCAGTGTTTTATAGTTTTCAGAGTACAGGTCTTTCACTTCTTTGGTTAGGTTTATTTCTAGGTATCTTATGGGTTTTGGTGTAATTGTAAATGGGATCGATTCCTTAATTTCTCTTTCTGCTGCTTCATTATTGGTGTATAGAAACGCAACAGATTTTTGTATGTTGATTTTGTATCCTGCAAATTTACTGAATTTGTGTATCAGTTCTAGAAATTTTTTGGTGGAGTCTCTCAGGTTTTCTGACATGACAGTATCATGTCATCTGCAAATAGTGAAAGTTGGACTACTTCCTTGCCAGTTTGGATGCCTTTTATTTCTTTTTGTTATCTGATTGCTGTGACTAGGACTTCCAGTAATATGTTGAATAACAGTGGTGAGAGAAGACTCTCTTATTCCTGACTGTGGAGGAAAACCTCTCAGTTTTTCCCCATTGAGGATGATATTAGCTGTGGGTTTTTCATATATGGCCTTTATTACGTGGAGGTATGTTCCCTCTAAACCTACCTTGTTGAGGGTTTTATCATGAATGGCTATTGTGCTTTGTCAAATGCTCTTTCTGCATCTATTGAAATGATCATATGGTTCTTATCCTCTCTTTAATTAATGTGGTGGGGCGCCCGGTGGCTCAGTTGGTTAAGCGTCTGCCTTCGGCTCAGGTCATGATCTCGGGGTGCTGGGATCGAGCCCTGCATCGGGCTCCCTGCTCCGCGGGAAGCCTGCTTCTCCCTCTCCCACTCCCCTTGCTTGTGTTCCCTCTCTCGCTGTTTCTCTCTCTGTCAAATAAATAAACAAAATCTTAAAAAAATTAATGTGGTGAATCATGTTGCTGATTTACAAATATTGAACCACACTTGCAACACAGGAATAAATCCCACTTGATGGTGGTGAGTGATTTTTTTCAAAATGTATTGTTGGACTTGGTTTGCTAGTATTTTACTGAGAATTTTTGCATCCTTGTTCATCAGGGATATTGGCCCGTAGTTTTTCTTTTTTAGTGGAGTCTTTATCTGGTTTTGCTATCAGGGTAATGCTGGCTTTGTAGAATGAGTTTGGAAGTTTTCCTCCTTTTCTATTTTTTGGAATGGCTTGAGAAGAATAGGTGTTAACTTTTCTTTATGTGTTTGGTAGAATTGCCCATGAAGCCAGCTGGCCCTGGACTTTTGTTTGTTAGGAGTGTTTTGGTTACTGATTCAATGTCTTTTATGGTTATTGGTGTGTTCAGGTTTTCTATTTCTTCCTGTTTCAGTTTTGATAGTTTTTATATTTCTAGGAATTTATCCATTTCTTCCAGGTTGTCCAATTTGTTGGCATATAGTTTTTCATATTGTTCTTATAATTTTTGGTATTTCTGTGGGGTTGGTTGTTGTTTCTCCTCTCTCATTTATGATTGTATTTTTTAAAGTATATCTTTAAAGAAAAGAGAAATCTTTTCTTTTTAATAAGTTTGACTAGAGGTTTATCAATTTTATGATTTTTTTTCAAAGAACCAATTTCTGGTTTCATTGATCTGTTCTATTGTTTTCTTAGATTCCATATCATTTATTTCTGCTATAATCTTTATTATTTCCTTCCTTCTGCTGGTTTTAGGTTTTATTTGTTGTTTCTTTTCTAGCTCCTTCAGGTGTGAGGTTAGGTTTTTTATTTAAGATTTTTCTTGCTTCTTAAGGTAGGCCTGCATTGCTACATACTTCCCTGTTAGGACTGCTTTCACTGCATCCCAAAGGCTTTGGACTGTTGTGTTTTCATTTTCCTTTGTTTCCATGTATTTTTTAAATTTCTTCTTTGATTTCCTGGTTGACCCATGCATTGTTCAGTAGCATGTTGTTTAACCTCCATGTATTTGTGCTCTTTCCAAATTTTTTCTTGACTTTAAGTTTTATAATGTTGTTCAGAAAAGATGCATGGTATGACTTCAATCTTTTTATATTTGTTGAGGCCTGATTTATGACCTACTATGTGATCTACTCTGGAGAATGTCCCATGTGCCCTTGAAAAGAATGTGTATTCACAGATCAATGGAACAGAATAGAAAACCCAGAAATGAACCCACAACTATATGGTCAATTAATCTACAACAAAGCCAGAAAGACTATCGAATGGGGAAAAGACAGTTTCTTCAACAAATGGTGTTGGGAAAACTGGGCAGCCACATGCAGAAGAATGAAACTGGACCACATTCTTAACACTAGGCACAAAAGTAAATTCAAAATGGATTACAGATCTAAATGGGAGACATGAAACCATAAAAATCCTAGAGGAGAACACAGGCAGTGACCTCTTTGATGTTTGTCACAGAAACTTTCTAGGTATGTCTCTCCTGAAGCAAGGGAAACAAAAGCCAAAATAAACTATTGGGATGTCATCAAGATAAAAATCTTCTGCACAGCGAAGGAAACGATCAACAAAACTAAAAGGCAGCCTACAGAATGGGAGAAGATATTTGCAAATGACATACCTGATAAAGGGTTAGTATCCAAAATCTATAAAGAACATAAAACTCAACATCCCTAAAATGAATAATCCAGTTAAGAAACATTTGTTGTGATAAATATCGGGTGTTATATGGAAGTGTTGAATCACTATATTGTATACCTGAAACCAATATTGCACTGTATGTTAGCTAACTGGAATTTAATTAAAAACTTAAAAAAAGGAAAACAAGAAAATTACTTTGTCTGCCTTCAAAAAAAAATAAGCTGCACATATTTAAAAGGAACCATTTGATTAGTTTATGTACTATGTACACATCAGCATAATCAAGATACCAAACATTTCCATCAGCCCGTAGTATTTCCTCATGTCTTTTTGCAATCCACCCTGTCTCCATTCCTGTCCTTAGACAACCACTAATCTGCTTTCTATTGCTGTAGATGAGTCTGCATTTTCAATAAATGGAATGATACAGCATCCGCTCTTTTGTGTCTGGCTTCTTTTACTCAACCTAATGATTTCCAGATTCATCTAAAGTTGTAAGGATTATTCATTCATTCATTCCATTCTATTGCTTAGTAACATTCCATTGTATGGAAAGAATACATCTTGTTGAACTTGAGGCGGGTCCTTAATGTGAATGTTAAAACTTCTAGAGGAAAAGGTGAGAGAAAAATGTTGTGACCTTAGGGTAGACAACATTTGCTTAGAATACCAAATGAACAGATAATAAAGAAAGATAATTGGACTTTATCAGAGTTAAAAACAACCACTCTTTGAAAGAAGCCATTAAGAAAATAATAAAAAAAAGGTTGGGGCGCCTGGGTGGCTCAGTTGGTTGGGCAACTGCCTTCGGCTCAGGTCATGATCTCAGGGTCCTGGGATCGAGCCCCGCATCGGGCTCCCTGCTCGGTGGGAGGCCTGCTTCTCCCTCTCCCACTCCCCCTGCTTGTGTTCCCTCTCTCGCTGTGTCTCTCTCTGTCAAATAAGTAAATAAAACCCTAAAAACAAAACAAAACAAAAAGGCAAGTCAAAGATGGTGAGAAAATATTTGTACGCATATATCAGATAAATAATAGGACAATAAAATAATATCAAAATAATAATGAGCTCAAAGACACTCAGTTTTTATTAAAATAGCAGATATATCACAAAAGAAAGTATGCAAGTGGCCAATAAGCACATGAAAAGATACCAAACATCAATAGTTCTCAGAGAAATGATAAATGCGTGTTTTAATGCCTCTGAAATTGGGTTATGTCTTACAATTAATGAGCTTGCAATTGATGTACTTCTATTATATTTTATTTTTAGATACTGTATCTGTTGAGTACTAAGGTTTGGTAATGTTCTAAGCACTTTGCTCACATTGTTGCATTTAATCTTCACAAAACCCTGTGAGGAGGCACTATAACTAAACTCATCTTCACTGGTGAGGTGATTGAATGTCAGCGAGTTTAAGGAACTTGTCCCAAGTCACACAGCTAGTCAGTGGCAAAACCAGGCTTGGAATCCACTATCTCTTTGACCCGCAGGTTTAAGTATTATGCTGTTCTTTTATTACTACACTGATGGTGATTTTTCAATGGTGAACATATAAGAAAATGGGACCTTCCCTAAGTCCTGATATTAACTTATTCCATTCCATTTTGTGGGACGTTAAATGAGTCACTGTAAGTTAAATGCCTAATATTCAGTAGGTATACTACATAAATGCAGTTCTTTTTCTTCCATCTATTTTGAAAACTTTTTTTAAAGTGCCAAAATAGGGAGGGTCAGGTCCTAGAGGCTCTAAATAGCCCTGAGAAATAAATTGCCAAAAAATCTATTTGAAAATTACTTGATTCCACTAATTGAAGCCAGATTTCACTTATCACTCTTTTTTTCCAGCTTTTTACAGCCGTCTTTTATGTGAATGCACTTGAATTCTGTGATCTTCTTTATCAGTGGTTCTCAGCCAGGAGTGGTTTTGTCTCTCAGGTAATATTTGGTGACCTCTGGAGACATTTTTGTCAATTTGGGGGCTTGGGGGGGCGGGTTTCTAGTGAGCGGAAGCCAGAAATGCTGCTGAACATCCTACAGTATAGGACAGCCCCTACAACAAAGAATTATCCAGCCCCAAACGTCAGTAGTGCCAAGTTTGGGAGAGCCCGCCTTATACAAACACTGTTTTATTGACATCAGTTGAGAATCTTGAGTGGCTGCAGGAAATTAAAGAAGAGGAAGACGTGGTCCCTGTTTGCAAATTGAGTAATCCAATGAGGGGGAAAACCCAAGTCTAATGCTAAGAACAATATAATGAATGTCACAAGAGAAAATAATAGAATATTTTAAGGCTTTAAGGGAATATAACCAGATAATCCAGTCAAGAAAACCAAGAGGAGCTCTGAGAGGATTAAGTATGGAAATACTCTTCGTTCTTAATAAAAACAAAAGTGGGCTTCCCCATGTGTGGTGATATAATTTCTGGTTGCCAAACTTCATCTACCTTTTAATGCACTGAAACTCAGTGAGGACAAGGCTGAAACCATGTAATGAGACTTAACTAAAGGTGGTCGAGTCCAGGGAGTAGAGCCCTGGGAAACCAGATGGGGTGTCATGCAGTGTACTTGCTCTCTCGGGCTTGGAAGAACATCCCCTGCTGATCTCGGGCTCTCCCCCACCCAGAGGGGGTGTCTCCTAAAGCCTACCACCCCAAAGCCCACATCCAGGCATCTGAACGTCTTTAACTCTGTGCCCAGAGAGAATTAGAGTTCCGGCACTGACCCTGCGTAGCCTTAATGGCTTCTAAACTTCAGTTTTCTCCTCTGAAATAGATTAACAGTAGTCCTAATGCACTGGTTATTGTATAAATTAAATCAGATTACATGTAAATCGCTTAGTGCTGTGGATGCCCATGGTCGCTACTTAACAGCCGCTATTACACAACAACAGTTACTTATCGCTATGATAGTGTTGTTATTGTTATGAATTAAATCAAAGCTTGTGCTCTCCTCACTGGAAAAACATATTGTCTGTATATAAGGACGAAAATGGGGGAAGCACAAGGAAGGTGGTTACTACAGGCTGGCACAGATGGAAGAGGGCTGTGGGCTGAGGCGGGAAGGAGGAACCGGAGTGCTTCCTGGAGGGCTCACAGAGAAGGTGCTGGAATGAAGGTGCGATGGATGCAGAAGATGGCTTTGGGTGGCTGGGGAGCTTGAGAAATAGTTCAATGGGATTAAATTCACTCAACATTCGCTGAATGCTTGCTTTACTCAAAGCAAAGATAAGTACGATATGCTGTAAAATCGCAGCCAAGAGGACACGGCAGACAAGTGAACCACGACCTGTTTGAATTTGGCGGGGAAGGAAGCAGGTGCGTGGTGAGCGATTAGGGGAAGTTCACAGCCCAGGAAATGGCTATATCAAGAACAAGGAACAAGAAGTACTAAAAGTCCGATGTGGAACTTTTTACCCCCCAAAAAAAGGAAAAAGGGAGATTTAAGAATTGCCAAAGCCAAAGGAGGCCAAAAGCAATTACGAAAACTGGAGTATGGAACCAGAAACCGGGAGTCAGGAAGGAATACGCATGTTTAAACAAGTCGGGAGCAGCTGGGTGGGGTGGGGTGGGGTGGGGACGAGGGAGAGGCAATTATTTTGCACAGCTGTTTGTGCGCATGGATGAGTTTTATGACAGTAATAAAACACCAAGTAAAATAATGTAAATCCTCATTTTAAATTGAATTAAAAATGTTTAATGATTTATTGACCTAAATGCATACATTAAATAATAAATAAATAGAATAAGTTAATAATAAATAATTAAAATAATAACTTGTTAATGAATGAGTCTTCACAACTCCCTCCACCCCTGCTTCCCTCTATTCTCTCTGCTTCTATTAGGTGGAGAGCTTTCTTGCTTCGTGGATTCACTTCTAGGCAGGAGACTAATGCATATAACGAAGAGGGAGTGAAAAGAGGCCAGAGGGTAAATGAACTGATACAGTCCTTTAGGCTGATAAAAAGGAGGTGAGGAGAGAGGCCAACGACTTGTCGTCCAGCGAGGGGTTCTGGATGAATGACTGACAGCGGAGGGAGAGCTTGGACCATACGAAGGCGGGGGTGGGAAGAGAATGGCAAGGGAACTCAGCAGGAGGTGCTCTGCGTTCCCAGCTGGAAACCCTTTAATGGTCTCCCAGGAGATGAAAGCAAAGGTTGCAATAGCTTGATGATTTCTGGTCGCTACATTGTCAGGACAGGGTGCACTGTGGGCCCCAAGCTTCTGGTGGTGGTTAAGTGTTGAACTCAGATGAGCTTTATCTGGGTGGAACCTCGGGGAATGGGCATCAGAGGAAGACCCAGAGACACAAACATCCAGGCCAAAGGAAGACCCAGAGACAGAAACATCCAGGCCAAAGGAAGACCCAGAGACACAAACATCCAGGCCAAAGGAAGACCCAGAGACACAAACATTCAGAAAGGGGGAGAAAAAGTTAGCTTTAGGCTTCCTAAGGAAATAATGGGCAAAAAGTACCATGGTTTACAAATTTACGTGAATCCATTCACGGTGAGGAAACAACCTTCTTACACCCCTGTTGTGTTCACAAGGGTCGTGGCATGGCTTCAGATGTCAATATAGCAAATCCAGAAGGACACTAGTTTCTCTTAAGGGGTCCAGGTTTACTCAGGGTTTTATTCTGTGAGAGACCATCACCAGATCTGACCGTGTTATTAATGATCTCAGGATGCAATCTGTTTCTCCTTGTATGTGAGGTGCATGATCCCACTGGAAGCAAGGAAAAGTGTCAGTTTTTGTTCCCACACTAATGAGGTTTCATAGTCTCTTATAAAAGCATGAAGGAATAATTAGAAATGAACTGAAGTGGGCCAAGGCTATGGAAAAGCATTAAACAAGAGAAATCTGTGTGAAGAACCAGCAGATGCAAATAGCAATACAAAATGCAAGGCAGAGAGACTCACTTGCCACCCTAGTAGATGGGAGAATGTTTGAGGCAAACATCCTGTCACTGATTTCACTCCTTTGTAAGCCAAAACAAGATGCTTCAAACTTCTCCTCAGAGATGGAAATTGTTATTTGAGCAAACCATTTGTTTGACCTTTTTATGTTTGGGTGTTTCTATGGTCAACTGCACTTCTAATTCTCTTATTTCAGTGTGTCCGTTTGGGCCGTGATACACTTTGACTTTCTGTTTCATTACTTATAATGCTGTGCCATAATTTGAAGAGATTATGAAAAATAGGATTTTGTGAGCATTTTTTTCAGAATGCTCTGTGTAAATCCCAAATGACGGTGCTTGATTCCACATGCGTGTGTGCTGGGCCTGCATTCCAAACATGTTGCAAGAATACGTGCACGGAGGGGTTGCCCCACGAGCCAGCAGCTGTGTGATGTGCTGCCATTACAAATATGCAGGAAACGGGTTTGCGTGTGGAGTGACCTTCCTGTCTTTCCTCATGGTTAGAAAGCTACATTATCGGGGAGGAGTGCTGGGTCAGCAGCTCTGTGTTGGTGTGGCAATTTACTAGATATTCGAGTGTTTTTCCAGGGCAAAGGGTGGGGCAAAATGGACACAGGCAGCCGTGCCAACAACTGAGGTCTTCAGTACAGATTTATGTGAAAAGAGTGGGATCCGGGGGCATTTGTTGCTGAACCTTCTGTACCTCTGGAGATCCCAGTAGTATTTGGGAGGTTTAGGGGTGCAGGGGTAAATGGGCCTTCTCTGTCTGGGCAGATATTCGTGTAGGAGGAGGGGCTCAGGTGCTGCCATGACCACATGATCTGATATTCAGATAAGGTTTTAAATGAACCTTATTGAGAAATTTGATTCAATCATACAAGTCATTCAGTTTGCCCAAGGCGAAACTAGAACAATTGAGTAAAGACATCGACGTCCTTTATTCAAGGGAAGCAATGCATGGTTCAGAAGCCATGGAGCATCATTCTGGAGGGAGGGGCAAGCGTGAGTTTTATGGAGCATTAGAAGAGATGCAGAAACAGGGTAGGGTTGGCTAGGAGGCCGGGGATTTCCTTATAAGGCCAGTGGGTCCTGTTTTCTTGGGTAAGGTGAGCTAGCTAAAGCTGAGCGACAGCATTGTAATTGGTCTGTGTTCGGTTTCCTTGATAGGCATTTCCTGTAAGTGCAGGCTGACTTTGGTTTAGATTTGTGGTGTGGGCCAGGCCAGTGGGTAGGGCCTCCATTTTGTGGGTCCAGACATATAAATTAACTTCATCAAACTAAAATTGACGAAGCACTTACTACATTCTAGGTGCTATGCTGGGTGCCGGGACATAGCAGCACCCAATCTCTTCACGTGGAGTTCTTCTATGACTAATCTGTCTCTTGGAGGAGGCCATCTGTTTTGGGTTGCTTTCTCTCAGAAGCGCACCTTAAGCCTAGGATTCCTGGAGAAGTGATTTCCCTCCAGGGGAAACCAGGAATGGTTTGGGGGAGGCAGGATGAGGAAGGAGAAGAAGCCAAACAAGGGTGGAATTTCAGGGGAATTCCTAGACTCAGCCTGATCCCCGATGGGGAGCTCTAGAACATAAGACTCAGAACACAAGCATTGGGCTTTTCTATTCTCACGTCTGTTAGCGACTGGCTATGGGCCTTTCATGGGGGATGGAAAACTCACAGGTACTTTCAGCTCTCATTACCGGAGACATGGCTTTGGCATCCGCTGGAAATTTTCTGAATGTTCCAGATGCAAGCCATTAGCAGCAAGTGGACAGAAGCTGGGGATGAGCATGTAGGCAAGCCGCCAACAGTGTCCACTACACCCACCAGTGGGAGAGGACATAAAGAAAAGAGCCCCCAGAGCTCTGCCACTCCAAGTGTAGCCTCAGAGGAGCAACATCTGGCCTAATGGGGGGTCCAGCAGCAAGGAGCTTTTCAGAATGGTGGAATCTCAGGCCTCAGTGAAGACCCAGTTAATCAGAATCTGAATATTAAGAAGATCTCCAGGAGACAGGTAGGCACATTAACTTCCAAGAAACTTGACTCCAGAAAGAATGATTTACTGACCTCCTAAACTGGCAGAAATAAGCATAGCAATCAGCACTGCAATATGGTGGGTGTGGAAAATTCTTAGTCTGAAGGTCCTCTGGCCCAGCAGCTGAAAGCAGGGGCAAGAGAATGCATTCCCAGCTGAGAGCAGGGCAGTCCCTACTTTGCTACCCTGAGCCCTATCATGCCAGCCTTGCAGGGAAGTGGGGAGATGATGAGGAATGAGGAGGAAGGGTTTGGGTGCTGACATAGCAAAATACAAAATAAAGCGAGATTTAGAGCTGACCCCACAATCTAAGCTTGAAAAGCATATTGAAAAGTCGCAGCAGGTAAATCACTTGACTTAGATATGCATCATTGAGGAGTCATGACACAACTCATCCGTGAGGAGAAACCTCTGGGGTAAAATATATTGGTCACCAGGAGGCCCCCAATAGCACAAAAATGTCTCTTCCGCAATGCTGAAAATCCCTGCCATCAGAGTCACGATGCAGTCAGTCCACTCACACCGTCTGCGGAGGGATGCCATCTCTGGAGGGCTGATTGCAGCCAAGCTTGGGGGACATCTGGTTAAAGACGCAGGTTGCACACACTCATTTAACCTCAGGGCATTCCTAAAATCACATGGGAAAATCATGGTTTTCTTATTTTGGCTGCTGTGTTTTCAAGCATTAAAAGCTAGGAAGATAAAGGGAACTGAAGAGAATATAACACAATAACTTTTTGGAGGCTAAAAAAGTAGGTTGGTTATTATGGGTGGTAATTGGCTTGGTAGAACCCAAGAAAACGGGATCCTAGGAAGTGAGCAACGGGGAAGGCTGATAATCCATTTCATGTACCCGCAGAATGTCTCTAAAGGTTGAAGAATGAGCAGCACCGGGATAGAAGCTTGAGCCAGAAACAGACCAATGGAGCGACTGGTGGTATGTTGAAGACGAGGTTTGACATTCAGATCCCGCGTGCTGCCCCTCCCCCTCCAGGAAGGAAGGCAGGTGACTGGAGGTTGATTCTCCAGGGACAGTCAAACAGATGGTAGCCTTCAGATAGCAGTATACCTGACACAGCTAAGATTAGGGTTGCCGTAAGAAAAAAAGAGGAGTAAGTGTAAGTTTAAATTCTGAATTGTGCGCCCCCCCCCCCCCCCCCCCCGCCCCAGGACCCAGAAGTCTGGTAGCCATTATCTTGCAGTTAGGAAATCAAAACAGTCTTCTCTGGGCATCCGAAGATAATAATACTGGGGATCTCTCAAAGAAACAGCCCAGCTAGATCATCCTACTTTCTACACTTCTCTCCCTTCCTCCCTGGTTCCCTTCTAAGCAGAGTTTCCAGTTAGGTTTTAGATGCCCCATTCTAAAATAGGAGTAGACTGAGAAGTATCCACAAGCATTTAAGAAAGGCATCTAAAATGAAAGAACAACCTCAGAGCATTTTCCATGTTAGAGATGGTTTCTCCCCCAGCAGCTGTCCAAAGGGGCTGGGAAACAGCCCAGAAGTTAAAAGAGTTAATGTTCCGCAGAAAAACTTGGACTGGAGAGATAGGAGAATAGAATAAGCCTGCAGAGGAATCCCTTTCTGTTTCACTTCAAAGGACTGTTCCAACGTGTTCTATTTCCATCAGCTTCTCTGAGATGGATGAGCTGTGTGAATGAGCCCCTGGCTAGGTTTTCAAGCTCTGGTCAACTGGGTAATAGCTTCCTTCTTTCTGTGCATCACTTTCCTTCTCTCTTCCTCTTGATACCCTGGAATGGCACCTGATCATAACCATTAGCATGCAAGCTTTGCCCTAGGTTTTTTTGCTAGATAATACAAGATACTATGCCCGGGTCTGAGAATGACCACAGAGAGCAGACCGTTCACCCTCTACCTGCTGACGCACATGGGACTATGGAGGGACTGAAAGTAGTCTTGTATTGCATTAAGGTATTGATTTTTATTTTACTTTTATTATAGAAAATTCCAAATACATACAAAAGTAGAGAGACCAGTTTCATGAGCCTCCATAGCCTCACTAGCTAGCTTTAGTTATGATCACCCAAGGTCTCTTGGCGTTCCTGTTCCTCTACTCTCTTTCTCCCGCAACTTGGATGCCTTTGAGTCCAAATTCTAGGCATCATCCCTGTTTTCCACAAACATTTCAGTACGTCTCACTAAAGGTCAAGACTCTTTAAAATCATAACACAAGATCTTTTATCATAACTAAAACATTTAATAATTTCTTCATATCATCAAAAAGCCCATCATTCTTTAAATTTCTCTACTTGATTCCTAATTTTCTCCTTTTATGGTTGGTTAATTCAAATCAGAATTCAAATAAGTCTACAAATCTCAATTTCTGATATATATGTCATATATATAGATTTCTCTTTTTATCCTTGAATTATAATTTTTGAAGAAAATTTGTAATTTATCCTAAATATATCCCTATGAAATTCCATAGTTTTGTTGGTGTATTCTTTGGTGTTTTCCCCTTTAAGTAGCATTTTAACTCATAAATTTTGATATATTTGAAATGTTTAAAATCATTGCCATTATCATTTTTTTTCATGCTCAAATTGCCTTATTTTTGGTCAGTGGGAGCTTTTTCATGTTGGCCTCTTCCTTTTGAAACAACCCCAGTAGTCTTTAATGGCCTCTTAGCTTTCTGGCATAAGATGTTCAGACTCATCCTGTATATTTCCTCCCCCAGACCTAGAATAAGTTATTCTTTCAAGTAGCCCTAGTCTTCCATAGCAACAAAAGTTTTAGAAGTTATTATAGGAGAATATTTTTCTGACTCTGAGATAGAAAAAAAAAATTCCTTAAAAAGACACAAAATGCTAAACATGTAAGAAAATACAGATATATTTAACAGCACCGAGACATCTTAGAATTTGTAAAATGCCAAATTAGAATATTTTTTGCATCATATATAACCAACAGTATATAGAAAGAACTCCAATAAATTAGTAGGAAAAAGAAAAAAACTTCCTCAAACTTTCCCTGACCAAAATAAACTTCAAATAAGGATTTCACAGAAGAGGAAATCCACATCATCATAGCGTTATGAAAGGATGTTCAGTCTCTTTGGCAATCAAGGAAATGCAAATTTTGACATACTATTTTATCCATGCTAAATAGTCAAGAGTCAAGAAATTTGACAATATCGAGTACTGGAGAGGTGCGTATTGGGGATGTCTTTGTATAGCGCTGATGAGAATATGTGTTAGAAAACCACATCAGGAGACAAAAACTAGAACCAAGTTAAATATGTACTGACAGGAGAATGGATAAATTGTGGTACTCTAATTCATTCAATACATTGCTATTCAATAGACTAGCAATGAAAAAATGAACTATACCTAGAAACCGACTTTGAGAAACATAATGTAGAATGGAACAACCAAGATGCAGAAGACTATAGAATATTAGGATTTTTATAAACAATTTCACACTGTTTTGTATACACCCTAGAGAAACTCTTGTGCTATCTTGTGTACATGTGCAGAATTTCCCTAGGGCAGGAGTCGGCATACTACGGCATATGGCCTACCATATGCTTTTGCAAGTATAATTGTATTTGAATACAGCCACACCCATTTGTTTATGTCTGTTTTCCCACCACAACGACAGAGTAATGGTAATAGAGGCCATATGGCCCACAAAGACTAAAATATTTACTATCTGGTCCTTTACCAAACACGTTTGTTTCCCCCCCACACCCCACTCTATAGAGTATGTGCAAGATAGTGCCAAATTTTAATAAAGCTCATATGCAAGCAAAAATAAACAACCTATTATTTTCTCAGATTTCACAATAAGGATATACAAATAAAACTAGGGAATGATGAATAAAAATTCAGAATAGTGTTTACTTCAGGTAGGGATCAGAAGAAGGTAGAGGATGGAATTGGGGAGAAATTCATAGTAAATAGAAGCTACTGGCACTATTCCCTTCTATGCATTAAATATTATACTAGAAATATAACAAAAAATACATTTAAAAAACAAAAATAAACAATTCCAGAAAATTTCTTAGGACTGAACAATATAATCTTCCAGATTAAAAGAGCCTGAGTACCAGTAAAATTGGATAAAAGTAAGCCCACCCCAAAGCACATCATTATGAAATTTCAGGACATTAGAGACAGAGAAATTCTGTAAGCTTCCAGAGATCAAAGTCAAGGTCATATACACAAGATCAGAAATTAGAAAAACCTTTGAGTTTTTCATAGCAAGGCTGGATACTAGAATATTTTTGGAGAAAATGTTTTTTAGCCTAGAATTCTATACATCACCAAACTAGTAATTTAGTAGAGGGAGAGAAAAGGCATTTTCAGATGTTCAAGATCTGAAAAGCCTTACTCCCCATGTCTCTTTTCTCAAGTTGCTCACGGAGCATTTGCTCCACAAGATTGAGCCAGTGAACCAAGAACAGGATGATGAAGGTTGTAGGAAAAGAGACTCCAATCCAAGAGAGACATGAAAAAAAAGTCCTCCCTCAGATTCTAGGTCACCGCAAGAGGATGACAGACTTTCGGGAGCCTTGAGAGCAACCGTTTGGTCTGCACCAGATCAGAGGCTCTGAGCGTCACTATTTTAAGAAAATGAAGTTGATTAGATACTTCAAGCGTTTGAATGTAATTTTTTCCAGTTTTATTGAGGAAATAATTGACATACATCTCTGTAAGTTTAAGGTGTACAGTATGATTGTTTAATTTATATATATTGTGAAATGATTCCAAGTTCAGCTAACATCCATCTTCTCATACAGATATAATAAAAAGAAAAGAAAGAAGAAAAGAACAAAGTAAGAAAAAACTTTCTCCTTAAGGTGATAGAACTCTTAGGATTTACTCTCTAACCAACTTTTTTATATATCAGATGGCAGTGTTAGCTCTGGTCAGCATGTCGTACGTTACATTTAGTACTCATTTACTGTAACTGGAAGTTTGTGCCTTTTGACCACCTCCTTCCAATTCCTCTTCTCCCCACCTCTCATCCCTGGTAAACACAAGTCTGATATCCTTTCCTATGAGTTTTTCTTTCTTTTTTTAAGATTCCATGCATAAGTGAGATGATACAGTATTTCTCTTTTTCTATCTGACTTATTTCCCTTAGCATAATGCCCTGTGGTCCATCCATGTTGCAATGGCCCTACCATGCCTCACTTTCTATGGCTAACTAAATATTCCATTGTATATACACACCTCAACTTTGTCCATTCATCCATCACTGGGCACTTAGGTTGTTTCCATGTCTTCGCTATTATAAATTATGCTGCTATGAACATGGGGGTGCAGATGTCTTTTCGAGTTAGTGTTTTCATTACCTTTGGATATATTCCCAGAGGTGGAATTGCTGGATCATATGGTAATTTTATTTTTCACTTTTTGAGGAACTCTATACTGTTATCCACAGTGGCAACACCAATTTACAATCCCGCCAACAGTGTACAAGGGTTCCCTTTTCTCCACATCCACACCAACATTTGTTGTCTCTTGTCTTTTGATGACCATGTAACAGGCCTGAGGTGGAATCACACTGAAGTTTTAATTTGCAAATCCCTAAGGACAAGTAATGTTGAGCATATTTCATACCTGCCTTTCATACATCTTTCATATGTCTTTCTTGGGAGAAATGTCTATTCAGGTCCTTTGCCCATTTTTAAGTTGGGTTATTTGTTTTTTGGCTGCTGGGTTTCATTAGTTCTCTCTATATTTTGGATATCAACCCTTATCAGATATATGGTTTGCAAGTACTTATTCCCATTTTGTAGGTTGTCTTTCCACTTTGTTGATGGTTTCTTTTGCTGTACAGAAGCTTTTTAGATTGATGTAGTCCAATTTATTTATTTATTTTATTGCTTGTGATCATAGGTGTCCTATCCAAAAAATCATTACCCCGACCCTTGTCAAGGACTTTTGTTCCTGTGTTTTTTTCTAGGAGTTCCATGGTTTTGGGCCTTGCATTCAAGGCTTTAATCCATTTCCAGTTAATTTTTGTGAGTGGTGTAAGCTATGGATCATTTCATTCTTTTTCATGTGAATATCCAATTATTCCAGTGCCATTTATTGAAGGGACTGTCTTTTCTCCATTGAGAATTCTTGGCTCCCTTGTCAAATATTAGTTGATCATATATTATTGGGTTTATTTCCGGGCTCTTGATTCTGTTCATTGATCTGTTCATCTGTTTCTATGTTAGTTTTGATGACTACAGCTTTATAGTATAGCTTGAAATTGGGAGGGTGATACCGCCTGTTTTTTTTTTTTTCTCTCATTAAATGTATTAAAATAAGATTTATCTAGCGAGGAGAGGTTTGTGGTTGAGTTAGTCATAAGTATATATAAAACTAAATATATTTTAAAAAGACAAGATAATTTAGAATGCTAGGAAAACAAAATTTGCACAAAGTACAGTTATAGAATATGGCCCAGCTATGATGAATTCCATGAGTGCCGCAGTCATAATAATGAAAACAGAGAATGTTGATCTGACTAAAATTTTGATATTATTCTATTAGAATATGGCAGAATGGGAAATGTGCACATGTGTAGCTCTAAAGACCATGCTTACGTTGCTACTTCGTAAACAGTTTTAGGAGAGACATGGAGGAAAATACCAAAAGGATTAGCTAAAGGAGTTAAAACTAATTCCTTTAAGGAGTGAGAAATCTGAGAAGAAAGATTATGTGCCTGCACAGTTTTAATTAAAATTTTAAAAATAAATTATAAAAATGACACCACAGACCAAAACCTGATGTATTAAACACAATCATCCTTTCCCAGTTCAACTAACCTAGAAAATATGGCAATATTTGGAATTGACCTTTCCCTTAAAGAAATGAATGAAACAAGTCAGGTTGAACCCATGAGGATGAGATGCTATTTTTTTTTTTTTTGTAATGTCTTCATCACATTACACAATCTTTCCATTCACGTGAAGCTGTTCCTCCAGAAATGAGTGCTGTTTGGCAGTAAGAAAGGAAAGAAAAAAAAAAAAGAAGCAGCCTCTGACACTCAGAAACTAGTCCGACATAGCCAGGTCATGTTGTTCTCCTGTTAGACATAAACCTTGTCATGGAATACCAACCTCAGACAAGTTACTCTGAGACCATGAAAAATGAGACAAAATAAGCACGTTTCATAATTTTGTTCAAGTATGGACAAAAGGAAGGTCACTGTGCCACCCATAAAATACCAAACACCCCCGTCTCTCACCCAAGAATGATTGATTGCTACTTCTTTATCGTTTACAGTTTTATCTTCCCTATAAATAAGATTTATTGGGATACCAACCAAGAAGTCACACTTCCTCTCTTTTCTGACAACATCCAATACAGAGCAAACCCCAACCATTAATAAGGTGGGATGTTGGATGATGCCTTGTCATAGGCAGTGTGGACAAGGGAGGATCCAGTTTAGCACATTGATTGAGGACTTACCTTTTGCTAATTACATTGCTAGGCACTGGGCAAGTCAAGAGTGAATATGACATTGTCTCTGTCCTTGACTTCCTAACAGCTCCTTAAACGATCCCAGAAAACTAGAATTACACATTTTGAAACTGGAAAGAGCGTGGAAGTTATTGTCGATGGAAAGAGCATTGACCTAAAACACTTGGGTTTAAATTAATCCTTACCGTTTATTAACAATGAGACAAATCACTTGACTACTGTACTGTTCTGTTTTCTCAGCTGTAAAACAATGATTTATCCTCCTTAAACAATCAGTGAGAATATTAAATAAGATAATGTGCATTTAAATATTTTATAAGTTGTATGAGACCGCTATAACGTAAAGGAAAGGAGGCCCAAAGAAGTAAAATCACCTATCCAAGATCACACAGCTATTATCAGATGTCAGTATAACACTTGAAGGGAGATAATTACCAACAAGACTTCAATAGTAAAAATAAAAATAATAATAATCACTTATTATTATTAGACATTCTGCCTTACACTTTATCTACATTATTTCATTTGTAACAATACTTTAGTCTTGCATATAGAATGTGTGGCTCTTTCTATATCTCTCTTTATAATTTTTTGCAGAGCTGATGGAATTCATGAGCATTCTTGTATTTTATATGACTATATCAGAAATTTTGGAAAGGCAGAATATGTGCTTAACTTTCTACATCAAGAAGAAAGAGGATCTTACACTTCAAGATTATGATGCTGTGTTAGAAAATCATGCAACATAATTTCAATATGAGTCAGGCTAAGGTGTCATGACTCTTCATTTAAAAAATGTGATGACCAAAGTTTCCTCCTTGATGGTAAAATTTTCTAAAAAAAAAATTTGAAATGAGCTTTATGTGCTCATGTTCAGGCAAACAGGAACTTCTTATGGAGTAAGAGGTGTTAAACATTTGTAACCCTAGGAGTGGGTCACAACGATATACATACCTGAGTGCTGTGGAAAAGTCTAGAACTTTCCGTGAGTAAATGGTATGGCTTTATTCTTTATCTCTCCACATATTTGGGTTTCTTAGCATCGCCTGATGAAACGTGAGACTAATACAGTATGTAGCCAGGACTGATGAATCAAAGAGCCACTGAACTCTGAGAAGTCACTACTGTAGAAAAGTTAAATTATCGTACTCTGTACTACACCCTGCCTGAGTATGAAACGAGATAGTAGCACTTTCATATTAAGGCAACAAGCATATGGGTACAAAAATTGAAATGACCAAGAAATACAATTGAAATGGTGTAAGAAAAGTGGTAAGAGCAAAAATCACTGAAAAATAATATACTTTTGGAGATATTCATTCCTTTGACTCAGACTTCAGACAAACAAGCACTCCAAAGGGATAAACACACACACACAAAACCATCACAAGTCCTGACCTGATGGAAATCCAAGATGTTCTGATCTTTGTATGATCTCGTTAACCTATTCACTTCAGTGCCAAATACATAAATCATTTAAATTATTTCTTTCCCTAGAGCCAATATTCTTGCAACCCTACTAGCAGCGTGGTGTTTAGCAGCACCTTCATTTTTTTTCCCCTTGAGATTGACGTATTTCTGTTTGTAGACAAGTGTCCAATGCAAAACTTAGAAAACAGACAAATGAAGTAGACTTCTTTCCCTGTGGTCTTAACTACCCCCACCTCTATCTCCTCTTAGCTCTTAGCTTTCTTTCTTAGTGCCTGATACTTGCTCACTGCTTACAGCTCCTGGGGCCCCAATTCCTATGATGCCTTCACCCTAACCCTGGAGTAGAGGAGGTATTTTTCCCTGCTATAGGCCTGACCCATCTGTGCCTATGCAGCCAGCCAGCCAAGATCAAGGTGTCTGTTCCTTTGCTTATGGAGTCTTATCTCAGCACCTGCCCCTGAAGTTCTCTGAACTCTTCTACCCAGGATCCTGACATTCATCTCACTTTAGTTCATGGGACTCGCCCTTAACTGCTCCCTGTCCTGAAGATAAAGTTTTCTATCTTCATAGCAAAGGAGGAAGAGAAGGGAGGCCACACTTTGAGTCCATCTCAGTAGTGCCAGGAGTATCAAAATTAGGGTACAAAAGGTTTTTTCCAGTTTAGTTCCAAAAATGTTAAGGAGGAATCCGCAGGCAGCACACATTATACCAAAAGTTGTGGGTATAAAAACTGAGATATACAGCTTCTGTTCTCAAGAGCTTTACCAGGAAACAAGTATGTAAAAATAGAGCTTAGTACAGTTTTCCAAGTACAGTAATAGAGCTGATCACTAATGCTAACAAATTTGAGCACCCGTTCCGTGCCAGATATTAAAGACTTATTTTACAATATTTAAATTAGTGTTATTGGAGAAGGCAGGGGCTAGATCACAGGTGGTCTCGGACCCATGTGAATCCAATTCAGACTTTTATCTTATATTTGCTGGGGGCTCCAGAGACATAGCTAGGTCAGACCACACTGTAAGTACATCAGGCTTATGGCTGAAGGGACAAGACTAGAGACAGGGAGATCAGTCCAGAGATGATGGAGACCAAAGAACAATAGTTTTAGAGAAAAAAGAGGAGCGCATCAACTCGAAAAGTATTTCAAAACTAAAACTAGTGGGGGCGCCTGGGTGGCTCAGTTGGTTGGGCGACTGCCTTCGGCTCAGGTCATGATCCTGGAGTCGCGGGATCGAGTCCCGCGTCGGGCTCCCTGCTCAGTGGGGAGTCTGCTCCTCCCTCTGACCCTCCCCCCCCATGTGCTCTCTCTCTCAAATAAATAAATAAAATCTTAAAAAAAAAAACAAAAACAAAGCTAAAACTAGTGGGACTTGTGAAATGACAGATGGGAAAGTGGATAGAAAGAAACGAATGGAGGATGTTGCTTCCGTTTTGGTTTGGATGACTGGGAGACAAATGGGAAGCAGATAAGGAGAAACAGGTGGAGAATGACCGGCCACAGGCGGTCAAGGGTGGGTGTCCGCTAGGAGGCTGCATTTGGCCATCCCAGGATCCAGGGGGAAGTCAAAGTTGGAGACAGAGTTGCAGGAGCCTTTTCTTTGTTGTCTGCTTTCCGTCACCCGCTCATCCCATTTGCGTCCCCACATTCCCGTCCACGTGGTCCGTGAGCGATGACTGAATAACAGAGGGAGAACTGAGCAGTCACTTCCCCGTCCTTCTCACTTTGACACAAGTCTAAATAAGGCTGTCTCAACTTGGAGATGATGTAGGTGCTCCGGTTCCACCCTGTGATAAGATGCATCACTGTCCCCCAGTTCGTCCTCTTTTCTTTTGACAGTTACTGCCTAGAAATCAGGGATTCCCCTAGTCATTTTGGATGGAACCAAATCTGAAATCTGCGTGTGAATCATTAATGTACTTTAGTAGTGAGTGTCAACTGGTCTCTGGTCTTTTACCTACTCTTAATGAAAAAAAGAGACAGGAATTCATAAAGAGGATAAAACAGAAGTAACTGACATCTGGATTGGAATACATTCTATGATTATGTCTTATTTTTTTTTTTTTTTACCTT
Organism: Callorhinus ursinus; assembly: GCF_003265705.2. NCBI lineage: Eukaryota > Metazoa > Chordata > Mammalia > Carnivora > Otariidae > Callorhinus > Callorhinus ursinus. The sequence continues at coordinate 12,101,373 of NW_027397073.1, read as the reverse complement.
CTAAGTGTGTTTGATGACAGTTATCGAAATGTGTTACTTTTATTAGGGATTGGCCTAGATGTACTAGGAACATGCTAGATAAAAGAGAGACTAAATTTACGCTTGTTCGTTAAGTAATATAAACAATCCACTTACCCAAAAATAATCCGCAAAGATACCAGAAAGCCAAATGGTACATGCAATTGCAACTGCAATTATGTGAATCCAGTGTTGTATCATTAGACCCTTGAAGGAAATGCATCACTCTAAGCACAGAGTTTCATCCGGTGTCTATACACCCGATGAGTGAATTCACCTGAGTGAATTCATGACTCATGATGCATTCTGAGGCTGCTCGGCAAATGTGATCTCTCTTTGCATGCTTCTGGCATGACAGGTTTTAGGAAGGTTACTGGTTTTCTCATGTAGCTGGATCACAGAACACCGGATACTTGTTCCCACAGCCTGCCAACCATGGCGTCTATGTTGGGGTTATCTCTTGGCAACAAGATAAATACTCTGACTGAAATGTTACACTCCCTAACAGGGCTTGTTTCAGGTGCAAACTTTCTCATACTCCTGGCTGGCCCAGGGCAGTATCTTAAAATAGGCCAGGTTTGCTTTCTTTTGCCCTGGAATCTGCTATTGTCTCTCTGTGGCCTGGGCTCACTCTCACCCAAAGCCTTCTCGTTCTTTTGCTTATCCTCTTCACACACCCCACAACTCCTTCCCTGACCACCTCTCCCCACTCTGTCAAAACCCTTTCCGTAGGAATTTAGAAACATGTGTTATTTCTCCTAGAGCCATTAACATGATGACTTTTATTGCTAATTATAGAAGGAGATGTTTATTCTCTGATAAAGATATTTCAAGAAGTTACCACATGACGTCTCAGCCAAGGGGACCCCAAATTCACACCACAGAGGTGGCCACTTTCATATCCACTGACTCCTGCTCACAGCGACAGCTACTTAAATTTCTAGGGAGAACCACGCTACCATAATACTAAGTCTAACTAATACGAATGATTTTTTTATAAAAACAATGTTTCAATATATTTAATGGAAAGTCATTAGTAAAATAAGATTATGAGATAGCATTTTATGTCAAAATGGGACTTCCTTTTTGACCTAAAATTGTATCGCACTTTGGATAATTTCAGTGGTGACATCATTGCGGTGAGGGGTGATACATGTGTGTATTGCCCATCTACCCAGCAAATCCTACAGGGAGGATAATTATGGAAGTCCCAGTGGTTGTTCATTCAAAGGGGAGAAGAGAAAAGAATAGCATTGCAATGTGCTGAGCATGAACAAGGCGTTCAGCAAACACTTAGTGAGCACCTTAATTTGAGCCAAGTGCCTATCTCTGTCTCTGGGGAAGACGATCGTGGTTTATGGAGCTCATGGGAGACAAACACTCAGCGGTTAACGCGCAGGCTGCTCATTCACAGTCGGACAGGTGCTTCAGGGAAAAAAACACAGTGCATATAATCTCCCGATCAGAATATTAGAACTTTAGTCATAAAGCTGGTTTCTGATTTTTGCCTTTCTTTCTCCTTTAGACGTGTTTCATTGTAGTGCTACTGGAAAGAAAATAAACACCTCAATATAGATACTTCGATCATGTATTGCTGGTTCTTTAAAAGTAATGCATGTCTATTGTGGAAAACGTGGGGAATTTTTCTTAAATAAAAAAAAGTTGACAAACATCTATGAAGTTACTACAATCACTTCCCATTTTGACACATTTCCTTCAAGTCATATGTCTGCACATATTTCACTTATATGGTCGAGGTCATATTGTATGTACAACATTATACATATCTAATGTTTCTTACCACTTATGGTAAGTGGTATTATAATTTTTCTTATCACTTATGATTGGTTTATGGTTTTTTTTTTTTACCACTCTTTACCACTTATGATTGTCTCACCCATTTTCCTAGAAGATAAGAAAATGAGCTAGTGGGGGACTTGCCAGTTCATTATTCTCAGCTTCTGCCGAAGTGATCCGACCGACAGCTGTTGCAAGTACAGTTTCATCCATCAGTTTTTTATTTCAGGTGCTGTACTTTTTAGTTCTTGACTTAATCTTATTTATCTTACAACGGTAAGGCTCACTACGTAGAAGCTCTGCTCTTCTGACTCACGTACTGGCCGGGCTCTTGCAGTGGTCGGGCACACAACTACCGCCAGTTACATTCTTCCGCTACGTTTTTCAGATTTTTCTTCCCCTTTACGGGTTTTACAAGCAGCTTCCCTTCTCTGGAGTTTATGTAGGATCTGAAGGATCTCAGGCAGCCACTCAACAGCCTTGGCCTCCCACGTCTGTAATTTTGGTGCTTTCCCCTTTCGATCTTCAAATTTCTCGTTTATCTTTATTCTCTCCGGGAGGCCTCCAACACACGCGTATCAATCCTTCCCCTCTTTTCTGTGACACCGCCTCCCATTGGTGCCATTCATGTGGGCTTCTCATCATGTATTGCCTTTTACGCTTCCTCCAATAGTTTGATGCATGACCATCTTCTCTTTTTATACTGAGCTCATAAAATTTCTCTAGTCTCTAAGGCAAGTTCCAAATCTGGCCACCCACAATCACTCCGTTAGCTCGCTAACCCTGTGGAACACTTACTATATAAAAGATGATACGCTAAGCGCTTGGCAGACATGATCTCATCTGCTCTTCACAAAAGCCTGTGTCATTCAGGAATGCTTAAATAATATAGACTTATTATGTATCATCTCAGGTAACAATAACAATAAGAACAAAGACTAGAGGTAAGTAGTTTCCAGCATTGACTTGGGAGTGCTCCGAAGTCAGGGCTCTGGTTTGCATCTCGGCAAAGCTCTTGGCCTTCCTCTATGGTTGATGTATGGGAGCTTCTCTTGGCATCACATCCTCACACAGCCAGGCTCAAAATTGGGTAGAAGGGGATGGCATAGGACAGGGAGTTTCTCGTTTTATGTCTCCCTCTTATCGGGAAGGAAAAATTTCCCCAGACATTCCCCAACAGAATTCTCCCAAACCTCATTGACCAGGATGGGGTTATATAGCTGCCCCCCAGACCCACAATGAGGCCCTCCTTCCCCAGGACAAGGAATCTCTTGCTACCCGAACAAAATCAGGGATAAGAATAGCAAAAACTGGATTGCTTTTGCAGAGGCAGGGAATGGTGCCGGCATCATTAAGAAACTTAAGCTCAGAGAGGTTGAGGAAGAAATTTGTGCAAGATTATACAACTAGTAAGTGGCAGAAAGAAAATTCAAGTTAGAACTTTCTGAGTCTCTCAGAATCAATGTCTGTGCTCACCATACTAAAGAGCCTTTTGAGAAAATTTTAGCATCTTGCTCAGTCAAAAGATATTTTGTCAGTACCAACTTGATGCTCGGCACTGTTCTTGCTGCTGAAGGGGCATCGAGTGTAGAATCTATTTAGGAATGGAAGCCCACTCAAATGAAATATCTAGAATACACATGATTGATTAGTGAATTAAGAATACATTTTTATATTGTAGGTCTAAGAGGTGCAGATCTGTGTAGCATGAGTTCTCTGAGGATTGTGGAAGTCAGACTGGATGTCAGGGAAGCTGTGGGGTATCAGCAGAACCTCAGAGATTTGGGTCAGTGGGGTGAAGGGAGGATGGCATTCCTGTTGAGAAGAAGGGGAGAGACACCTGGACCAGCAACGGAATCTACTGATCACTCACTGAGGCAGAGATCTGGCTGAGCACCAGGGGATGTTAAAACTTGTCAAAGGGTCAATGGCTGCCTATGAGTTTCCTTTGGTGTCATGGAGGAGCTTAGGAGTTGAAAGATTATTGTTGAGGGTGGGATTCCACCTTTTTCTGATGTGACCTGAGATCTTCCAGCAATTAAAAAAATCAAGTAACTTGGGTTTTGGCTGCCAGACACAGATTCTGAAGAACACACGGATCCCATTGTCCTTCTGATAATAACGAGGGGTTTGGGCTAAGTCACCCCCACTCCTGTGGATGGGAGACTCACATAAGCAAGATGAGGTAAGGGTAGATCGAGGTCTGTGAACCACGGGCGAACTAAGAAGCTTACAGATGGCTCAAACCCACAGCCTTTGTCTCACTGACACTCAGGTTGTGAACCCAGCTCTCTAAGCGCGGACACGGAGCTCACCCCAGCAGCTGAAAAGAAATATGGTGCTTTTACTTCTAACCACCCTGTCCCTTGGAGGATTTCCTACACATAAAAGTAAAGCAAATAGACGAGAAGCCACCTTTACAATGTGTTGCACTTTTCAATTAGCTCTAACAATATAACCATGTTTAGACTCAAATTATCTTTCATCATGCCTATTTTTTATCTGTTTTTGTCCTCTAATTCCTTTGGCTGTATTGAAACACCTAGTGACTTTTTTTTTTTCTAAACGTTGCTTTTCTTTTTTTTTTTTAAGAGAGAGAGCATGGGCATTTGTGACAGGGGTGGGGAGGGGCAGATGGAGAGGGAGAGAGAGAGAGAATCTTAAGCAGACTCCCTGCTCAGCGTGGAGCCTGACGCCTCAGGGCTCGATCTCACAACCCTGAGGTCACTACCTGAGCGGAAATCAAGAGTGGGATGCTTAACTGACTGAGCCACCCAGGTGCCCCCACCTAGTGATTTTTTTTCAGTCAAGTTTTCAACATCATGATCCTAGAGCTAAAAGTCAATTGCTAGTACACAGTGGATTTTCTCTGTATAATAAAAGATAAGATCTGTGCTGGAAACATGAGCAAATAGAAAGTTATTTGGGTGTGGCAGGTGGCAGGAGATTTGGGTGGAAGCCAGAATTATTTAGGAAATTCTACTTTGAGAAATCTAAAACAGTTTAAAATAGAGGCTCTCCAAGAAAGAAAAATAGTCGTTCTCTTCCTCTTCATGCCCAAAGGGTCACTTGGGGGCTGTCTAGAGTCAGAGAGAAAGGATTCTGTTGTCTTTAAATATTGCAACCCACGAGCCATCCCCGTGCAATGTTAAAAGGTTATTGTAGAATTCGGCACTGTCCTTGGGCGCAGGTGTAGAGGGGGACACTTGAAACGGGCTGATAAACTTCAGGTAATTTTAACAGGCATGTGTAGGTATTGCCAAATTCTCAAGTTTCTGAATGACGTCATCCTCTGAACAAATTTCTTAAACGGTGCCTTAGCAAACAAACCTTTTTACAATAGTGATGTCTTGCTGAGTAAAATGTTGAATCACTCAAAGGATAAAGATTAGAAAGAGAGCGAGAAAAAAAAAAGCCTCTGTGGGAGGGGCAGAGCTTTATATAACCAGTCTCCCTGTCTGCACTATGATAGCTCTCTGAGGACAGACAGTTTCTTCTCAGCAGTGCCTCCGGGAATAACCAGGTATTTCATTGATTTCCGTGGCCATGGAAACAGGCTTTCATTTTTTTCCCTCTTGCTTTGTACCGGGATTATTAATAGCGAAAATTAAGGTGTGGGGTGTCTTTAGGAGATGAGTAAAAATGTCATGGTGTTTTCTTGTTTAGATTTCTTTTAAGTGAAAATATTTTAGGTCAAGATTTGAATTAAATTTGTAGTAAGGCTTAATCTTGAATCTCAGAAGCCAGCAGATGCCTGTGTAACATTAACTAAACTAAAGCGACCAATCAAGTTGAGATGTTGATTTTATCGAACAGGTTAGAATATGTATATTCTTTACTAACTAGGGCTTTGACACTGAATTGGATGGAAATGGTTAGATCAATTAACAGACAGTAATTTAAGCAATGAATGTAATCTATAAATTGTATATAAATATATAAAAATAAGAAAGATGATAGTATCTAAAGCTATCAGAAATTACAGAAATTCAGCAGCAAACTGAGTTGGGTCTGTTCAACCCCACCTTATATTTATTGAATTTAGTTAAATAATTGGTCAATTTAGTGGAAGAGAAAAATTTGCCAAACTAGTTGTTGGATTGACTGAAATTACTTCTGATTTACTTCAGGTTTAATAAATCATTTAATACCCATAAACAGACACTCATTCATTATGAAAATCATCAAATAACAGGAACTGCTTTTAATTTTGTTGGGGGAGAATGTGCTAAGTTTGGATGGGACGTTTCCTTGAAGGTACTATTTTCTCTTTGTTTTCATGGATTTTTGTGGTCAATTTCTAAATGTTTGCACTATGTTGTCACAAAAAAAAAATTGTTTTAAATGACACAACAGACTCAAATCTCGCATCCAGCGCCAACAAGAAGAGGGCCATAGTGGCGCCTGGGGGCACCTCCCAGCTTCCTGATGATGTGTGCTGAGTTTTAGGGCACGTTTGTTAACTTGTGTGGCAGGAAGTGACACAGATATCTTGGAGCCCAGCCCCATGTATGCTTTCCATTTATTCTTCCTCGTGATAATATTAAGCCTTAATTAGCAGCATGATATTTGGAAGTTAATGAAACAATTTTTAAAAATTTTAGTGGTAAGAAACTCACAACAGGTATCACCTGTTTTGGGCGATGATGCTATTTGACATCATTCTGACTTCAGTTGTACACTGTCTCAGGCAGATTCCCGCCTAAAGGTAAGGCGTGGAGTTGTCTGAGAGGAAACTTGCCATATGTGTGCCCTCATAGATTTCTAAGACTGCAAACTTTTCAAACCTCATGTGAAAATCACCAGACTTGGAATCGGAGAGCTGAGATTCAGTCTAGGCTCTGACTAGCTGTGCAGTCTACATCTCCATATTTTTTGTAACAAGAAATTACTAGGTTTTCCTGGGCAGGTAATAATACAAATTAAACAAAAACAGAGCTGCTGAAGGAATTTGGTAACTGCAATATAGACATGAGATATTATTTTTTATGTTAAATAGTTATTTGCACCGTATTTAAAGAATAAAAACTAGACTATTTTTAAAAGAAGTAAACGCATCTGGGACAATTTAATGCTGTCCTTATGTACTTTTTTCCTTTATAAAGTCACCAGAAATCTATCAAAAGCCTCTCTGATAGTTTGTTTAAACACTTACATTTTGTTAGTGTCAGAGTGACTGATACGCAGGATACTATGAAGGATCCGGTCTAGGAGAAGCCTGCAGTTACTTTTCTGGTTCTGAGCCCTTATTTATTTTCTTCACATGAGGATAGAGATATGTTTTATTTATGATATTGATTCTCAGTTTGTTTCCAAAATGTTACTGAGGTAATTTACAAAAACGATCTGCCCAGTAAGACTAATTAGTTTCAAGACAATTTTAAATCGGTAGAAGGAAGGGGAAACAAATGTGTGAGCCACCCAAGTTAACCTAATCTCAGTGATGAAGCAAGGAAAAAAAAAAAAAAACACTAGCAGGGTTTGGGTTGTTTTTTTTTTTTTCCCACTTAATACGCCTTCTAGGAGCATTACAGACTTGCTACCTTCCTATTTTTATTTCCTCTTTCTAGCATTTCTCAAGCTAGTAACCTACCTAAACTCTTACACATAATAGTGAAGTTCACCACCAGCAGGAGAGGGAGTGTGAGGCAGTGTGGATTGAGTGGGTTCCTGAAGCAGACCTAGGCTCAAATCCCTGTACCACTGCATAGAAGCTCTGTGACTTGCAAGTTACTTAATCTCTCTGAGCGTCAGGAGGTAACCTATAAAATGAAGATAACAGTATCTACCGCTTTAGATCCTGTGAGGATTGAATGAGAAGAGGTGGTTTCAGGGACAAACTTTGCTTAATTTACAGTTTTGTCTCAATAAAATACAATTGAGTGGTATTTCCAATGAGACATTTTGATACAAATTGCAATGATTTTCTTGAAAAGAAGTGTTCACGAACCAAGTGTTGCCCCAAGACTGCCCTGGATTGGGGAGGGAAGGCAGTGCTGGCCCTTGCTGGGAAGCCTGCTGAGTGAGCCAAGCCTACCGAAGAGGACGTCCCTCACCTCAGGACCTCCCTCTGCCCCTCCTCAGCTCTGGGAAGCCACTGTCACAAAGGTTCCTGTGGGATGAACATCAGCGTCATTTGGTATATTTATGTATTTTGGTAATTATAGGGTGTGTTTTAAGCCACCGTGAAAGCAAAACACACAGCCAGAAAAATGATCGCTGGCCAGTACCAACAGATACCCACACACACCTCGGGTGTGCCCATGCTTTCCCCTTCACACGGAGACTTGGGTCACGGAAGATGTGTCTGTCCTTTATCTTCAGGTGGTAATAGGGTGTGTGTGTGTGTGTGTGTGTGTGTGTGTGTCTGTTTCGTGTTCATTGCATGCAGGCTACCTGAAATGGATTTCCTTGATTGGGGGCGGTGAGGAGAAGCAGGTGGCCATTCCAGCAGGCCCCCCCCCGCCCCTGTACTGAACTCCTTAGTGTGGAAAGCTGTTTTATTGCAGGCTGTGGATGTAAGTGTGTGTGTAGGGGGAGAGGGGGTACAGGAGGTAGGAGCTGGGTAAAAATACTAACCCTCAAATGATGAATCTAAGCCACTTCTAGAAACAGGGAATCTGAAAGAAGATAGACAATCTCAAGTGGGGCCAACAAGAATGTGTTTGAATATTCTTGTATTTGCCCATGTGTGTGCTGGATATTTGCAGATGCAGCCCAGAGGTTGAAAACATGACCCTGGAGGCCACCCACCTGGCTTCCATGCCTTATAGTTGGGTGACACTGGTCACTTTCTTGATCGTCTGAGCTATAGTTTCTTCCTTCATAAAACACAAATAACAATGCCTTTCTCATAGGGTTTTGGCAAGAATTAAATGGTTGGTGGAATGTTTAGAACAGCATCTGTTGTACAGTAAGAGTCTAATAAATGCTATTCATTGTCATTGCTGTTATTATGATTGTTATATGGAGCATCCCTACTCATCACTTAACTGTTGCATCTCAAGATCAGCTACAGGATCCAGTACAAAAAGAAAATGCAGCACCCCTTGTTCAAAATTATGAAGAATTTTAAGTTGGTGACAGCAGAGCATCACTCGAAACCTGGAGCCCCATGAGGCTGCACAGGTCACATGACCATGTTGCCATCCGGGCTCTAGTTCATGTTGTTCCATGAAGGAAGAACAGAGAGGGAACCCCTGTGCAGAGTACACCCTGTCCTACTCAGCCGACATCACCCAAAGTGTTGAGTCATCTTTCAGAGCTGTTTCTTTCTTCCTCACTTTCCTTCCAGATTGAAACAATGGAAGACCTTTATGTGGCCAACACAATCTTTGCCCTCAATTTTTTCAAGCATCTGGCAAATACTAGTGCCACCCCAAATCTCTTCTTCTCTCCATGGAGCATCTCATCCACCATGGCCATGGTCTACCTGGGTGCCAGGGGCCACACTGCACATCAGATGGCCAAGGTGAGTGTCTTAAAATTCCAAACTAGGACTGGGTCTCTCCTGAATGGATTTATAGAATCACAATTTTATGCTTCAGGTAGCTTGACTTTACCAAGGTCAATAGTTGTCATGTGCCATTACCACACAAGTTCCCGAGATTCAAATCTATGAAACAGCTAAACCATGAAAACTCTTAACTGTAGATTGCAGAGTGTCATGAACAGCTGAGGTCACCACACCGCTGGAGATGTGAGGAGAGCAGTATGACTTCAGAGGGCCTCAGCCATATTCACCCCCGTGAGTGAGTTCATGTCAACAAAATGGTGTCTGGTCTGATGGCCAGTTTTCAAAATCAGGGTGGACAGGGTGTGCGGGAGCATTGTGAGGTCTTTCTGTCAAGGCCCCTGGCTTCAGTCCTTGGTGAAGGGACACAAGCTCAGTCAGGGGACTCTTTCACTGAGTCTGGGGCCTTGGAAATACACCATATACCACAGGGCTCCAGTGGGATGAATTCAGTGCCTTTAAAAAAGCACCTGCTCCTGTTATGTCCTAGGTCAGTGAGCTGGATAGGGTCATGATATAATTAAGATTCTTTCAGATTCGCATAACCACAGATGTTGACATTGTATGCTTGAGCTACAGGCCCTGCTTTCTCACAAGCATGCACTGTGCTCTCAGTTACACCAAAATGCCCCCGGCCACTTTGGGGTTTCCCATGAGAACCACGCCTCAGCCTACAGAGGTCCTTTGATGGTACACGGTGACCCATTTACCATGGACCGGGTTTGAGGTTGTTCACAGGGAGGGTTAGCCAATCTCGCTGCACGAGGCCAGGAGGTAAAAGGCATCCCTCCCTGTGTGTGTGGCAGTTTAAACATCCTGGCTTACAACAAAACTCAGTTGCTCAACCCTGATACCAGCACTGTTTGGCAATACTCCTTCCCCTTTACTCTCTTCCCCTTGGGCAGGGAGAAACTTGAACTGCATGGCAAACTTCAGAAAACATCAGGGTCTTAATTTTTTAACTGTAAAGGGAGCAGAAGTAACATATTGCGAGGGAGAATGAGAAATGAAGTACTCTAGGTTGTTAAAATAAAAAAAAAAATAGTTTTGACACCAGAGGCAAATGAACGTATTGGTCACTCTGGGCACAGACGGCTTTTCTGTATCTAGAAAGTGCTTCACGCATGTGGGTCTATGCAAAGATGTTATATTGTTTTCCTATAACTCTGCTGCATGTACTGATTTTACAATTCGAAGGAAAATGTGGTCAATTCCCTGCTAAAAAGAAGAAGAGGGGCTCTTTGGCTTGGAGGAAGAAGGGCAGACTTCGGGGACAGGCCAGGCGGTGTGGAGTGGTGGCTTCGCCACTCTTTACTAGCTCTGTGAGGGAAGGCACCGGGACTCCCTGAGCCTCAGCGCTCTCGTCTACACAATGGGAATGAAGAGTGCCCAGCCTGGAGGACAGGTGTGAAGATTGGAGTTAACCCGCAGAGCGTCTGGGAGCTGTATCTGTTCCAGCAGCGGGTGCTCCTCGGCACCTTAGCCAGGGGCCCCAGAGCATTCTATGAATTTGCCCACATGCTGCACGACGCTATGAGCTAGAGGCTATGAATCCCATACTCATTTGACGGACCAGGAGGCGGGGCCGGGAAGAGGCCCCATGGCTGGGACTTGGTGTGACTGGTAAATTCACGGTGTTATAGTGGGAAGGATGGAAAGACATGGAAGGCTCTTATGTTCAGGATGAAGCCCCAGGCCTGCTGGGGCTCCGCTGCCTGGCTGAGCAGTGTGCCTGCCTCTATTTACCCTGTGGCCTCCGCATGGCCCAGGGTCCCCTCCCATCCCCCATTTCTGCGGGGGCTTTTGCAGCAATTCAGGAAGTCTTTAGGGCTAGCCAGGAGACTCTTGATTTTTAAGGATCAACTTCCTTAGAAGGGATGAAAACCAGAAAAGCTGTTTCAAGAAATATTCCTCCCTCCTGCGAGGACAGAGTAGGGCCACTTCTTTCCAGAGTGTTAGATGGGACTTATGATGTATGATCGAAAGAGCAGAGAAAGATCCCGTAGCCCTTAACACCTGTCCTGCCAACCCAGAAGCTCACGACCTGGCTGGACAAGCTTGCGTTTCCTTTGTCAGCAGAGTCCCCACCATCAATCCATTGACCAGATAGGTTCCCCCTCACCACGGGCCTCACAAGGGATGTGACGCAGGCCCAACGGGACCCAAAGGATGTGGGAGGTTGCGGGGAGGCCTGGGTGCAGGGCCAGCCTAGGGGTGCTGAGACCGGAGACGCCAGGCTAGAAAGCTGTCATGCTGGGAAGGAGCCTGAGGCAGCTTCGTAGGACCAGCCTTCACCTGCCAGCTTCACTGTGTTTTCTGGATCTGACACTTACATCATCTGACCCCGGTCCCGTCTCCCACACGGGTTTCTATGTGTAGTGCGGCGTATGCCAATATTTTAGGGGATCCCTGTTAATAGTGAGTAACCGTGTTTATGCTTAAACTAACTTGGGCTTGTAGTTTTTGACAGATTAAAAGTGGATAATAGATAAGGCCATTGAAAAGACAGAGACATGCAAGGTCGTGAATTAACCTTATTACTTTCTTCAAAATACTGGCATTTTTTTTTTTATCAAGGGCATTTATGGGTTGGATGATAATTTAGATACTTTAGTGAAGAGGTTATAAATCATCTCATAATAACCAATTATTGTCAAAATGGCCAGTATATGGATTAGTATAAAATAACTCAAGCTGTTTCTTGTGAGGGAAATTTCAGTTGCAGACACTTATATATTATGTATAATGAATATCTGTGCTTGATTCCAAGATGCAAAGGCAGGGAAGTAGATGGGACTGCTAAGAGGTACCTGAGGGCCATTGGTTTAAAGGTGAAGTAATCTAGCAGGAAACCATACTCATAAATATGCTCTCTCTAATTCCAAATGTAGGTGTTTCAGTTTGACAAAGTTGGAGCCCCGAAGACCCCAGTGACCCTAGAGAAACTCACAGGTTGTGAACTCATGCAGCAGATCCAGAAGGGCACTTATCCTGAGGCTATTTTGCAGGTATCTGACTCACTGGTTCATCATTTCTTTTGCACTTTATTTCTAGAATCTTCTTGTCTTAAAGTCACAGTAGTAGACAGGGAAGGAACCTAGTACAACTTCCCTCATTCATAGAAAGAAAACTAAGACTCAGAGCCCTTAAATAAATATCCTATGGGCACACAGATAAATATGGGCAGGACCAGAATAGAATCTAGACTTCAGGACTTTTAGGTCCAAAACTGGTTCTAGATTTAATCATACCACTCTGCCATTAGTTGGGCATGTATAATTTATTCTGAAATCGTGGTAGCAACTCCTAGAATACACATGCATGGATGCAGATTTCTAGGTGGAAGAAGGTAAAGAGTGACAAGCAATTGAGGAATGGGGTAGGTCAGGCCCGATGACTTCATGAGAGACCACTGACCCTTAGATATCCCTCTCAACTCCTCTGTTTATTTATCACCTGTCCATGTATGTATGTATCTATGTATGTATGTACATATCTATTCAGCATCTATCTATCTCAGGTACTAATTAATATCTTTTCTCAATATTTCCTTAAACATCAGCTCTCCAGCTAACTTACAGGAACTGGGCATAGATGTACTCCTATTGATGAGCAACTTCCATAATACGCTCGTGGGTTAGGTAGGGGGAGATCTCCCATAGCTTCCTTCTTGGAATGCGGCTCCATCTGCCTGTTGCCCAGGGAATTATGGGCTGGAGGAGGTCCAGAGGGCCCCATAAAGATGGCAATCCAGCCAGGTCTCCTGTGACACCTGGAAGTCCATCTGCAGGGCTCTGTCCGCGGCTTCACCTGCTGCTAGCTGTTGTGGGACCGAGCCCTGTGGCTGTCATCATGCTTACAAACTCCGGGCTGAGGATTGGAATTCACCTACAATTTTCATGGCTTTCCAAAACCCAGATTTCCCACTGTACAGACTACCCTTTAATGGGCACTTTCAGACACATACTAACTTTTTCTAGAATATTTCTTTGGTAATGTTTTAATATAATAAAATCCCTCAGAGACCTTGAAGTTTAGGAAATTACAAAAGAAGCCTTACTTTCTTCTAGGACGTTGGTTACTTCAAGGTTAAGTACAATCTGTAGGTACAGCAAAATTTGAAACAAGTAAAACATTACCTTATGAGTTTAATGCACTGTATCAAAAGTATTTCCTCAGAGATTCCTCTAAAGTGTCAGAAAATTCTAAGTGTGCATTAATACAGCATTTTATTGTTGCATTGAAAAAAATACATTTACTTAACGAAGTATCTTGTTTAGCCGTCCTGTGTTACATAAAGAGATCCCTCCTTTCTGTTTAAGGCACAAGCTGGAGCTTCAATCCATTCATCCTTCCGCTCTCTCAGCTCTGCGATCAATGCATCCACAGGGGAGTATTTATTGGAGAGCGTCAATAAACTGTTTGGAGAGAAGTCTGCGAGATTCACGGAAGTAAGTGAAACCTGCAATTGAAATGGCAGGGCCCCCAGTGTGCAATGAGGTCACCTTCAAAGCTTCTGTCTGTGATTCACAAGGAGAGTCAGAATTCCACACCAGCTCCCTGAGGCTCCAAACGCCCTGGGTCACAGCTGCAGGTGCGCACGCTCCCGTGGCTGGGCGCTCCCTCCCACGGCTGCAAAGGCCCCATGTGCAGAGTGACTGCTAAAGCTGGGGGAACAGTGATTTCCAGAAACGCTACCCACGAGCCAGCTTTCACCCCCTACTCAGGGTCTATAATGCACAGTGCAGGAGAGCAAATGAGTGTGGGCAAGGGGGTCAACGGAGCTCTTTTGATCCACACTATTTCCTCTTGCAGCCTCCCAGCCCCTCATAGCCACCCTCCACCCTTTCCCCTACTTCAGCCCCTTAACCAGCCCTCCCCAAATCTTGACAAAAGCCCGTGATTTACAATTACACCAAGTCTTTTTCAGTATATATACTCTGTCACCTTTGGCCCGTTTCTTGCTTTAAAGGAATATATGCAACTCTCCAAGAAATACTACTCTACGGAACCCCAGGCTGTCGACTTCCTAGAGTGTACTGAAGAAACCAGAAAAAAGATTAATTCCTGGGTCAAGACTCAAACCAAAGGTAAAACCAAAGCAATATTTCCTGTTCTTCTTTTCAGTTAGGAACGTTTGATCTATGTTTTTCAAAACATCATTCCTGCACTTGGCCCTAACTCCCTTAAAATTCACCTCACCTTAATTATTTCGGTGAATGTAACCTGATTCTCGTTTAGCTGAGGAGTGTTTTAAGTGAGAAAAAATAGTTGAGGTCTACTGTAGGAAGACATGTGTTCAGTACTCAAATAATCTGATTTTGGATATTACCTTAGGATGGAAATATGAAAGCAGGCAGACACGTCTTCCAATGTAGGAAATACTAGTATTGAAATAATTGTGCTCTGTATCCGCTGTGGACAAAAACAAAGAAAAACGGCGCGACCCTCCACTGAGTAACTGGTGTGAGACCCCTGGCAATAGAGAAGGAGGGATCAGAAACTTATTTTACCTGTTTTTCACCATTCTGAGCCTATCTGCTGTGAGGGTCTTTTGGTCCCTGCTAAACCACTTTCTCCTGTTGCAGCTCATGTCCCTAAATCTTTCATGGGCTCCTGCCTCACTTTTGTTTTTTACCAGGACTCACACTTAACTAAATCATCCATTCATTGTTATTGAATTCAGTCCTTCAGTGAACGGTGGTTAATCCACCGTATATTTTGTGCCAGGCACTGTACACGTTCTGTAAATGAAACAGAACCAGATCCTGCCACCCTAGAACTTACAGTGTAGGGGAGGTGTTCAGTTCAGTCGGCGATGGCTGTCAGGTGGTCACAGGTGCTTTTATGGGGACATACAGGACCCTGCACGGGAGCACGTGAGGAGGGCGCTGGCCTCCAGTGTCACGACGGGAGGAGTCTCCCTGCAATGAGAAGTGTTTATGTTGTGATTAGGAGGATGGGCTGCAGCTGGGCAGGCTAAGGGCATGGTGCCTGGGGAGAGAGTTCTAGACACAGTGCACAGATGTGCCAAGATGCAGAGGTGAGAGAGCTTGGCCCTCTGGGGCAAGGAATGCCGATTGGCTGGACTCCAGTGTAGAGCACAGGAGAGGGTATGAGACTGCAGAGGTGACTG
This sequence comes from Callorhinus ursinus, assembly GCF_003265705.2. NCBI lineage: Eukaryota > Metazoa > Chordata > Mammalia > Carnivora > Otariidae > Callorhinus > Callorhinus ursinus. The sequence goes on along the minus strand of NW_027397073.1, from coordinate 12,085,909 downwards.
ACTTCACACACTTGTCCTGCTGCCCCATGTCCCCATGTCCCCACACAGAAACAGCGTCACTGCCCTCCAGCTGGCCTCTGCAGAAGATCTTACTCTTCGCTTTGACTTTTGAATTCTTAATAATCCAACAGACCATGCCGGACGACTGCTGGCCCCTGAGCTCTCGGTTGCTACCTCCATACTTGCTTCTTATGCATTCCTTAATGTCAGAGTTTAATTTGGTGGCAAACCCAAGTCCTAGCCTTTCCTAGAGGTATCTCCCAGCCACTCGTCTCTTCTCCACCCCTTTGGTGCTTTGATAGTTTCATGACTCCTGTTAACGTTTGCCTTATACAGCGTTCAACTGTGACTGAACTGATTTTATTTTGTTTCCTTTGCCATCCCATATAGACTAAAATTATTTGAGCATAGGGCCAATATGTCACCCTTCTCCTGGGTCCCCACAAAAATTAGCACAGTCTTTGGCTGATAATGAAAATCCTTCATTCTCCCAAATCTCCAGGTAGAATTATAGGTTGTAAATTGCTGGCTAGCAACACATAGATGGATTTTTAGGAAGAAAAACACAGAGATTATTACGAGGGTGAACTGTCCTGTTATTTCATAGATTTATGAGCTGTTAGGACCGGAAAGGTCCTTGGAGATAATCTATCCAAATTTGCCCCTTTATGGTTGTGGACTCGTGGTCCCTGAGGGGTTAACGACCTATTCGAGATTCCACTACCAGTTAGTGGTGAAACTGGGGGTTCCTCTTCTTTGATCCTTAGTCTAATTCTGAATTCCTTATTTGGGTGTTTAAAGAATTTGTTTGATAATGTAGGCCAAAAGTAAATGCTCATGTAACTCCGATGTTTAAAACATTGTTTCAAGGAATAGTTTGGTGCCTTAGTTTCTTAGCTCCCATACTGGGAAAAAGCACACGAACCAAGTTCTGTAGAACTTATAAAATGTTTTTGTTTCTCTGAAAATAGTTGTTCTACTTTTGTTCTTCATTTCTATAACTGATTTCAAAATTATTGTTCTAAAATACTGACAAGCCACTGACACAGAGGAATCAGGGAAAGTGAAGTTTAACAGAAGTGGAAGTAAAAACTGACCGCAGAGTTCAGGAGATATGTAGAAGTTCTGCTTTTCTGAGAACAGCACAAATTCGTTTTCTCTCTAAGCATTGTCTTCAGTGGCCGTGAATCAAGCAGTTGTGTTGCCAGAATGCCTTGTCATCCTTTGGGCTGACTGCTTTATCAGATTTTGTAATAATTTGAGGGAATTGTCTGTTTTATTTATTATGATCACATGAATTCTGTCATTTACATCACAAAGTTAAGTAAAGCCATAGCAATTTTCAATAGTAACCAAGAGTTTTAATTGCCTGGGGGATATATTGAATGGATATATGGAAGCCGGTCAGATTACACTGACCTTTATATTAGTCCTGTGTCTGTCAGTAGCATATGGAGGTGGTGGAGGTCCACACAGAATCCTAACCAGTTTACCACTTTGTGACCTTGAGGAGACAGCTCACCTTTCTCAGCGGGGGATCTTTTGGTGTAAGATCTATTAGGGATACCCCAATAGAATAGTTGTCAGGATTAAGTAAAATAATGTATTTGAGTAGTTGAAAAATTATAGAGTAGGTATTAACTGTAAATGGGCTGTTTCTTAAGCCATTTTTTTTTTTTGTTAACTACTACATTTGGATGTTATAATTCCTGAGACCCTTCTTTCTCTGCACTGCCACAGTACTTTGCATTCTGCTACAGGATTTCTGACACATTGTTTCACTGCTGATTTTGAATACCTCTTCCAATATTCTCAGCCCCTCCAGCGCAGTTCTTCCTTTCTCCTACTGTAGGTCTAGCACGACTTAAAAAAAAAAAAGTTTTTGAATGAATCAGTGGGTCAGACCCATAGATTGTCTGGATCAGATATAGAAGGAGCGTGAAACTTTGAGAAAACAACATAAAAGGAGGTGAAAATCTTTCCATGTTTGATAGTCATTCTAAATTTTAAATGCATCACTTCTTCATTTCCTTTTGGACTTTGCAAACCGTCTGAGAAAGGTGGTCTGCTTTATTTATGCTTTAAATAAATTGGGAGAAAAACTCGAGCTTGAGATCATCACCTCTGCAGAAGCTGACAAAGGTAGATGCTGAGTTTGATGGTGACTCAAGAGATTCAAATCATAATAACATCACAGTTCTTGGTCACAAACCTAAACATATGTCATGTTTTCTGCAGGCAAAATCCCAGACTTGTTACCTGAAGGTTCTGTAGATGGGGACACCAAGATGGTCCTGGTGAATGCTGTCTACTTCAAAGGAAAGTGGAAAACTCCATTTGAGAAGAAATTAAATGGGCTTTATCCTTTCCGTGTGAACGCGGTATGAGACAAGATGGATTTTCCTAGCATGTATTTTAGGACCTTGGCCAAGACAGAAAAAGAAAAGTTAGAGACCACTCATGCTCCTGCATGACTTGTTAGTCATAAATTATGCACATTGGATAGTTGGTTGACTCCTTCAAGCTACTGAGTATCGCTCAGTAATTTTCTGAGAGGCCATATAAGTGATGGTGAAGACCATGGGCTTTACAATTACGTAATTCTGGATGCAGTTGTAGGTTCTGCCACTAAGGTGCTACCAGTAACCATCCATGACCTTATTTATCTTCTGGGAATTCCATTTTTTAATCAGTAAAACTTGGCTATTGTAAGGATTCAGTGAGATTTCACCGAGTTCTTGGCCCATGGCAGGTACTGAACAAACATTTTCGTATTATTATAATTATTATTGTTGTCCATCTTAATAATAGATGGAATCATGATAAAGCTAATAAGAGCAACTGTAAGGTATAAATAATTTATTTTGTTGATTTTTAAGATTGTATTTCTTCAACACTAAAGCAGAATCTATTTCTCTTTTATGTCTAATTGTAAATCTCCTGACATCTTAGTATCAACTTTCATATTTTACTTCTTAATAATTTTAGACTCAGCGCAAACCTGTACAGATGATGTACTTGCATAAAGAGCTGAACATTGGATACATAAGCGACCTAAAGACTCAGATTCTGGAACTCCCATATGCTGGAGGCGTCAGCATGTTCCTGTTGCTTCCAGATGAAATTGGTGATGTGTCCACTGGCTTGGAGTTGGTAAGCCATTCCAGCTTGGATTGTTTGAAACCTCTGGAGCTAAACTCACCTTTCATGATAAACATGCCTACAGGTCTAGAAAATGGTATGCAGCTCCTCACAGAAACATGCGAATTGGTTGATAATAAACGTTCATGTCTCAAACTTTCATTCAGAGCATGAAAATATGTCACACATGTTACGTTCTTGCAAATATTTTACCGGTGTATTACATTTTTATATTGCCCACAATATGGTAAAGTTATAGTCACTGATTGTTAACATGAGACTTATCTGTTATTTGCCTTCTTTTCTGAGTACTTACAGGCTTTTTTTTTTTTTTTAATTTTGGCTTTGTAGCTGGAAAGTGAACTAACCTATGATAAATTCATTAACTGGACCAGCAAAGACACTCTAGCCGAAGACGATGTGGAGGTGTACCTCCCCCAGTTCAAATTAGAAGAGCGCTATGAACTCAGATCCATCCTCAGGAGCATGGGCATGGAGGAAGCCTTCAGCCAGAGCCAGGCTGACTTCTCAGGAATGTCCGACACCAATGACCTGTTTCTGTCCCAAGTGTTCCATCAAGCCACCGTGGACGTGAACGAGGAGGGCACGGAAGCAGCTGCCGGCACCGGGGCCGTTCTGTCAGGGAGGACTGGCCATGGAGGTCCACAGTTTGTGGCAGACCATCCTTTCCTCTTCTTTATCATGCACAAAATCACCAAGAACATCCTTTTTTTTGGCCGGTTTATCTCACCCGAAAATTGATAAGTTCTGTTTCTGCACAGGATTTCGTAGTATGAGCTGTAAGATTCCATGAATTGCAATAAGTGCCAAAAATTTAGAGACTTTTCCTATACATTTCTGCTTTTTTCTGAACAACTCCTACTACACGCTAATGATAAGTACCGAAATAACGAGACAGCTGTCCACCATAACGTTGCAAGCCTATTAATCATTTGGTCTCCTAAGTGGAATGATGCTCCAGTTAGGTCTTCCTTACTACCGGTTTATTGTATAGCATTAACTTTTACTATATTATTTATTATTTTATAGAATGGTCTTAATTATTGTTCACTGTCAGTTTCATATAGCTGATAGTTACAGAAGCAGATGATCAGTTATTTTTCTATCTAAAAAAGGACATTTACTTGTTTGTATAATGAGGGATGAGTGGTTGTCCTTTCCATGCCCTTTTTATAATAAATACCTAGAAGAAAGCATTGAACAACAGGAAAATATATGTCATGTGCATTTCTAGCATTATGTATCACATAGATGTGTCTATAACTTATAAAATTACAACTACATATAAAAAATAAACATGTTTCTACACAACCATTTGTTTGTTGTCATTCCATTGGGTGGTTAGCTCCTAAGACTTGTCATACCTTGATCCCCAGGGATCAGGCATCGTGTCTCATTTTGTGGGGACCAAGAAAAAACAGAATAAAGGAGATAAGAAGATATCCACCCCTGCAGGAACCCCCAGTGTTGGGAGTGGGATGGGGTTGTGTGTAAAATGGTTTAGAGTTGCCTTCTCATAGCAGGAAAAGGCACAGCAATTCAGAAAAGCTTGAGTCAAAGTCCTTTGGGGATCCTCATGGCTAAACCTCAAGGATATCGGGAATAAACACCAGGTCCAATGGTTCAGACATAGAATCATGGTCAAGGTCATTGAGCTGGGGGTTCAGAGAGGGGAAGATGGGCTGGGCGTAAGAGTAAGAGGGGAAACACAAATGTCTTCTTTTAGGGGTGTTTGCTTCCAATAGTGCTGAAAGCTTTGAGTGGGTCAAAGACAGAGCAGAACATGACTTAGGTCCTGAGAACTGAGGCGGGTCTGGTTTGGGGAGTCCGAGCTGGCTGCAGAGTCTGGCTGCAGGGGTGTGGCTGGACTCTGAGAATGTCTCCCAGGCAGCAGCCTCCCCTTAACGGAAGGCAGGGACAGATGATCCACTGGAATATGGTGGCTAAGCAGGTAATATCAGGCCCTTGATTGTCAGCCCCTACAGCTCAGTTTTAGTCCTTATGAGTCGTCTAACCATGGGCCAGGAAGGGTGCTTCTTTACGCTTCGGTTTTCAGTCTAGAAAAAGTAATGCTTTTCTCATAAGGTTGCCATGATGGTTAAATGAATTCATACATCATAAACAATTGAAAGAATGCTGAGCACGTACAGAGTTTAATAAGTACTAGTGCTGGTGTTTATTATCTTTGTCAGAAATAAAACTGTCTCACTGTCAGCAGGTCAAATGTAGAATCCTGGAAAATTACAAAAAAAAAATAGGTGTGTAAAGCTTGAATTGTGGTTTGTTTCCTCTACATCAAACATTCTTGAAAATTAAGGGTTCTGCTTGCATTCTCTTATGTTTAGATTCATTTTTCTATGAACTTCAATGATTTAGCAATTCGATAAGTCGCAGCTTTGGGAATCATTGAGTCTTTAGATATCCATATTTCTCACTCTCATTATTGAGTTAGAGGATGGGCATGGAATTCGAGGTTCAAAGCACTCTTCACGACTTTAGTGGTATGATTTTATGGTCTTCTAGCACCAAAAATTGCTGGTGGGAAAGTTGATGTCAAGATAATTCTTTCTCCTTGTAGTTTTCATAATTTTCTTTGTGTTCCTAATGATGTTTTTGATATTTCCTTGCATTAAGACTATTTTTTAGAATTGTTCTGAAAAATTTGTCTTGCTCATCAGCAGATTTTTTCCGTCTGGAAACTTGTATCTTGCTTCAGTTCTGGGAAACTGAGCCATTGCTGTGGACTGAATGTTTGTGTCCCTCTGCCCCATATGTATGTGAAAGCCCTCATTTCTTTTTTTTTTAGCATTTTATTTATTTAGTTAGTTATTTTTTATTATGTTATGTTAATCACCATACATTACATCATTAGTTTTTGATGTAGTGTTCCATGATTCATTGTTTGTGTATTACACCTAGTGCTCCACGCAGAACGTGCCCTCTTTAATACCCATCACCAGGCTAACCCATCCTCCCAGCCCCCTCCCCTCTAGAACCTTCAGTTTTTCAGAGTCCATCGTCTCTCATGGTTCATCTCCCCTTCCGATTTCTCCCCCTTCATTCTTCCCCTCCTGCTATCTTCCTCTTCTTTTTTTTTTTTTTAACATATACTGTATTGTTTCAGAGGTACAGATCTGTGATTCAACAGTCTTGCACAATTCACAGCACTCACCATAGCACTTCTGGGTATTTACCCCAAAGATACAAATGTAGGGATCTGAAGGGGTACGTGCACCCCAATATTTATAGCAGCAATGTCCACAATAGCCAAACTGTGGAAAGAGCCAAGATGTCCATCGACAGATTAATGGATAAAAAAGATGTGAGATATACACACACACACACACACACACACACACACACACACACACACACACACAATGGAATATTATGCAGCCATCAAAAGGAATGAAATCTTGCCATTTGCAACAACATGGATGGAACTGGGGGGTGTTATGCTGAGCAGAATAAGTCAATCAGAGAAAGACATGTATCATATGACCTCACTGATATGAGGAATTCTTAATCTCAGGAAACAAACTAAGGGTTGCTGGAGTGGTGGGGGGTGGGAGGGATGGGGTGGCTGGGTATGTGCTATGGAAAGCCCTCATTTCTAATGTGATGGTATTTGGAGATGGGGCCTTTGGACAGTGGTTAGGGTTAGATTAAGTCATGAGGGTGGTATCTTCATGATGTAATTGGTGCCCTGAGGAGGAGATAAGGAATCAGAGCTTCCTCTTTTTTTTTTCTTAAAGATTTTATTTATTTATTTGAGAGAGAGAGAGAATGAGAGATAGAGAGCACGAGAGGGAAGAGAGTCAGAGGGAGAAGCAGACTCCCCGCTGAGCAGGGAGCCCGATGCGGGACTTGATCCCGGGACTCCAGGATCATGACCTGAGCCGAAGGCAGTCGCTTAACCAACTGAGCCACCCAGGCGCCCCAGAGCTTCCTCTTTCCACCATATGAGGACACAGAGAGTAGGCAGACTACTGTGAACCACGAAGAGAGCCCTTACCCAAAACCCAACCAGCCTGGCACCCTGATCTCAGATTTCCAGCCCCTAGAACTGTGAAAACAAAAAATGTTTGTGGTTTAAACCACCCAGTCTCTGGTATTCTCTTATAGCAACCCATAGGAATAGGGCAACCATTATCCACTCATTGTCTCTTCCCACTCAATTTATACTCTTCTTCTGAATTCCTATGAGAATATTATTGATGCATCTAGAGTTCTCTCTGTCTTGGAAATTTTTGGAATACCTAATAAATTCATGTGGTCTAAACATCAATATCATAAAAAAGGCCAGAGCAAAAACTATCCCTCCCACCCCTGTTCCCCATTCATATAGTTCCTATCCCTATGGCTCTGTTAGTAATGTCTGTACATATTGCCACATACACATAGGGCAGGCCATAAATGATGACAACAAACAAAACTATGTTGATAAAATTATGTTGTTAACTTAGGATACTAATACCTCTTTTTCTTTCCCTGCCCACCCCCAAACCGGCATCAAAATAAGGCACAACCATGATTTTATCAACATGGGTAGTATATCTATAAGAATTTTAATCAAGAGGTAAGTGGGAAAGGAATCTGGAGAAGGTTCGGGGGAAATCAATGGGTAAAACTTAGTTTGTGACTTTAGAGAAGAGGAAAACATTTCTTGGCCGGTTTGGCAGTTTCTGCATTGATGCATTTAATGCAACATAAATAACTGGGGCGTCTCCGTGCTGGGCACTGATGTAGCCCAAGTCACTCTCTGGTGAACTACTGCCAGTCAAGATGAACGGTCCCTCTATCTACAGCTTCCATGTGATACTTTCAGCTAATAACAGTCTGGAGGCATCAATAGATACTACTATCTTCTCAGCACACGTCAGGCAGGAGCAATAGAATTTCTTGCACAAGTCACATTCCCTAGTGAAGTCCAGAGAAACACTCTGCTCTGGGTTCCGCACTAACCTTCAAATGTTAAACTCTGAGCCAGTTTACCAGAAGACAAGTGTGCCCCATGAAGAGAACAATGCAAAGTGCATGAAGAACATTCCAAATCTGTTAGAAGTAGAGAGGCTCCTTCTCTCCCTCAGTCCCTCTGGAACGTTCTCAGTTCCATCCCTCTCCTCCCAGCCCCCTTACCACCCCACCACGCACAGGCATTCAGCTGTAGAAAATAAAACAATAACTATGGTTTTTCCTGTTGAAGAAGTCTGGAGGAGTGAGGGAACATTCATAGGAAGAGATAAAAGGAAATTTAAAAATGATGAACTGGCATCTGACTCAGCAACTGTGTCTAAACCAGTGGTCCAGACCCCTTGTTCCTGGGGTGGGAGAATGGATGGAGTGGTTTCCTGGGTTCCACACCAACCCATCAAGGGAGAAGAGCACCGACATTTGTTGGATGCCTCTAGCACACGGCACCTTAAGAGCGGCTTTAACAACTTAACAGCAAATATTTCACCCATAATATTTTCTATTTTACTGCCCATTATTATGCCACTAATTTAGAACTTTCTATTTTTTTTTTTTTTTAAGAAATACTACGGGGGAACACTACTAGAATTGCTTCCGATTGGCAGACTACAGAAGAGTAAGCAAGGAAAGTGTGAGTTGTTAGAATTTGTCAGAGCTCAGGTTTCTACCTGTAAACGGACATGGAAAGTGTAGGTAATTAAGTCATTCAGGCAAAACCTTCATTGTTGATCTCTGTCTTTTGATTTGAGCTCCTGGCCAAGAGAAAAAGTGAATCAGAGGGTGGGGCCGAGAAAAGGGAGGTGGTAGAATTTTTAAAGATGATTCCTACAGTTAACAGTTACTTAACTCAGCCACAATCTCTTATTAAAGGAACCAGTTGCCAGTTCTGCTCCAGCAGAAGAAAATAAGGTATCGTAAACATTTTTTTTAAATGTTTATTTATGCTTTCCTTCTTTATTGAAGTGTCTAGCTAAGTAGCAAACGATCAAGAGCTCCCAAAGACAGAAATAATAGGTAAAGCTTCATCTCCCCAAGAATTCTATACAAGTCAGACAGATTTAATCCCAAGCTGGTTCAAAGTTCGTATGGGAAAGAGGGCAAAGGGGAAGAGAGAGCATTCATTTAAAGGGAGCTAGAGAAATGGTTTTACCGGGAATTGTGAAGCTGTGAATGGCATCTCCTCCAGCCACATCTCTAGATTGGCCGCCTCTGTATCTGTCAACATAGGCAAAGAGAAGTAGAATATTCTCTGAATAATTGAGGCCGCCCCCTTTTAACCCTTCAGAAGAGCGGGCTTGGTAATATGAATTTGATCCCCATCATTAATGTGTGGAATTAATGGTTTGGCTCTCTTTCGCTGTCCCCACCCAACATGGCCACCACTCCATGGGCTGTTCCATCGAGGAGCCTAAGCCCCAGCCTTCCACTGTGTGCTCATTGTAAAACACCCCAAACTATTGCTTCCCTCAGAAAATGGCTTTGGGTAAGTATAGAAGTGCTGAGGGGAGATGTCATCCTCTGGGAGATGCAGCTCCAAGAAGTAGGCACTCTCATTAGTCTGATAGTCATGGAGTCTTGGGTATCCTTTTATGGAAAATGGGGTGAGCTTCCTTTCCACTTCCTCCTCCTCCATACCATCCTCCCTCCTTTCTTCCTCCTTCTGTTCACCTTCTTTCCTCACCCAATCCCTCCATTTTACCACTAAAATCTTGAAGACAATGAGATGCCATGACAAAGGCGATTGTATTCAGAGTCCAGAGAATGGGATTGCAGTGATAACTTCGCTCTTAGCTAGCTGTGCACATTGGGCAGCACATTTAAACTCTCTGGGCCTTAGTTTCCTAGGAGATAAAACAAGGCAATTGGACTAGAGGGGACTCCAAGCTTCTTTGGGACTATGTGTGTCTATGATGTGACATTTTGATGAATTACAGTACCCTTTTATTACTTTCATAATTCTCCAGTTTTTCCCCTAAGGCCTTGAGAGATTGAAATTTTACATATTTTACATATATATATTTACATATTTTACATATATATATATATATATAAACTGACACATCTGTAACTCCTGAAAACTGCAAAGAACAATTTATTCTGAAAATGGCATAGTAGGTTTCTGATCTAGACATTTATAATCTTCTCTGAAAAAAAGCATTGTCTAACTCTTGTATGGATAAATTATTTCCTGTAAAACATCATCCTAAAATTCTGCATCCTTCAGAAAGCACTTTTCACTCTTGGGTTAAATTTAACCAATGGGTTAGCACTTCTATAAATTTTTTGTAAAAAAAAAAATGGCAGGAATTGTTCTTTTATGTTCTGGGCAATACCTCATATATTAATGATGCTATTAACAAGACAATGAAGCTGAAGATAACTGGGTATTAACTTTCCACAAGTAATTGCTCTTTCATTAGATAAAATTATTGTTTTCAGGAATTTGTTATAAGTAATTAAACGCTAGAATAACCATAAACCATAGGTAGAAAGATAAAAATCTCAGGCCCTGAGATATTACTTTCTCCTCCCTTCATGGTTAGTATGGTTTTGAGGAGGCAGGCATTTTCCATATGAATGTAATTCATGAATTCTAAAGGGATAAAGTTTAATATATAGGCAGTAAACAAAGCATCATTCGAATGAATATAGCTGTAAAGAGATTAAGGAGGTTATTTCCAAGATGGCACTGGATCTATCAAGAAAAAGTACATACTGGCAAGTTTCGAACATTTTGTGAGGATGTAGACTTACGACAAAACTAGAGTTGTTTTTTCTTTAGTCAAGTAATATTAGCTTAGGATTATCATCAGCTTCAGCAATAGGCAGTAACTACAACTGAAGCAGGACTTAAAGGGGGAAGTCCTTTGACTAAGTGCAAGCCTATGGTTAGGAGGGATTTCAACAGGATCACTGTTAATCCAATTCATAATGAAACCAAAACTTGGGGGCGCCTGGTTGGCTCAGATGGTTAAGCGTCTGCCTTCGGCTCAGGTCATGATCCCGGGGTCCTGGGATGGAGTCTGGCATCAGGCTCCCTGCTCAGCGGGGAGCCTGCTTCTCCCTCTGCCTCTGCCTCTCTCTCTCTCTGTGTCTCTGTCTCTCATGAATAAATAAATAAAATCTTAAAAAAAAAAAAAGAAAGAAACCAAAACTTGGCCTACACATGCCTCTCCCTTGATTCAACTATTTGACTGGAGAGAACTCCTGACCTTTCTAAAGTTCTGAGGGCCAGGTGATATCAGTATAAGATGAAGTTCTATACAACATTGGCACTAATGGGAAATTCTAGGTCTAGGAAGTTGATTTATTTTTTAATCATTTAACCAGTCTGAGAGATTATTTGGTGATAAAATGACATCAGATTGAAGTAATTTCTTTGATAGTAGTTATTTCTTTGATTTCTTTGATAGTAGTTATTTCTTTCTTCTATTGAAGTAGTTATTTCTTAAAAGACTGAAAATGTTGGGTAAATAGAGGTGAAATTTAGAGGTTGAATATAATTTTTTTAAATGAGTAAAACCGAGTTTTTTTGTTCAAGAAGACCAGTTTCAGAGGGTCCCAAGTAAGTGAGAATAAGGGCAAAGAGCCTTGACTTCCCTACTTCTCTATGAGCATTTCCCACTAAACTGTGTATGGTTTTAAGTTTAAATAAATAAAAAATGGCAGCTGGAGCCCAAACAATGAACATTGTAAAAAAATAATAAACAAGTATTTATAAGCATCCATTTTGTGTAAAGTCCTGAGCAAGGTTTTGTTGGAGGTACAGAAAATTTTACTTTCAAGGAACTTACCCTGGAGTTGGAAAGATATAAGCATGTGAAGACAAAACTAGCAGTGGGATAAATGTAAATAGGGGGCAAAAATGATATTGTGGGACTTACTCCTCTGCACATAAGAGATCAGGAAAAGCTTCTAAAGAAAAGCAGAAACTTGCACAGAATTGGATTTCAATAGAGTAAATGAGGATCAAAGCATTCCAGGAACAAAGAATATCATAACTAAAGGCATGAATGAATAAATACGGTTAAAAAGTACAAAAATATGGGTGATAGGTAAGTGAGAAAAAGCCCAACGTTTCTTGAAAAAATGTCTAGTGATTTCTCATCTACTGTATAAAGTCAGCAGTGCATTGAGAAGCACAGGGCTGACCTTGACGAGACCTGGTTCCACTGTCATGTTTATTGTGATTTTCTCAACAAGGGGCTGCCAACTGACTAGCACCCAATTGTTCTCTGCTGTGCCTTATCACTAAAATTTGAGCAATTTCCTTAAACTCTCTGGACTTCAGTTTTCTAATATGTAAACTAATAATGTTGTGTGGAATTTTCCAACAGTCTATTTGGCTGTTATGAATAGGTACACATATAAGGATGAATGGAAATATATACATTACATATATGCTATAAAATCGGATTAGATAATATAAATTTTGGTCATTTCAAGAAGGGGTGATTAAAAAAGATAGTTGTGTCAGCCAAAAGTAAAATAAGTGGAAAGGATTATTAACAAGTTTTCCATCTCTGCTTTATTTTTCTTAGGTTTTCCCAATGGACTCTCTAGCCAAATCAATCAACCAATTTGCCCTGGACTTCAGCAAAAAGCTGGCTGAATCGGCTGAGGGCAAAAATATTTTCTTTTCTCCCTGGGGCATCTCGACCTCATTGGCTATGGTATATTTGGGCACCGGAGGTACCACGGCCTCCCAGATGGCCCAGGTGAGCGGGAGAGGTCAAGTGTCTTCTGTGGCCTTTAAACAGAGTGCTCTCCTTAACTGTTAGTATCATTTGCTTCCTGAAGTCTGCATAACTTGCATTTTATAGCCATATCCTTCAAAACAAAAAATACACTTAAACATTTTTTTTAGGCCGTAAAAAGTTGTTTGGGAAAGAGAATCAACTGGAAAAATCGCTGCTTAAAAAAACCACCTAAGAGCCCATGTTCCCTAGCAAGATCAAATGGAGAGAAGATAAGGTTATTGAGTTTGGTTCAGCACCAAAAAAAAAAAAAAAAAAAAATTATTTTGATTATTAATACATTTCAAGAAGTAATGGCTCATACTTTATTTTATTTTTAAATTTTAATTCCAGTGAAGTTAACATACAGTGTTATATTGGTTTCAGGTGTACAACACAATGATTCAACACTTCTGTGATTTACTCAGAGCTCATCACGATAAGTGAGCTCTTAATCCCCTTCATCTATTTCCCCCATACCCCCACCCACCTCCCTTCTGGCTACCCTCTCTTCGTTCTCTCTAGTCAAGAGTCCACTCTTTCCCTTGCCTCGTTTTTCTTTGTTCATTTGTTTTGCTTCTTAAATTCCATATATGAGTGATATCATATCGTTTTTGAATGGCTCGTACTTTAAATAATAGAATTAGTCATCACCTTTCCAATCTCAGAAGGATTTTCTTGAAGACACAAATAGAAAAATCAAGTGAATCCTGTTCTTTGTGCTTTGGTTGTTTCTGTGTTCAATCTGTGGTTGTCTGGATGAATGTAAAGAACCCATTGAGAGCATTAAAATAACAAAACAATAGTATTGTATAAGCAGTTACTGATTTGCTGTAAGCATCTTCAAAGCATTGTGCGTGCATGTGTGCACACGCACACGTGCATGCGAAAGTAGAGCCATACATGGCAAAATTATAGTTTAAAAAGCCATGTGTAAATGTGTGCATGTGTGCATACATATAAATATATGTGTGTCTGCTTTAAAATAGACATAGAAAAGAGTAAACCCAGCCCTAAATCATGCAATAATCAAAAGGCCAAGTGATAGAATTTCCACTCAAGGTGGTGCCCTTTGGGCAAAATACAGAAAACAGCACGGCCAGTAATTCTGAATGAAATAGGCAGAATTTATCTTCTGTCAGCTTGGGCCTAGGATGTCACCCTCAGACTTTTAGTTGACAAGATATTGTATAGTTTCAAACAACAACAAAATCCTGGTTCACCCCTAGTTAATAATTGGTTAATTATTAAAAGGCTTAACTGTTAATGTGATAGACAATCTTAGATGGATTCCAACTTGGGTCCATTGTGTTCCTTGCCCTTGCTTTATTTAAATGCTATTTACATATCAATAGCAACGCTATGCAATGGAGACTGAGTTGCTCATGTACCCCTGTCTGTCACTGGGTGTCAGTCAGCACAAGCTTTGGTAAACCAGACTTTATTCCTCATTGTGAGCTGGGTCCAGGCTGGGAGATGGAATTATCACCTCATTTTCTACTGTTGTACAATTCAGGGGAAGCAGGCATGTCCACATCCTTCTTGTTAACTTCCAAATGAAGTGCTGGGGTGAACACAAAGAATGTCTATAACGGTCAAGTGGGGTAGACAATGAGACCTGAAACACTTACCTAGAATAAACAACTAAAATCCCTGAATTTTATAGATAATTGGAGCAATAGTGGCCTATGCTTAAATCGTCTAAATGATGCTCTCAATTAACACCTAGTTTTCAAAAAACCGTAGATTAAAAAAAAAAATAAAACATGGAATACAAGAGATTTTTACCTCTAAGGATCTTCCCAACATCATCTCAAATGCCCTATAAAGAGTATAAGAATAAAGAGACCAGCTAATTAAACAGGAGCTTAAAAATTTATTTAAAGGTTGCTGTCAACTTACTCCATCCATCCAGTTAACACATCATTTAAGTGAAATCACAGCCCCTCTGGTAATTAATCATATGCTCCGTAGTGAAGTGAACAACTGACTTGTATTTGCTGATGAGTATTTCAAGTGGTTACGTCTTCGCAAAGTATGTTCACATATTGCCTTTTTATTGAAATGACAGGTGCTTCAGTTTAGCAGAGACCAGGACATCAAATCTTCTCTTGAAAGTGAGAAGAAAAGAAAGACGGTATGTCTTAACTTTGAATACACATTTGATAAGGAGAAAACACTTGCAGCATATGTATTTTAGTGGCTGATTTAAGCAAACTTTGATAGGGAACGTCTCTGAGAACAAATATCATCAAACTATAGAAAATTTTTCAAAATACAAAAACGTGTATGCCTTTTGGAAGGGTCGTATTCTTTCCCTTTATCTCTCTCCATCTTTTCCTTCCCCTTCAAAACTGCCCCACCTTCAAACTTGTTCTTGCCTTTACAAACTGTGAAGAAAACGATGCCCTAACAACTTGTAATTCTTGCGCTGCTGACATTAAAGAAAACATTTTTTGTCTACCATGCAATTGATTTCAGCTTTTGTTTGCAGTACACCAAATTCATTGAGATAGAGGTTGTTCATATATAGCTAGTTCTTGTTCAGTGTTTTTATTTGACTGTTTGACTAATCCCTTTTCTTTCAAAGGAATTCGGTTTGGGCAAGGTTGAAGAAATACACTCTCACTTCCAGACACTTATCTCAGAAATCAGCAATCCCAGCAAGGCTTACATACTTAAAACAGCCAACAGGATATATGGAGAGAAAACCTACCCATTTTACACTGTAAGTGCAAACGTGTCGTGTTAAGCTGATGGGAAGGAAAGAAAGAGGCATGTGAGACCAATCAGTAAACTCTGGACATTTCTCTAGAGATCCCGGGGACAATGTTCATGTATGGGGTCAGCATTTCTGGTAAACAATCATTTAGACCACCAGTAGGTATCTAGTAAAGGAAACCAATAATGAGTCTCAAGCCAGACCGAGTGATCAGATCTTTATGCTCAGAATAAAGGGGTCCACCTCAGCTGGTAAACTGGTACAGAAATGTGGTTTGCATAGTCTCTGGGTTAGCATTTGTTTCACGGGGAATGGAGCAGAAGATGCAGAGTAACTCAGTAGGGTCAACGTGCAGGAGCAGGGGCAGAGCTGCTCCTGGGAGTGCGGCTGGAGACTTGTACTCAAGAGCAAAGCTGACTTGGGGATCAGATGAGTCATCTCACAGCACGACTTTAGAGACTTTAGGAAAGACTCTTAACATGGGATAATATCGCCTTCTCCCCTTCTCGGATGGTTGAGACCCCACAATGCAGACCATGCTCTCGTCCTCAGTTCAGATTCAAGGGCTCCTCAGCGTGGTGCACCCTGAACCAAGCCAAGCATCGACTTTCCTGTTAGTCCATCACATCTCATGTCATAAGAGAGCAGGAGGACCCAAGTGCCCAGTGGGCAAAGAGCAAGGAAATTGGATGGGGTAGAGAGGGACAGCAATAGAAAAGATAATGCTATCTTATGATATCAAGCAGTGCTGTCCCTGCCCATAGCCAATGAATTTGGGGAGTTCAGGACTTGGGCTTGGCTATGACTAAAGGCAGAAAGGCATCCAGATGAGGCCTTAAAGACATTTCAGTCACTGGTAGTCTCGTGCATTCAGGTTTGGTCCGGCAGTCGGAGGTATTTGAGTGGGGCGGGCGCGTAGAGATGAGAAGGACACAGAGATACAAGATGAGACATCTTTTAACTTGTCCACAAGCCCTGACAAGCCCTGGATGTGCTCAGAGAGGTTGATCAGAACCCATGAGTCAACCCAGGGAATGGTGCCTGATGAATCTTTAAGCCTTCCTTTTTCACTGGGTTATAATTTCTACAGAGCTTAGACTTCCTAGTCTTCAAATCACTGCCTGGAGGCTGAATTAACTCACCATGTTTTACTGTACACAATTCCTCCAGCAAGTAATAAACCAAAGGAGTACGACAACTGTCCTGAGGATGATAGGGGCCCTCACAAGCCCACTTCTGATGACTGCCGCCGGGAGGGACCTCAAGGGGCTGGAACGAGGCCAGCCTTCTTCCCTCAGACACCCACGCTTAGCAATCAGTTTTCAGGGCAGCGTATAGCTCTCCTCAGGGGCCTTCCTCAGGTTCTTGGCTACTTAGAGTCCACAGCAGGTGGCTCCCGGACCCAGAGGCTTCACTTTGGTTCCAGCTCTGCTGGAGGAAGCCAAGTGCAATTGCCAACATATCTTAGTCACTGGAGGCAGTCCTGGGACTCCTAGAGTTCTCTCCCTTTTCATTCTGGCCCCATTTCACAGGCATGAATAAACATAGGAGAGAGTAGGGCTGTTTGGGTGGCTTAGTCCATTCAGCGTCTGAGTCTTGGCCTCGGGGTCGTGAGTTCAAGCCCCACGGTGGGCTCCACGCTGGGTGTAGAGCCTACTTAAAAAAAAAACAAGGGAGGGTGTGGGAGCCCCAGAACTGTGGGAGGCAGGCCTTCCTCCACACTTGGACTTCTGCACGGCTATTCTGTGCCCAGTTAACTTTAAAGAGGGGAGTGTTTCATTTTCGATCAAAATGGGAGTATGGAAAAGACAGAAGGGGGCAACGGGGTGGGGGTTTGCAACTGTCCATCGATAGACTTGATTTCTCAGTTTTGGACACCCTACAAAAGGCGATTTTACCTATATCTTCCAGAAATATTTAGAAGACATGAAAACACACTTCGGTGCAGAACCACAGTCTGTTAACTTTGTGGAAGCTTCTGGACAAATCCGGAAGGAGATCAACTCTTGGGTTGAAAGTCAGACTGAGGGTAAGCTTTCACCAAGGTTCTCGGCAGAGTGTCTTCTCCAAGCATTGCTGTATTTTTTTGAATTTGCGTTGTACGTAAGTATGTGTATTTCTTAACTAGAACTATGGACACCTTCTAAATATTCAGAACATTTCTTTCTTTCTTTTTTTTTTAAAAGATTTTATTTATTTATTTATTTATTTATTTATTTGAGAGAGAGAGAGAGAGAGAGAGGGAGAGAGAGAAACAGCATGAGAGGGGAGAAGGCCAGAGGGAGAAGCAGGCTCCCCGCTGAGCCGGGAGCCTGATGCGGGACTCGATCCCAGGACTCTGGGATCATGACCTGAGCCAGAGGCAGTCGCTTAACCAACTGAGCCACCCAGTCGCCCCCAGAACATTTCTTTCTATTCATGCTGATGATTTTCAGATCCACAGCTTTCCCAGTAAGTCTTATCTAAAACATATAAGTCAAGACACCCACTTTACTAAGTGGACAAGAAAATTCTTACATCCCAATAATTCCAAAGAGGAGCCCAGGGGCAAAAAAGCAGGAAAGCGCAAAAGGGAAAGTTGAAAAACTGCTACATTTATGATTTCTAAAGAAAAACAGCTAGTAATTAAGAACAAAATTGTGGCATTAACTGTGTTATATAATCTTAAGTAATTTTCAAAATCAGGTCAGGTATGAGAGTAGGGGGCTAAGCTGCCGTAGCAGAGAGACCTGGAATACAGTGGCTTAATGCTAAGGTAGAAGTTTATTTTTTTCACATAATAGTCAAAAGGCAGATAAGCGTTCTGTTTGCTGAGGCAATCCAGAGACCCAGACTGGTGGGCCAGCTCTGCCACCCTCAAAACATGGCTTTCGTATTTAAGTCTAAGATGAGTCTTGCATGTGTCATTTTAAAGTCACCAGGAAATGGGGAAAAGAAAGCCTCTTTGCATTTAAAGAGATGACCTGAAAGTTTCACACATCAATTGCACCCATATCCCAAACTCAGCTACATGGTGCACTTTAGGCGCCAGGGACACACCTGTTGTGATTTACTTGGGACTTGCCTGGATTTCCCACCTGAAGGCCTCTCGGTCCCAGGCAAACCAGGATAGTTGGTCACCTAGACTTGCTGTAACAACGATCTATAAGATGCAGTTTGGAGTTAGGTAGCCACACACTCACCTAAAAGTTGAGTGTTCTATTTTTTAAAAAATTTTTAAATTGAAATTTTTTAATTTTTAATTTAAATTCCAATTAACATATAGCATAATATTAGTTTCAGGTTAAAATTTAGTGATTCAACCCGGGGCTCATTGCAAGTCCCCTCAATCCTCATCACTTGTTTAGCCCATCCCCCTGCCCACCTCCCCTCTGGTGACCCTCCGTGTGTTCTCTGTAGTAAAGAGTCTGTTTCTTGGTTTGCCTCTCTCTTTTTTCCCCTATGATCATTTGTTTTGTTCTTAAATTCCACATGAGTGAAATCATATGCTATTTGTCTTTCTCTGACTGACTTATTTCACTTAACATAATACCCTCTAATTCCATCCACATCATTGCAAATGGCAAGATTTCATTCATTTTTATGACGGAGTATATTCTATTGTGTGTATATATATATATATATCCCACATCTTTTTTATCCCTTTATTAGTCAATGGACACTTAGGCTGTTTCCATAACTTTGCTATTGTTGATAATGCTGCTATAAACATTGGGGTACATGTATCCATTTGAATTCGTATTTTTGTACCTTTGAGTAAATATCTAGTGGTACAATTGCTGGGTGGCAGGGTACATCTATTTTTAACTTTTCGAGGAACGTCCATACTGTTTTCCAGAGTGGCTTCACCAGTTTGCATTCCCACCAACGGTGCAAGAGCGTTCCCCTTTCTCCGCATCCTCGCCAGCACCTGTTGCTTCTTGTGTTGTTGATTTTAGCCACTCTGACTGTTGTGAGGTCATATCTCATTGTAGTTTTGATTTGCATTTCCCTGATGATCAGTGATGTTGAGCATCTTCTCATGTGTCTGTTGGCCATGTGGATGTCTTCTTTGGAAAAACGTCTATTCATGGCTTCTGCCCATTTCTTAAGTGGATTATTCATTTGGGGATGTTGAGTTTTGTACGTTTTTTATTTATTTTGGATACTAACCCTTTATCAGATATGTCATTTGCAAATATCTTCTCCCATTCCATAGGCTGCCTTTTAGTTCTGTTGATTGTTTCCTTTGCAGTACAGAAGCTTTTTATCTTGATGAAGTCCCAATAGTTTGTTTCTGCCTCTCTCTTTGCTCACACAGCACTCAGTATGAAAGTTCACTTTGACATGCACCGCACTGTTATTGAAGTTAACTGCTGAAGCCTCCCCTGCTAGACTCAAGGGCCCAAGGGCAATGATGCTGCCTGATGTGAGTTTCAGCTTTGAATCACTAACACACAGCAGGCCCGCTAATTGTCCTTGTTCAGAACATTAACGTTTACTGAAGTGCCCTGAGGAAGTCGGCAGCCCTGAATTCTCAGTTCCTTTTTCACTGAACTAGTGACTCAGAAGCCATGGTGAGGCAAGAGTGACCATTTTACCTAACTTACACCTGATCTGGATTCATTCAAAAGCAAGCCGGTTTTTAGAATCATAGATTAGCTTGCATTTACCGAGCACGTGTACGGTTTCAGTTGGCAGGAGGACCAAATGGGATTGCAAAGGCAAGAGTGTGTTGTAATATGCAACACAGATTCAACATGGCAGACGTGGATGTAAGAATAGTCTGGGGCTGAGCTAAATCTGAGGTCTCAAATTCCTAACCCAGTGTCTGTTGTGTTTTCTGGAAGAGAAGGGGGAGCCCTACAGAGAGGGAGGAAAGAGTAGACTTCAGATTGTAGTTACTACAGGGTCAAGATAAAGGATAGACACACTAGGAAAAATCCTCCATTGTCACACTACTCGTGAAATGAGAGTTCCTCCAAAATAAACTAACCCAGGGCACGGTCAGAATCTTTTGTTAAGCCCCTATTTCCTGCATCCCATGACTTCATTGCTCCAGCTGACAAGGCTGGCTCTATTTCTTAGAAGTGGGATCTTCTAAAGAGGAAGAAAGCTGTCATTTCTGTATTTTCTCTTTACGTACTGAACACAAATATTGGCTATTTGAGGGCTATTCAACACCAAATAAGGTAAGGAATGAATCAGCTATTTAGGAACTTTGACTTTGTCAAGGCAGAGTTTTGCACATCCTTAAGGGAAGTTGCTAGAAACTCTTCAGCATGACTACGTTCCATCTGAACCACCTAAAAGAAGCTTCTTTCCTTAAGGTTTCAAATAGACCTTCTTTCAAGTAGCCATGTGGACTACTTGGACACACAGCACTCAGAGTCATAGTCTCAATGATAGTGTCAGTTACATGTTCCAAATTTTTTTCTGGTTTGTCTTCTTTATAGTCTGTAAGCTACTTAAAAGTGGGTGTTGGGGAAGGTTGTTGTCTGCATGTTTGTAATCTCAAAATCTATCATGTGCTTGGCACACTGGGCACTCTAGTGTCACATTAATAACTCTGTGCTCAGCAGGATGGAAGACTGTCCTTCCCATGACCTCAAACTACCAAGGGTTTGTGCAATGAACTAGCCAGTAGGTGGCACTTTAGCTCTAAAGAGTATAGCAAAATCATGGTCAAATTTGGCTCTGTTAATTTGAAGTTGTCTTTGACTACACTTTGTACATCCTTTATAAAATAATTATATTTTACATATCTTAACACAGCTGTGGGGGGCGCCTGGGTGGCTCAGTCGGTTAAGCGACTGTCTTCAGCTCAGGTCATGATCCCAGAGTCCTAGGATTGAGCCCCGCATCCGCATCGGGCTCCCTGCTCAGCGGGGAGCCTGCTTCTCCCTCTCCCACTCCCCCTGCTTGTGTTCCCTCTCTCTCTGTCTCTCTCTCTGTCAATTAAATAAAAAAAAAAAGAAACAAAAAAACCCCCCCACAGCTGTGGGTTCAAGAGGCTGGTTTCTCTGAAAGCATATGAACCCAGAGAATAATGCGACACAACTTAAATCATCTGGATCTCAACCAACTTGAGATAAGTCTGTGCAAAACTCAATCCTCGACATGTTCTCTATTTGCATATACAACTCTATCAAATGATAGAATACTTGATTAAAAATGACATAGAGCTTTTAAAGAATAAAACTTCTGTGCAAAAATAAAGATTAAAAAAATGATGTAGACAGCCTCCCCATGGTGAATCATCAAAGAAATTGTAAATTAAGTTTAACATACTGTCTTTAATAAGATACAAAAACGAATACTAAAATGATTTAGAAAGTTCTGACGTCAGCATTTAAAATCAAATCCAAATTTAATTGTTAAAACCAAAAATGTCTGTTTTGTAGGTGAGGGAGGGTTGTTTTGAATAGACACGTCCAAGTCATACCTCAGATCTGCTGGAATCTCTAGAAGTGCTGCCCCCAGAACTTTTTATTTATTTTTTTATTTTTTTAAAGATTTTATTTATTTATTTGACAGAGAGACAGCGAGAGAGGGAACACAAGCAGGGGGAGCGGGAGAGGGAGAAGCAGGCTTCCCGCAGAGCAGGTTAATCTTGAGGAGAAATTTTCTTTAATTTCTAGATTATGGTATTGTTCTTGTCAATACAAATGTCAGGATCAAATCAGAATGATCAAACTTGGGATGTTCAAACAAATGATAGCCTTGGCATATTCTTCCCCGAGAAGACAGATAGTAAAACCAGGAGCTTCTTTCTTACCCCTGTGTTCCCACCTCACTAACTTTCTGCCTTTTTAAGGATTCTTTTGGGGGTATTTTTCTTTCACACTGGAACTTCTGCCATAGAAATTTACCATATCCTCAGTGTTCTTATCTATCAAAATTATCTCATTACTGTGTTCTCATCAACACTGTGAAGGAGATATTATTTTAATTTTACAGATTGGAAACTAAGACCTAAAAGGTTAATTGCATTGTTCAGGGCCACACAGTAAATATTAACTTAGGGATTTAATTCTTCAGACATGATTCTGACTTCCCTGGAATGTTGCCTGTAGTATAGATCTTTGCAGTTTTCAAGCAGCAATGTCATCTTTTGTTTCCTTTGTTATTTTTTTTCTCTTTCTTTCTTGTCCAATTTCTTTGAACTCTCAGCTTTTACCCATGTTCATGCTTTTTATTTATTGCTTCTTCTGCCTCTCCCATTAAACAAATTCTACTACTGCTTGCACTCTTCTCTGGTAGTTTGGCTTCCACAATTTCTGTACAGAATTTTAGCTAAGTAAGCCTCAGAGTTTGAGTTTGGTCAAATTTACTGCTTCTGTTTTCATCCTTTCTGAAATCCTCATTGCTCATCTATTAAGATTCCTCAAAATCCAGTCTTTTTGCTTTCATACCATGAGGTTAGCTTCCACTCCTGGCATAGCATGTAGGTGGCTTCCTCTGTGAAAAGGACACCTGTGAGGATTCGCCCCCAGAACTTTTTAAAAAGCTGCACAGGTGCTTCTGATGTGCCTCGGGTGAGGACTACTGCAGACAGGCTGTGCCCTCGTGCAGTCAGGCTCATGGAGCCGGTTGGCTGCGCGTGTGCCTGTCTTCCCAACCCCCCTTTCAGAGACTTCCATGTTGGTCGCTTGAAATCAATATGGTGAGAATATTTACATCTCAGAAATAGGCTACGAATCAGGAGTCTCCTTCTCCCCCACCCCTACCTGGAGCCAGTTTACCAGCAAACCCCTAGAAATGGAAAGCCAGGGCTCTGGATTTCATTCAGTTGTTGTTTTATTATAGTTCACTTACCTACTATTGTTTTCCAAACCTACTTTTTGTTTGTAACAATAAAGGGAAATCGAGAAGTTAAATAGACCTAATTGTAGTTGTTCTTAATTATTTTTAAAAAGTTTTATTATGTGTGTTTTTTACCCCACAGTGTCCTGACCCCTGACCCCACTGTGGCATGGGTGTCCTTGCTCAAAGCAATAACCTGCAAGTGGACATATTTGTTACCCACTGCTGGCACACAGGGGGGTATAAAAGACCATTAGACCAAATGACTCCAAACCAGTGGCTCTCAGTCCTCGCTACACATGAAGCTAAGTTTACTGATTCCCAAATCCAACCCCAGATGAATTAATTCATATCTCTCAGAGTGAGGCTCAGGCATCAGTATTTCTAAATCCTCAGGTGATTCTAATTGATAGTCAAGGCTAAGAATAATTGCTGTAAATGGAGTAATTCCCTCAATCCCATTGACACTCCCCATTTCTGAACGAGCTCCATTGCTCATGGCCTTTGAGGTTCCAACTCCCTGGATAACACTTGGACTTGCTCAACAGTCCTCTGGTGTGTGTGTGTACACGCTGTGGTTTCACCTATCAGTCTAATCTATCTGTATTTTCTAGCATCTTTTCTTGGTTTATATTCCTGTTTCAGAGTTATTCTTTGCAACAAATATTTGTTCTAGAAAAACAGTATTTTGATTATATACTCTAAGGCTTTAAAAAGAAAACTGTACACAAATCTTGTGCCCCAGTGAACATATTTGCTTTTCATAGGAGAATGGGTTAGCCATTCTGAAACTATTTTATGTGTATTCTAGGACTGAGCAAATAAGTAAATATTTTGGAAATAACAAGGGCCAGGTGTTTCACTGACAGAGAAAGGTATTGAAAATAAGGAAAAGCAGAGGTGAGCATGAACCCCATGGTGCTGGATTGGAATAGGAGATACCAATATGACTTCCTCATCTTTAATATATAAGCAGACAGAGAATTAGATAGATATTGGAGATATTTACAGATGTGTGCATAATACATGTATTTTCTAGCTTTCTCTACTGAGCAATGACACCCCAGTAATAATGTGCATAGCTAACATCCACATCTTGATTTCTAAAAGCCATCCTTCAAAAAAAAGAAAAAAAAGAAAAAAATATAACCAGGGCTCCTAGAAGAAGAAATGCCAATTCTAGGGCTGGGACATGGAAAGCACCAGATAAACCTTAGGATACATTTTGGTACCAGAAAGTAGGGAAGTGCTCAAAATATTTGCGAACATGTGAAAAGGACATAGGGGCCAACTTGAGGAGGTTTCCAATAACCAAATTTGGGACAATTTGAGCAGCAAAATAGATAATGATAGTAATAAACTATAACCCATAGGGTAAATAAATATCCATGAGTCTATACTGATATAAATCATTGAATACCTAAATAAAAGGAAGAGATGGAAAAGTTCTTCCTCATAGTAGAATTCCAGTTCATAAATGTAGAAGGAATAGTGGAAATTGAAAATCACCATTTGGCAAACACTACAGTCAACATTGTTTCAGGCAAGATCATCAATGAATGCTAAAATTGGTGGGCAGAAGTTTGATGAGAAACAGGAACTTTATGTGGTCACCAAGTAGCTCCCCACATGATATTTATGAATTTCAAAGGGAAAAGTCATAATTTTACAGTGAGAAGCCTGTGGGAATCAAATCATCAAAGTTAACATCAGCCACAGTGGGAAATAGGAACATAATTTATTTCCTGGTATGATTCACTGAGAGGCACATCACATTGCTTCTGTGGTTGTATTGGTGGCCTAGGGCTGCCATGACAAATTACCACAAAGTGGATGGTTTCAAACAATAGAAATGTATTCTCCCACAGTTCCAGAGGCTTCAAGTCTGAAAATCAAGGTGTGAGCAGGGCACGCTTCCTCTAAATGCTCTAGGGAAGGTACTGTTCCATGCCTCCCTCCTTGTTTCTGATGTTGTTGGCAATCCTTGACATTCCTTGGCTTATGGACACTTCAATCTCTGCCTCTGATGGCACATAATCTTCTTTACGTCTGTCCTATGTCCGTGTTTTCACATGGGCTTGTCCTCTCTGTGTGTCTATGTTCAAATTTTCCTCCTCTTGTAAGGACATCAGTTATTAGATTAGAGCTCCCCTAATCCAGGATGACCTCGTCTTAACTTGATTAGATCTGCAGAGACCCTATTTCCAAATAAGAGCACATTCACAGGGGCTGGTAGTGAGGGCCTGACACACCTTTCTGGGGGGGTACAATTGAGGAAACATCAGACAAATCTGAACTGAGAATTGAGGGACATGTTACCAAACTTTTTTGAAAGTGTCGAAGTCATGAAAGCCAAAGAAGGAATGAGGAACTATCCCAGATTCAAAGGCACTAAGATGAATTGACACTTGAACACAGCTTGAGATTTTGAGATCTTGGATTGATTTCCGGTCCAGAAGAAGGACTTTATTGGGATAGTAGATGAAATTTAAATAGGACCTGTTAGTAATATCCTATTAATGCTAACTATCATGGGTAGATATAAGATATTATCACTTAGCAGTATTTCATAATTATCATTTTTATAAGTGGGCATATTGCCAGGATGTAACTCTACCATTTGTAATCTGTCCCTTTGTTCTTGTAGGAAAAATCCAAAATCTCCTACCTGATGATGCTGTGGGTTCTGCAACGAGAATGGTTCTGGTCAACGCCCTTTACTTTAAAGGAATCTGGGAACATCAGTTTTTAGTCCAAAACACCACAGAAAAGCCTTTCAGAATAAACAAGGTAGAAACCTTTTAATAATCAGCATGGGTTTTTACATGGCATTGTAAAGGAGGTTCTATTTGAAATTCATTTTTCTTTCTGAATATATGTTCTTGGAAAGTCTGGCTATTACCAGGGCAGGGATGGCTGAGCTAAAAGCCAGGTCCATCCCACCTGGGAATTCCTCTTTCATTGTTTCTTCTCTGAAAATAGACTATTCACATATTTTATCACTTAGTCCCCGCTACGACTACGGTAGAATAGATAAGGTAGTTATTATATTTATTTCCCAGCTGTCAAAGTGACTGGAACCATGACTAAGTTAGAAATCTACCAGAACTGTAACCCCCAACTCTTCACTATTAGTTCTCTTCTTGTTCTACTAGATCAGTACTGTCTTCTACCAAATTCTTATCCTTTCATAAGTAAAAGAAATACACATTTAAAATCTCATCTCTTCCATTGTTTTCTCTTTGTGTTAGGACACAACACACTTGTTTTTGTGATAGGAACCCACTACAGCAAGAAGGGAGACTAATACAAGGTGACAGATCCCCTAGAATCTAAGGGCTGGAATGTGGCTGGGTCTTGGAACTTGAGTGGAAACAAGGATTCAAATGTAGTTAAGATTCAGTCTTTATCTTTTCAACTCTGTTTCTCCCACCATTCTTCCCTCAGGCTGAACTCTAAATTCCTCTTCTTCCCAGTTCACACTGGCAGAACACGGCTACTCACAACACTGCCTCTGTTTTAGAGACCAGTGTAATAGATCTCATTTTAAATTCCTAGGAAAGGAATTGATTAGCCAACATTTGTTAAAGCTGTTTAGTCCTGGGGTAGGTCTTCTCACATAAATAGTGCTGCCAAGGACCTACCACAGTAATCATGTGGATGTGTGCAATAGGCGGTTCTCAATCAGTGGGATAAAGATGAGGAAAGGGCCAAACATAGAATCGAATAGGCTAACCAGACATGAGCTGGGTAGTTACCTGGCTGAGTATATCCACAAGGAATTTTCAGTTGCAAGCGATAAAATAGCATTCCAAAAGAGGCCAGTAAAAGGGGAATTATATTAGCGTTCGTTACGTAACTAAGAGGAACTGAGATGTTCAGGGAGTCTCACGACATAATCTCACTTCTCTGTCTCTCTCTACCCCCACTCCCACCACTTCCACTCCCTCTGGTTGTTGCTTTCATTCTCTAATACTGAAGATACAATTTCTCTATATGACCAGGGAATATGGTTGCCCCCTCATCAGCCTTCGAGGTTCACAACCCTGGTAGGTAGTCTTTGCCGCTAGCTCTAACAGAATGCTCCCAAAGGAGGACTCTGTGTTGTGCCATTCGTGTGCTCATCCCTGAAAAATCACTGCATCATGAAGTATTCTGAATGAACAGCCCTAGTCATATGACCACTACATTAGCAGATGGGTGGGACTTTGTGATTAACAGCTCCCTATAGAATGGATAAGTAACATATGTCTACAACATCTGAATTGCGGGGCTTTGTTTTTGTATTACCATTGGCTCCACTATAAATAAACGTTTTAAAGAGCATTTTTAGGTTTGCAGTAAAAATGAGAGGAAAGTAGAGTTCCCATATACTGCCCCCCACATAGTTTCCCTTATTATTAACATTTTGCATTAATGTGGTGCCTTTGTTACACTTACTGAGCCAATATTGATACATTTTTATTAGTTGAAGTCTATAGTTCACTAGGGTTCCCTTTTGGTCTTGTATATTTCTACGGGCTTTGACTAATGCATAGTCATGTACCCGCCATTCAGGTATCATGTGGAATAGTTTAACTGCCCTAAAAAATGTGCGGTACTCCACCCATTCATCCCGCCTCCTAAATACCTGGCAACCACTGATCTTTTTACTGTCTCTATAGTTTTGCTTTTTCTGGAGCATCATGTAGTTGGAATTGTATAGTACATAGACTTTTCAGATGGGCTTCTTCCACTAAGCAATAGGCAATAGATATAAGCTTTCTCCCTGTCTTTCCCTGGCTTGATAGGTCATTTTACTTTACTGTTGAATAACAGTCCATTATCTGGACGTATTGCAGTTTGTTTAGCCATTCACCTATTGAAGGACATCTTGGCTGCTTCCAATTTTTGGCAATTACGAACAAAGGTGCTATACATATCTATGTGCAAGATTTTGTGTGGACATACGTTTTTAACTCATTCTGGTAAATAGTCAGGAGCACACTTGCTGGATCATATGGTAATACTACGTTTAGCTTTGTAAGAACCTGTCAAACTGTCTCCGGAAGTGGCTTCCACTTTGCATTCCCATCGTCAGGGAACAACAGTTCCTGTTGCCCCACACCCTTGCCAGCAGTTGATATTGTCAGTGTTTTGGACTTTCAGCCATGCCAAAAGGTCTGTAGTGCTATCTCATTGTTCTAATTTGCAATTCCCTAATGACGTATGATTGAGCATCTCTTCATATCCTGCATGTCTTCCTTTGGTGAGGTATCATACCTTTTACCCATTTTTAAAATTGGGTTCTTTTATTATCATTGAGTTTTTAAAAGTTCGTTATATATTTTGACACCAGTCCTTTATCAGATATGTGTTTTGGAAGTATTTCCTCCTAGCCTATTGTCTTTTTATTCTCTTAGTAAATGTCAGTGTTTATGATACTAAAATACTTCCTCAAATGTTTTCATGTGAAATACACCTTATTCAGTTTCTGAATCATTCATTGACCTTGGCATAGTTTGCATAAGATTAGATACTTTTTAAAGTGTTCAGTGGGATCCAGCTTGCTATGATTTATAGAGGTTGCCACGATAGCATTATGAGAAGAAACTTCCACATCACTTATTGATAATGTTCTCCAGTACAACACCTATTTCAGAAAGCAAGGTCTGCATAACTTCATTCAGCATTTTGCAGAGAATCACCAATTTTGCCAGTGTCCCAGACTACTGGGAACTGATTACGGTAAAACAAAATTAAGGATTTGGTGGAACATTTCCTCAGTGATTTTGCTACTCCCTTCCCATAGAGTACAAGCAAACCAGTGCTAATGATGTCCATGAAAGAAAAACTCCAAGTTTTTCACATTGAAAAGCCACAAGCCATGGGCCTTCAACTCTACTATGAGAGCCGTGACCTCAGCCTGCTCATACTGCTGCCAGAAGATATCGATGGGCTGGATCAGGTACTGTCTGTTTGCTGAGAAGGTGGTTCTGGTGTTTACTCCTCTGGGGAGAAACATAAGACATGGTCCTCCTGTTTGTTCTTTGGTTCCTATAGAGGAAGACAACCAACATACCTTGAGCCCTCGGGACTTCACCTTCACAGTATCATTTAAATTTTATAAAACTCTGTAAGTTGGGTATCACTATTCCTCAGAAAGTTTAAGTAATCTAGAAGCTCTAGCATGGGGTAGCTAAACAAACAGCCACAGGAGCAATGGATACGTATATTCTTTGCCAGTCACAGGGCTGACCTCAGTCTAGGCCTTTCTTCTCCATCTCGTAGGGCTTACCTAATTGGAGGTTAATTTTTTAATCATTTGCATTAATCTAGCTTGAGATATACATTTTTAAACAAGACTCTGACTTCCAAAACGTGAGAAAAAATCCATTTTAATTAAATGAAGTCTTCAGGAGAAAAAGGCTGTATCAGTACTACCTTCATTACTTGCTTATCAGCTACATTTCTATGAATCCTGATATAACTTCGGTCACACCATGTTTTTGAGCAACCTGCATATTTAAATTGAACATTAGTTTCTCATGCAATGGGTGGCCTGGCTTTCTTTGCACTGTGCATAACTTTTCATGTGTTCCAGATTCTTTATACTTCTAAGTTTCCATAGCCCTGCTAGAATGTAGAAGAGATTTCCAAATGGTATCATAAAATTTGTGAAACTGGAAAGAATGGTAAAAGTAAGACAAATGGTGGACACTAAACTATTAGCGTCACACCCTTATGAGATAAGCGGTGAGCGCTGTGAATTGTGCAAGACTGTTGAATCACAGATCTGTACTTCTGAAACAAATAACACAACATATTTTAAGAAAAAAGAAAAAGAAGAAGATAGCAGGAGAGGAAGAATGAAGGGGAGTAAGTCAGAGGGGGAGACGAACCAGGAGAGATGATGGACTCTGAAAAACAAACTGAGGGTTCTAGAGGGGAGGAGGGTAGGGGGATGGGTTAGCCTGGTGATGGGTATTAAAGAGGGCACATTCTGCATGGAGCACTGGGTGTTATGAACAAACAATGAATCATGGAACACTACACCAGAACAAATGATGTAATATATGGAGATTAACATAACAATAAAAAATTAAAAAAAAAAGATAAGCCTTTATTCCTAAAAGTGCAGGGTCCTGAGCTGAATATGTTGTCAGATTACTAATGTACACCATCTACAAGTATGTCATTGACAGCAATACTTGGGTCTAGAAAACTCTCAAAGTAGCAAAAGCATGCGTCTTGAAACAAACGTGTTATGAAAAAAAACAAGCACATTTTTTCTCATATATACTTATGCATATGGGTGTATACATCCACATATATTTATTATTTAAAAAATTTAAAATATAAAGAGGAGAAAAATATTCTCAAAAACTATACTAAAAATAGGCATTACTCTTAAGATTTGGAGATTTTCCTTTCTTTACTTTTCCTTCGCTTTTTTTTTTTTTGGCATAGCTTATAGTTACTAATTTCATATTGTGATTATATAGACATTTTATTTTATCTCAGATTTTGTTTTCAAGGAGCTGTGTCCCATGTTAATATAACAGATACTTTTTGGACCCCGGCACATAATTTATTCTAAAGTTTATGCTTTTGTGCAGACAGCACCTAAATGCATATTTATGTTGACTCATTTCCGTGTGTAGGTGATGTTTTGCACATTGGCATAGAAGCATGCCATTTTGAATCAAGGTTTAATTCTCCTGTATCCTGGCAACTATTCAGTTGCAAAACAAAGATTCTGTAGGTCAACAGTGTGAGGAATCTCATTACACAAAGAATTTCCAAATGTGTGTGCTCTGTTACCCTGGGTAATGGGAGTGATGGTAATTCATGTATGTAATATCTTGAGGTCTCACCCAACCACTATTTCTCACTCCACTCTGGAATTACTGACTCTTTCCTCCTTGTTGCACACCTGCAGCTGGAAAAGGCCATCACCTACGAGAAGCTGAGTGAGTGGACCAGTGCAGACATGATGGAATTATATCAGGTGCAGGTGCAGCTCCCCAAGTTCAGGCTGGAAGAGACTTACGATCTCAAGTCAACCCTGAGCAATATGGGGATGAGTGATGCCTTTAACCAGAGCAGAGCTGATTTCTCAGGAATGTCTATGGCGAGAAACTTATTTCTGTCCAATGTTTTCCACAAGTCTTTTGTAGAAATAAATGAACAAGGTACAGAGGCTGCAGCTGGTACTGGGAGTGAGGTGAGCCTTCGAACTCTACTCCCCTCCATTGAATTTAATGCAAACCACCCGTTCCTCTTCTTCATCAGGCACAACAAAACTGGTAACATTCTCTTTTACGGGAGATTCTGCTCCCCCTAGACCGTGTATCTCTCTCATCAAACGAGACCATCTTCTTCTGTGAAAAGTGCACCAAAAGATGGAAAAACACAATTATAATAAAAACCAGTTTGCAGCTTGTATCTTTTTCACATTTAAATGTTAGCAAATAAACCTTGAAATAATGCATTCTAGTGACTTTATCATACCTACCTAGCTAGAGAGAATGGCAAATTTTATTTTTATTACTTAACATTTTGTCTTAATGTGACTTATTTACATTTCAGAAATACTATGTTATTCAATTGAATGCCTTACAATTGTTTGAACTACTTGGTCACTGTATTATCATTGTCACTTCTATTTTACATGCCTCATTGAGTGAAGAAAAATCTTTACAAAGGTGATGTATGGATTCTTAGTTTGAACAAATGTATAAAGATAATGTTAGATGTTAGCACTGGGGAAAAGGTGTTAGGAGTATACAGAATTCCCTGGATTATCTCTGCAACTTTTCTGTGAATCTAAAACTTTTCAAAAATAAACATTTTATTAAAAATAATTATTGTGTAAAAGTGTAGTCATACTAACACCCCTGCTTTTACAAATCTTATCAAACAGAAGAACAAATTTCTTTTTTACAAAGATTTTATTTATTTATTTGAGAGAGAGCATGAGCGAGGGAGCATGAGCGGGGGGAGGGGAAAAGGGAGAGGGAGAAGCATACTCCCCACTGAGCAGGGAGCTCCAAGACTATGGACGCTGGGCTCCATCACAAGACCCTGAGATTACGACCTGAGCCAAAGGCAGATGCTTAATTGCCAGAGCGACCCAAGTGCCCCTGTTATTCTAATTTCAGAGATTGATTATATACTCTAGGTTATTTTTTTGATATTCTTCTAATAAAAGGAAAGACTAGATCTGACATGAACAGTGTATAAATGAGTATAAGAAAATGTGTTTTCTATATTAAATCTTGGCTCAGTATTGTAGGATAAAAAAAAAATGCCTTAGCTCCAAAGACAGGAAATTGTAATATATGTAACATTTTATCATATCTCTATGAAACATTTTGCCTCCATTCATAATATCTCACACTAGCTTGCAGTGAAACAAATCCTCTGTGTCTGTGTTCTAGGAAATTATAAGTCCTTAAATATTATAAAAGAAGACAACTGTAGTACTCTCAGAGACTGACAAACAGAGAGCATTAAACACAATACTTTTCAAACAAACAAGAAAGGAAAAAGGATGATAATTAGAAACTTCAGATGAGTAAGAATGAGATTAGTAGGAAAAGCCTTACAATCACTCTTCTATTTTGTGTATTTTTTTTTAACAGGCTCGAGTCTTAGGAGAGTCTAACTCACTAGACTTGTAAGTCTTGATTTATTGGATTTATGGAAGTTCAAATGTTTGCAAAGGTGTGTTTGTGACCTTTGTAAGTGTGTCTTTAAAGGTGTTTAAAGCTTTTAAAAAATCTGACAGGTTGTGTAATCAATGCCTAAACATTTAAGAAAAAAAATAACTTATTTGCTGTTTAAGCAGCATGCTTTAACGTTCTAGAAAAAAATTATTTTCACTTGATTGACAAATAATAAACTGCCTGTTAACTAAGGTATAACAGTAGGTATAAGAGTAGTTGTTCCCTGCTTGTGAAATTACACTGTGGGAAGGAAAATCCCACAAACTTTAAAGAACCTTGCCCTTACCAGCAGGGGGGCAGGCTAGGAGAGGGAAAATGGGATTGATGGGTTTCTCGTGGGAGAACGCATGCGAAAGAATATTGACAAGGTTTGCCTGATCTGTAGAACATTTGGGGACACATTTGCCATCAGTACACAGGAAACTGAAGAAATGGGGAAGAAGGCAGTAGGAAGATAAGGACAAATGGTAGTGTAAGAAAAAATGAATGCATTCATAGTACACTTGTTAACTCAGTAATGAATACTATTTAGTTGTAATCAAGTCAACACCTAGGACAAGTGAGATGGTGTGAGTGGCGTGAGAAGACCGAATCCTCAGCCTCTACATTAGGAAGGCAAGAGATAATGTCTAAAATTGTTAGGTCAAAAAGGGTAATATAGCCATGTTATTTGGAAATCTGGAGGCAGATACGAGGAGAAAGAGTGACTGCTTCTGGGGAGGTGGGAGGAGTGGGTAGGAACCCGTTCTTTTCAAGTATCTCCTCAAGCATTATCTGATTTTTCAGCTAATTGTGTGCACATTAATTTCATAAAAGGAAAAAACTAAAAAACCCTCAGAAAAAACATAAATAACATAAACATTACCTGTCTCTCAGAAACTCTTGATGGTCAGAATTTATTTCCTTCTAACCTATCTATAGATTATGCTCACACGTAACTTTATTTCTAATTTACACTTAATAGCCCATGCTCCCGTGGCAATATTGCCTTGTTCTACTAATATTTACATTAGTTTCCTATCATGGGTGTGATAGAATCTGACCTGTTCTCTGTTGTTGGGCATTTGTGGATTTTCTCTGTGCACACGACATAAAAGATGAGGTGGTCATCATTCCACATAATATTTAATCCATGTTTGTGTTTGATTCTCAGTGAAATTCCTTGAAATGTAATTTTTGATTTCACGGCAATTTCTTTTCTTATTTCTTATTCCACCCATCTGTCTTCTCCCCTCCCCTCCCCCCCCCCCTCCCCCTTTCTTTTAAAAGGATAACTTTAATGTGCTCTCCACCACTTCTTTCTTTTGGGGAGGCCATGGTGTAGCATAGGGATTAAAACAGCGAACTTCAGGGTCACACAGACCTGGTTTCCAATCCTCTGTTGCTTATAGTAGTGCAACCTCGGGCACCAGAAACTTAGAGAACTAAGGTTCAATGTTTTTCCCAGATATTTGCAGCACCCACCTCACACAGTTGTCCAGGTTAAATGAAGTCTTGCAAGAGAAGCTCTGGTATGGGATCTAGCACATAGTATAGACTAAAAAATATTTATTATTTTTTGAGGTTAACACTTTTTCATATAATGATTAGCCATTGCTTTTCTTTTAATTTCCTTTCTTAAACTGTTAATTTTTAAATGTGAGTATAGTTGACACACTCTGTTACGTTAGTTTCAATAGCCATTGCTTTTCTTTGTTGCAAATTTGCTAATGCCCTTTGCACATGTTTCTACTGCGGTCTGTTTTTTAAATCAACTTTTCTTTTGAGCTATTTAAGTGACATTTAAAGATTTTTTTCAAATATTTTCTTGTCATTCATCTTTTAATTTTATGGTACCTTTTTGACATATGGAAATCAAATATGTTTACATGTACTGAATTTTTGTGATTGTTTTCAGATGACTCATTGTGACTATGTTAGGATGCTCTGACTGGTAAAATGTTAATTTTGTGACTAGTTAGAAAAGATGTCAAAGCAGAGGACTACTGCTCCCCACAGAGCTCGCCTACTTCCCTCCCAGGATTCCTCTATTGCATTTACAGACTTTCGGACTAATTGGGCCTTTTAACTCACCTCTTGTTCTCATTCAGATTCCTTTGTACCTACTCTGCTTTTCCTAAAGTAAGGGCTTTTCTTTTTTTTTTTTAATTTAATTTTATTATGGTATGTTAATCACCATACATTACATCATTAGTTTTTGATGTAGTGTTCCATGACTCATTGTTTGCATATAACACCCAGTGCTCCATGCAGTACGTGCCCTCTTTAATACCCATCACCAGGCTAAGCCATCCCCCCACCCCCTCCCCTCTAGAACCCTCAGTTTGTTTTTCAGAGTCCATAGTCTCTCATGGTTCGTCTCCCCCTCCGATTCCCCCCCCTTCATTTTTCCCTTCCTACTATCTTCTCTCTCTCTCTTTTTTAAACATATATTGTATTATTTGTTTCAGAGGTACAGATCTGTGATTCAACAGTTTTACACAATTCACAGCGCTCACCATAGTACATACCCTCCCCAATGTCTATCACCCAGCCATCCCATCCCTCCCACCCCCCACCACTCCATCAACCCTCAGTTTGTTTCCTGAGATTAAGAATTCCTCATATCAGTGAGATCATATGATACATGTCTTTCTCTGATTGACTTATTTCGCTCAGCATAATACCCTTTAGTTCCTCCCACGTCGTTGCAAATGGCAAGGTTTCTTTTTTCTTTTGGTGCCTGCATAATATTCCATTGTATATATATATACCACATCTTCTTTATCCATTCATCTGTTGATGGACATCTTGTCTCTTTCCATAGTTTGGCTATTGTGGACATTGCTGCTATAAACATTGGGGTGCCCATACCCCTTCGGATCATTACATTTGCATCTTTGGGGTAAATACCCAGTAGTGCAGTTGCTGGGTCGTAGGGTAGCTCTAGTTCAGCTTTTTGAGGAACCTCCATACTGTTTTCCACAGTGGCTGCACCAGCTTGCATTCCCACCAACCGTGTAGGAGGGGAACCCTCCTTTCTCCACATCCCCGCCAACATCTGTCATTTCCTGACTTGTTAATTTTAGCCATTCTGACTGGTGTGAGGTGATACCTCACTGAGGTTTTGATTTGGATTTCCCTGATGCTGAGCGATGTTGAGCACTTTTTCATGTGTCTGTTGGCCATTTGGATGTCTTCTTTGGAAAAATGGCTGTTCCTGTCTTCTGCCCATTTCTTGATTGGATTATTTGTTCTTTGGGTGTTGAGTTTGATAAGTTCTTTTTTTAAAGATTTTATTTATTTATTCATAAGGGACTGAGAGAGAGAGAGAGAGAGAGAGAGGCAGAGGGAGAAGCAGCCTCCCCGCTGAGCAGGGATCCCGATTCAGGACTTGATCCCAGGACCCTGGGATCACGACCTGAGCCGAAGGCAGACACTTAACCATCTGAGCCACCCAGGCACCTGAGTTTGATAAGTTCTTTAGAGATTTTGGATACTAGCCCTTTATCTGATATGTCATTTGCAAATATCTTCTCCCATTCTGTCGGTTGCCTTTTGGTTTTGTTGACTATTTCCTTTGCTGTGCTAAAGCCTTTTATCTTGATGAAGTCCCAAGAGTTCATTTTTGCCCTTGCTTCCCTTGCCTTTGGCGATGTTTCTAGGAGGAAGTTGCTGCGGCTGAATGAAACTGGACCACTTCCTTACACCACACACAAAAATAAACTCAAAATGGATGAAAGACCGAAATGTGAGACAGGAATCCATCAAAATCCTAGAGGAGAACACAAGCAGCAACCTCTTCGACCTCAACCATAGCAACTTCTTCCTAGAAAGTAAGGGCTTTTGAGCAGCAGTGACAACACAGGGCACCTGTGTGAGGTTAATTAATTATCAGTTAGTTAATTAAGTTATATTAGTTAATTATTATTATTTTCTTTTTAAAAGAGACTAGTGTTCCAAATGCACCGACCTCTTCTGTGATGCTAAGTGGCTGATATTGGTAGCTCCCCTAGCAAGTATTTTTTTTTTAAATGCCCCGTTGACTGATTGCCTTCAGGTAAAGGTGCGTTTTTTATCTATGAATGTGAAATCAACTGCCTTTGAAGGATTGTAAAGTGATCATTTGAGAACATCCATTGGCATGTTTTTCCATCCTCGTATGATTTCATTACTAGAAAAAGATGTTAAAACTCTCACATATGGGCACTTAAAAAACTTGCAAATATAATTTTCTTAAACTTCACAAAAATCTTCCAAAAAGAAAAGATTTGGTGGATTTCTAACTGTTCAAACTGAAAGCACACATTGAGAAATCTGGGTTTGCAAAAGCCAATAATTTTCGAGAGGATAACTAGATTTTGAGTATTTAGATTTCAACCAGAAATCTTTGTACAGTTAGGATGTGAATGAAAATCAAGTGTCAGGGTTTAGTCAGTAGAACCAACGATGATGACTTTATTCTATTTTAATTATCCTATTTCTTGGGAAGCATTTCCTTGTGACAGCTATCAATCCAAGTTTAGAAATAAACCGCTTAAAAACAGGTCTTTAAATTACTGTACTTCAAAGCGTTAAATTAAGGTTAAAGCAAACATATTCCATCACGTTGATCTCATTAAGTTTTGAAATAATTGAGTGCAAAAAATGTGTATTTCTAATCCATTTTTTCTCATTCTTGGAAATTTTTATGTTTTTATAGCGTTTATCATATATTAGTATTTAGCATATTAGCACATCTAAATATGAATATTGATACCAGAGATCGCGCTAAACAATCGTCTGGATGGGTGTCCTACCAAAACAGCTCGGAAGCCACTGGCTTTAAGAGCCTTGAACCTCTGCTCTTGCTTTTAGTTAATTTCCAAAGTGACGTCCAATTTTGAAACCGCTCTTGCACACACACCCCAAACACGAACACTGCGCGCCCTAACCCAGGAAAACAAACCATGTCGCCTGCGGGGACATTCCGCCGACACCCTCAGAGGTCCGCGGCCCCAGCCTCCCCCACGAAGCCACGCGCCACGCGCACGCAGGCCGGGTCAGGAGGACTGCGGGGGAGGCTCGGGCTCCTCCCGCGGACACGTAGGGCTGCCGAGCGATCCCGGACGGCTCTGAGTCAGCCGCCGGAAGCCTCGCCCGGGACCGCAGCTGTGGGGAAGCAGGCAGCAAGCTGGAGGAACAGCCGCCGCCGCCGCCGCCGCCGGAGCAGGAATCTCCTGGGTACCGGGGCTGGGAAGCGCGCGGGTCGCCAGCTTCCCGGGGCGGGCGTCCCCTGCCGGCAGCGCGGCGGCGCGCGGGACACGGGCGGGGAGGGAGGCCGGCAGGAGGCGGACGCAGAGCGGCGACAAGGAGGGCGAGAGGACGGGGTGGGGGGAGGCTGTTGGCTGGGGGGGGCGGTGATCGGACCGGACGGCGGCGGGGCAGCCGTGGGGGGCTCGGAGCGGCGGGTAGGCGGGGTCAGCCGAGGCAGCCGGCGCAGGAGCGCGGCGCGCAGACTCGCCCTGGGGCGGAGGGGCTTCCCCCGACTGGGAGGGACACGGCGGCCGGCCGACGCCACCGCGCCGCGATCTGCCGGCCGGAGGGAGAGGCCGGTCACCCAGGCCCGGGGTGTGCTGTGGCCGGAGACGGCCGGGCGGAAGCTCTGGGGAGGGTGCGTGGGAGCAGCCGCGGGGTGCAGCAGGGAGACCGGGGCGCCCGGAGCAGCCTCGCCTGGAATTTCCAGGGCGCCTTGGGCAAGTTCCGGGGAGGTGCTGGGTCAGCGCCCCCTCCCGCGGGGAGGCCGGTAGGCTCCGAGGCCCCTCCCTCTGCCTCCTCCCTCCCTCCCAGGCTTCCCCTTACTTCCTGTATCCTGTTTTTCTTCCATATTCTCTGCTTTTCTTTCTTTATTCTTTCTTTCACATCTTTCACCCGCTCCTCATTGGCTGCTTTTCCTCCGCTTGAGAAAATGCTTCCTTGCCTGTTTCCACCTCGTCCGCAGCCACAGTAATTAATTTGATGGACTCCCCACTTCCCAGATTCTCTTCAGCTCCTGCTCCCGCTCCTTGGCCTGGCTGTTTCGGGGGCCCCTGCGGCTTGCCGCCGCCCGTGCTGCCCGCCAGTCCACCTCCTCCAGCCTCAGGCTGCCCCGGGCTTCCTCCCCTTGTCTTCTTCCTCTTCCTACCTGCAAATACCGGGAATTCTTAAAAACTAGGTGAGTTTCTCTTCTTACGCCTCTCTCTACCTTGTAATTTCATCCCGTTTGCCTAGCATCTCCCGCAGTCTGGGTGCTAAGGGCCCCCAATCTCTTGCTCTGGGACTTGTGCCCGACTCGGTAACCTGCCTGTATTTCCAAACATCGGTTGGCTGCCTTGTTACAGGGACCCAGGGACCATACCATAGTCTGCACATCTCAAATGGAATGTATCACCTTCCTCATTCCATCTGGCTCCTCATAGAAACTTCCAGTGGCTCACGCCCGCCCCAAGCATCAGTGAGCTAGGAGTCTGTTAAGAAGTGAACTGAGGCATATTAAAAAGTTCAGTTCATCGCAGCACAGATGAATTCGAATGGGACAGCATCCAGTCCAGCAGGCAGAAAGGAACTCCGAGGAGCTGTACAGAAGCAAAGACTTCTAAGCAGAAGGGAGTGGTAACAAGGAAGCTATACTGGCCAGAGGGTTGGTTGTTGCAAAGTTATTTCCCTTTGGTGGATGGCAGGGGTCTGGCTGGCGGTTGACCTCACTAGGGTTGGTCAGGCGGTTCCTGATTGACTGGTTTAAGATTCCATTTCGGGGAGAGCCGAAACTGTCATTCAGTTAAGTTTCTGCATCTGGGGCTGAGCTTAAGCAACTCCATCTGGTGTTTTGTTTTTGGGGCCTGGTGTTTTGTTTTTAACCAGCCTCCACGTCCTCCCTGACTACCCCTGTTCCCTGTCCCTCCTGTGATGGGTCACCCTGCCGCCGGGGTGCCACCTTGCACTCGGTTCCTGCTTCCCTGTCTGGCAGCTGCCGAGCTATGGCGGCCAGCAGGCTCCCTGGCCTTTTTCCAGGCTTCGTGGAGAGCCACTGCGTTCCCTAAAACCCTAGACTGTGCTCCTATAGAACATTTTGTTTAAAAACCATACCTGCCTTTCCGGACCATGGCTCAAGTTCAGACTTCTTGTCCAAGTGCACCCCATGTCACCCAACCGTAGAGACCCAGCCCCTCCGCCCCACACAGACCTGCGCCACCTGCCACGGTCGGTGGTCGGTCTCTCTCCTGCCAATCCCACCACTGCCCCCGCGGCACTCACCTCCCCTTTCACCGCCTCACACACACTCCTGCCCAATGCGTGAGAGCCAGCTCGCCCCTCACCTTCTCCTGAGCTTCTAAAGAGAATTTATTCTGTTCCTCTGGGGGCTTCCTTAGCACTTTGTAAATTATCCGGTTACAGAGGGTGGGGCTGGCTTGAAACCACACACTTGTGTTTGTGTGTCTCCCTCGGGTGGGAGTGCCCCGTCAGGAATTATGGCCTTTATTGTTCATTTTTTCTCTAACCTATATAAGGAAAGTTCTATAATAAATGCTCTTTGTATAAGTTCACTTCCGGAGGTGTCTGTGGGAAGGCGGAGTGGAGCGGGAAGATCACAGGCTTTCTGGGGCTCCAGGAGGAGAGCAGTGTCTTATCCTTGGAAGCGCAAGGCTTCTGCTTCAAGACCCCACTGCTCTTCCTATGAGAGCCGAGGACAGGCTTTCATTGTCCTGACCTCATTCACCGGTAAAAGAAAAACTAGTGTAATGCCAATTCATTTTATAGGCTGGAAATCAAACCTTTCCACATTGTTGTGTTTTTATGACACAGTGGAATGGTGCACTGGTACCCAGACGTATTGTTTTGTATTAAATTGAAATGCAGTCCTTTTTATTTTTATTTTATTTATTTTAAGATTTTATTTATTTATTTGAGATAGAGCTAGCCAGACAAAGCGAGAGAGAGCACGAGCAGGGGGGAGGTGGAGGGAGAAGGAGAAGCAGACTCCCCGCTGAGCAGGGAGCATGACGCACATGGCCAGGACCCTGGGATCATGACCTGAGCGGAAGGCAGACGCTTAACCGACTGAGCCACCCAGGCGCCCCGAAATTCATTTCTTTTTAGATTTATTGGGCAAGTTCCACTTTGTGTCAAGTACAACCCTCTCAAAAGCTTAATGTACACGAGATTGGGGCACCAAGAAGAAGTGGGGGAAAGGGAGTCATTGGTTATCCTGTTCCAGCTCCTGTGTCTTCACGAGTGTGACTTGGGACACACCCCCGAGGTGCCAGAGTGGCGAGTGTGTGCCAGGGTGTCCTTGCTAGGGGGCAGACGCTGGTGGGAAATGCCGTGCTACTGACCAGCACCTGCCCATGTGGAAATGAATTGAAGGAAGAGGAAAGGTAGAAGAAAGCAGAAGTAGGCATTTGACATTAAGAGCAGTTAAAATGTAAAGTTGGAATTGATGTGATATCTACACTTAGGCTCAGGTAGGATCCGATCCAGATGCCTGTGTGTCCCTCACCTCCAGGTTAGTGAATTCTCTCTTCCGCTGGGTCTCTTTGGTGCCACCTTGTGGTAGGCCGAGTGCCGTGCAGTTTGCGTTTCCCCCTGGCTCCTAGTTGTTTCTTTTCTGAAAAGTCTTCCAATGCAAGGCGAGGAAATTTGGGGCCGGAGGTGGCCTGCAGGCAGGCTGGATGCTGCGCTCTCTCGTGGGACGTGTCCGCTGCAGACGCATCGGCTCTCCCACACCTGCAGCCCTTGGATTCAAGCCCTGCAGCGGAATGCTCTGGAGAGGCTTCTCCGGGTGAGGACAGTGAGAAACTTTCATTTTTGTCCTCTAAGAAATAACCTGTCAAGTATAGCATCCTGCTGTGAAAGCTTTGTCACCATTGTATTCTCTTGGTTAATGTTTGTTTGTTTATTTATTTTTAAAAGATTTACCCATTTATTTATTTGAGAGAGAGAGAGAGCATGAGCAGGGGAAATACCGAGCCCCCCAGGCACCCCTTGGTTGATGTTTTAAGTCATTTCTTTTAAACCCGAATTTGCACTGGTTGGAGCTGTTGGAGAATCTGTATTTAGAGTGCAGCCTTTATACTTGTTTGTTTGACATCACACCTTTTTTTTTCTTCCTAAATCAGAGACATCTTATGTCTTCTCTTGAAAAAAAAATCTCAGGAAGAAGCTTTCAACTGTTGGAGAGGCCCCCCCCCCCCCCCCCCCGCGAGGCCTGGCTAGTCTTCAGTGAAACTGAAAGAAGAAATATAACGTGATGATCCACTGCAATCCATGCAGCTGGTTGATAAAAATGAACATATGCATGATGACCCTTATTCTAGGTGAAGATTCCAGTACTTTTGGTATTGCTTATTTGCTGATTTTCCAAACTGGAATCAGTTTTTCTTGTGTAGCTTTAAAATTTTTGAGTTAAAAATATATATGCAAATAGAGAAAAAAAAGGATAGCTTGCAGGGTCATGGGATTATGGGTGACTATTTGTCCTTTTATTTTCTAGAATGTTTTCAACTGGAGCAGCAAAGAGGCTCCGGGAAACCAGTGTCTTAGTTTCCTGTTGCTGCTGTAACACCTTACTGCAAATTGAGGCCCAAACACAGTAAAAATGTATTATCTTATAGTTCTGGAGGTCAGAAGTCCAAAATAGGTGTGCAGAGTTGCATGTTTTTCAGGAGGCTTTAGGGCAGAATCTGTTTTCTTGCCTTTTGCAGCTCCCAGAGGCTCCCTGCATTCCTTGGTCCATGGCCTTGCATCATTTTGACCTTTCCTTCTGTTGTCACATCTCCTTCTCTGACCCTCCTGCCTTCCTCTTATAAGGACCCAGTGATTACACTGAGCCCACCTGGATACTGCAGGAAATCTTCCCATCTCAAGATCCTTAATTCAGTCAGTCACATCTGCAAGGTCCCTAATGCCTTGCAATATAACAGAGGTTTGGGAGATTCAACGTGGGTGTCTGGGGGGGGAGCATTTATTCTTCTGAGCACCCCCGGTGTCCACTGACAGGGGTGCTAATGGCCAGATGACGTGACGGCGGGCGTGGCTAATGTGCCTCCACGCTGTGCTTTCCATACAGACCTTCCCTGATGGAGGATCTCCATGAAGCAAATGGCAGG
The DNA here is from genome assembly GCF_003265705.2 of Callorhinus ursinus. NCBI lineage: Eukaryota > Metazoa > Chordata > Mammalia > Carnivora > Otariidae > Callorhinus > Callorhinus ursinus. The sequence goes on along the minus strand of NW_027397073.1, from coordinate 12,042,717 downwards.
TTTGCCATCAACTTATTAAAAATGTTGGGTGAAGAGGACAGCTCCCGAAATGTGTTCTTTTCCCCTCTGAGCATCTCTTCTGCCCTGGCCATGGTCTTCATGGGGGCCAAAGGAAACACCGCCACCCAGATGTCCCAGGTATGCATGCTAGCATTCTGTCCCACAAGAAGTCCCCAGATTTCACCTTTGTTACATTTTAAGTTTTGGCTAACGTTATATATCAAGTTGAAATGCAGCTGTTTGAATGAACTTGCAGTTAAATGGGTTCTTTCTAGTGTGTGATTATGCACTAGAAGAAAGCAGCACAGATGTGGACTTCGGTCTCTGGAATTATTGAGAGGGAATGTATAATCTGATTGATCTGAAACGGGTTCTGTGGGACCTGAGCTACAAATGAAATAGTGGCAAATACTTTAGGGAAGTTGTCTTTAACCTCTTTGTCATCTTAAGTTTCTTTGACAGTCTTGTGAGTGTCCCAGAACATTGCCAATGCACATGACCTCCCCATCGATAGCAGGGGCGCGTGGGTGCCCTCTGGAGGTGCCTCTGGGCATGGCAGCTGGGGGGGCGGTGGTTTCTTCTAGCTCGCTGGAGGAGGGAGGCTTTGGACTGGGGCCATTGGGAGACAGAGGAACAACCTTAATTTCCACTCTGACTTGACATGGAAGTCCCAGTCTGGTCTGCAGAACTTACATGAAATTGCTGTTGAAGTATTTTCTGTTGATTTCTGCTCATTCTCGTATTCCCTGGGTTGTGTTAGATTCATTCCAGCTACCTCTTTGCTCTGTTCTGTCTCTCTCCTGAGTTTCATACCTGCCTTTCTAAGTGTGTTTACACCTGGGGGCGACATTTGCCACTGTCCCCACAGCTCTGTTGTCTGAGTGGTGCTACTGACATCTAGTGGGCAGAGGCCCGAAATGCTGCAAAATGTCTTAGAAGGCACAGACTAGCCCCAGCCGCAAAGTGGCCCCAAATGTCAGCAGTGTCCCGTGGAAAGGCGCTGTGGGAGGGTTAAACCAAAAGCCTTTCAAGATGGGATCCTTTGTGATTTTCAGCACAGGGGTCGTTGCAGATAGCTCTTTGTGGGAGCAAGATGGCAATGTTACAAGTCCGTGTCCTTGTCTGTTACCAGGCGCTTTGTTTGAACAGAGACAGAGATATTCACCAAGGTTTCTGGTCACTTCTCACGGAGGTTAACAAATCTTGCACTCAGTACTTGCTCAGAACTGCCAACAGACTCTTTGGAGAGAAGACATGTGATTTCCTTCCTGTAAGTTGTAACTCACGCATGGATGTTAAGAAAATGGCAAATAAGGTAGAAACTGCAGAAGAACAGAGATAAAGTATAATTCTGTTGCCTTAAAAATGTGCTTAGAGTTGTACTTCTGTAATTATGATTTTGAATTTTATGATTTCCTCTGAATTATGTCCTTTTTAAAGCTGGGTTTTTTTTTAAGATTTTTTTTGAGACGAGAGAGAGAGAGAGAGAGAGCGCACAAGTGGGGAGGAGGGCCAGAGGGAGAGGGAGAAGCAGATTCCCCGCCAAGCAGGGAGCCCGATGTGGGGCTCAGTCCTAGGACCCTGAGATCATGACCTGAGCCCAAGACAGACGCTTAACTGACTGAGCCACCCAGGCGTCCTTAAAGTTGTTCTTGATAGATCCCTCCCAGATATCAATCTCAGTATGTCCTTCTTCCTGCACCCAGACCTGCTTCTCCCCCTTGGTCCCCTGTGCCTCAGTGACCACATCGTCCGTGTGTGTACACGGCTGTCCCCAGGCTCACCTCTGGTTGTTGGGCGGTTCCTGCAGAGCCGGTCTCTCAAGTCCTCTTAAATTTGTCCCCTCTTCTGAATCACCGTCACCACTGCCTCGGTCCACACTCTCACTGGATCTTCTGCACCATTATTTTAATTCTGTCCTGATGGATCTCTCCAGGTCCAGCCAGGCTCTTCCACGCTACTGACAGAGTAGTCTTTTGAAAGTTAAAATTGGGCCATAAAGCTGAGGTTTTAAATCTGTGCACTTCCTGTCTACTGAAGCATGTAATTCTCAAGGTCCCCAGTCCAGTAAAAGCCTGCCGTCACGCAACGAGTGAGGGCCAAAAACGTATGTTGCACACCCTGCAGGGTATTGGCTACCTCAGATTAATGAAGTGATTTGGGCAAACCCGCCATCTTTCTGGCTGGCAGTTCCAAGGATTTTTCTGTGAGATTCAGATATGTCCCTGTCCTGGCTGCTGTTGGGTGTGACCCCAGAGAGGTCGCCTGCTCTGGGCTTGAGTATCACCGGAGATAATTCTGGGTCTTCTAGGATGAGCACTAAGGATCCCAGGAATCTTCCGGCTAACTGATGTTCACTTTTGGATGTCAGCGTGGTCTTTGAGGATTGTCACTGGGGGGTTTTGGGGACACAAGGAGCCACCTTCCCATTTTCTCAGTTGCTTGGCTCCCCTTTCTGTCTACATTTTCTCTCTTCTGTAGAAGCTAAAATATTTGAGAACAGGAGATGGGCGGAGGATGGGAGCCAATTGCCAGGCACATTATATCTGACACCAAGTTTTTGTGAGGTGAGTTATCTTGGGGTTTTCATGTATTGGGCACAGGCACTTCCTGACTTGACCCCAGCTGACATTCCAAGGCTCACCCCTCGCCACTGTTTTCCCTGATTTCCGCCCCTTCCCCACCTGACGGCGCCACCAGGCCTATCACATGCCACTCCGGGACCTGTAAGATTTCTGGGGATCATCTGGTTCCACTAGGGAGCCTCTCACTCATTCACAGATTTCAGACACTGTGGTTGGTGGTGGTGATACGAAACCGGGTCAAAGCCAGAGTCGCTGGCAGGCAGGCAGGCCGACAGAAAATCAAGCCGGAAGTCAGCGCGGAGCTCAAGCGCTCGGCAGGGAGGCCGGGGGCGGCTCTGCGCATGCCCGCCAGCCGCCGTCCGCCTTCTGGAAGCCCGCGAGCGCCCCGGGTCCCTGCGCGGCCCCTCGCCGCGGGCCGCGGGCCGCCTCGGGGCCGGTGTCACGTCTTCAGCCCCCGGGCTGCGGCCTGGCGGCTGCGGGCCCTGCGTTTCTTGTCAGTTGCCCGGATGAGTCTTCAAGTGCAGGATGCCCCGTGCGGGCGAGAGCTCGCGCTGGAAATAGGTTCAGAGGGGGAAAAAAAAAAACAACACGTTTTCACGCTGGTGGGAACTTAGAGGGCACACTCGGTATCCTGTGTTCTTAGCCCTTTAGGGAATCCTGCCAGAAGTTCTACGAGGCCGAGCTGGAAGAGCTGTCCTTTGCTGAAGACACGGAAGAATGCCGGAGGCACATAAACGACTGGGTGACGGAGCGGACGGAGGGTGAGGCACGTTCACTGCGCGGGACTCCGCTCCTTGAAGCGGGGGGCAGCCGAGATCGCGGGGGCGTGGCCTCCAAGGTGCCGCCCCCCGGGCCCTGTAGCCGGGGCCCTGTTTGTGTGTGTTTGCTGGATTTCTAGGCCAGCCACGCAATTCGCTGCTTTTTCTCGGGTTTCTGAGGTCACCGAGTGGTGATTTTTTTAAAAACTCCATGAACCTGGTGTAGGGATCTCAGACCCACTCCCCTCGGGACTGTGCTAGAAAATCCCTGAAAAAGGCAAGGCTTGCTGTCTGGGGGCCCATCAGTCTTCTGTCTGAGGGGAGGGGGTCGGGGTGCCTGCCCCTGAGGGCAGAATGACATTCAGGTTAGGCTGGGCCTGCCTGAGACGCTGGGCAGCAGTTCCCCTTATCGCCCTGTGGTAGTGAGGACAGCTGGTTTTGTCTGCAGGTGTCTCCTCCCTCTGTCAGGGGGCTGAGGCTGAGTTTGCATTCAGAGTGTGAGCTTTGCCCCAGATCCTGGAAATGCAGTGCTCGTGGAGCCTGCGGCCTCCCCTGTCCAGACCACACTCTGTCTTACCAGGAATATTTCCGCCAGTGCTTGGCCAGAGTACAGAGAAGGGCATGCTTTTAAGCACTCGAAGTACCTAACACAATTGAGAGACTTCCAGAAGTGTGTGTGGGGGGTAGGGAGGGCGTTAAATCACTTATTTCTTCTGTGCCCACCTAGCGCGCTTTAGGGTGCACCTGCTGTGTGTCCGGCAGTGGCAGGGCCCACGATTATACTGAAAGCCAATAAAATAATGGCTGTTGGAAGGGCAGAGCCTTTCACGTTTTCCTACGTTGTATGTGCGGTGGTCTCTTGTTCTCCAGTCGATCCAGCAGTACTGGGTCACTCAGGGAAGCCAGAGAGGCTACTCCCTACATCACCCTCCCTACATCACTCACTTCTTCTTCATCAGATTGACTGCCAGTATGTTTCCCCCAAATATCAGAGCCATAGGGGATATTGGGGGTCACCTTGTCCCCAGTCTCATTGGAGAACTCAGTCTGGGTTCCTATATTGCACCCATGCATTCCTTCCCCATTCTCTGCCTCCAGGAGGACGGCCTCACCCATTTATAGGTGTGTATTCCTTCATCCTTCGGAAGCTTCTCCTCACCTAAATGAGATCTGAAGGTTGGTGTGGAGCAATGATTCTCAACCAGAATCAGCCCCTAGGTGACATTTGCCAAGGGTTGAAGACATTTTGGTTGTCCCAACTGGGGAGATGCTACTGGCGGGACATCCTACAATGCACAGGACGCTCCCCACAGCAAAGAATGATCTGGCTGAAAATGCCAGTAGCGGCGTGGTTGAAAATCATGGCACCAAGGTTGGGAAGTTTATAATTAGAAGGAAGACTCTTGTCTCAGTTCAGCCACTTGGAACCTATGTGACCTTGGCGAAATGTCAGCCAAATGCTCTGACCTAAATTTCTACATCTGTAAATTGAGGGCAAAATGAGAGTTGACCTGCCTGCTTCAAGATTGCCGTGTAGGGACCAGCAGGGTGTATATGCCACATGGTGTGTGTGCACGGCATTACATCCCATCACCCTGTTCCTCAGGCCTCCAGAAAGACAGGATTCTAGCCTGGTTCAACCACGCCAAGCTTCAGATGTCAGGAGTGGTGGTGTTGTAAAAGAACGTTTATTCCTCTCCCCTCTTCCCCACATGGCTATAAACTTCTCTGATATGCTTGGCAGGTAAGATTTCGGAGATCCTGGGTGCTGGGACAGTTGATCCACTGACTAAGCTGGTCCTCGTGAATGCCATCTATTTCAAAGGAAAGTGGAATGAGCAGTTTGACAGAAAGTACACAAGGGGGATGCCCTTCACAATCAACCAGGTAGGGAAATATTTTTTGCGTGTACTGCTAACTTTCTTAAAAGTAATGTGCTGGGAAAGATTGTGAATGAATGGAAAAAATAATGTATTTCATACTATATTTCTCAATGAATTTCACACTCCCTCTATATCTTTTATTGGAGGGGGAAGAGAGAAGCTAACATTTTTATATTGATAGTTTTGTGTTTGCATCCTGTGTCAAACTGATTCTTCTCTTTGGCCATATTATTTGGACTGAAAGAAAATTTCTTCCACCCTTGGAATTATGTTTGTGTTGTACTATCACTGTATTTACCCAGACACCTTCTTATAATGTCAGTGACAACTGTGCCTGTAGATTGCCTTATAACTCCTAGCCATACAGTTCTGAACACAAGAAAAAAAACCTCAGTAGATGTTCAGGCTAACTTTGTCTTTATATTTGGATCTTTTTAAATAACTGTATATAAGGTGTGTGAGATGATGATTTGATATAATTCACATAGAGAAATAATTGCTTTGGTCGAGCCAATTAGCATATACTTTTCTCACATGGTTATCATATTACTTTTGTGATGAGAGCACCTGAAATCTACACTCTTAGCAAATTTCCAGTATTCACTACAGTATTCGTAATTGTGGTCATCATGCAGGCGTCAGATCTCTAGACTTAAAGCCTAACTTTAACAACACTTTTGTCCCTTCACTTTTGGGTATGGTGATGGTTGGCATCAATAGCAATTAGCTTGAAATTTGGCTTCCATCAACTTGATGATAGCATATCACACAGAGATTTATTTATTTATTTATTTTAAAGATTTTATTTATTTGACACAGAGAGAGCGACAGCGAGAGAGGGAACACAAGCAGGGGGAGTGGGAGAGGGAGCAGCGGGCTTCCCGCAGAGCAGGGAGCTGGATGCGGGGCTCGATCCCAGGACCCTGGGATCATGACCTGAGCCGAAGGCAGACACTTAACGACTGAGCCACCCAGGCGCCCCTTGCACACAGATTTAAAAGTCTAGAATACATCTGATGCAAGCTTTAAAAATGGTGGACATTACAAATCTTGTCAAGGTCCTCTCTCCAAGAAAACCAAAGCCATGAAGCGGTTATATAATTGAGCAACTTTTCAGAATAAAAATATAAGTCTCTATGGCCTATCCATCTTTTCTAACCGCATCCTTCAGCCTGCAAACCTGAATATTAGTTAATTCTCCCCTTAACTTGGATAAATAATCTTTAATTATAAGGTCCCTGGAGTGCTCTTCTCTAATGCATCTTCTCAGAAGTGAAAAACACAGCTTCTTCCAAAAATAATGTAGGGTTTTCTGTCTAAGTTCATCAGTTTTATTCTCTCCCACCTGGTAATAGTTGATCTGCTGGGACAAGAGCATGTGGTATTCAATACTAATATGTAGGGGCGCCTGGGTGGCTCCGTCGTTAAGCGTCTGCCTTCGGCTCAGGTCATGATCCCAGGGTCCTGGGATCGAGCCCCGCATCAGGCTTCCTTCTCCGCGGGAAGCCCGCTGCTCCCTCTCCACTCCCCCTGCTTGTGTTCCCTTGCTCGCTGTCTCTCTCTTTCTTTCTCTCTGTGTGTGTGTGTCAAATAAAAATAAAATCTTTAAAAAAATACTAATATGTAATAATGAGGGTTTGGCGTCTATCAGCATAGTGCGCAGAAATAACAATTCTCTTCCATGGACCTAGGGGTTCTGCAGATGAGATTTATCTCCTTTTTTGTAAGCCTTGCTCATTTTTCGGTGATCTGCTTTTAATTCCATATTTTTCATTAGGAGAAAAAGACCGTGCAGATGATGTTTAAGCTCGCTAAATTTAACCTGGGTTATGTGGATGAGGTGCACGCTCAGGTGCTGGAGCTGCCATACGCGGGGCAGGAGCTGAGCATGGTCATCGTGCTTCCGGATGACAACGCCGATCTCGCCGTGGTAAGCCCTGGCCAGTGCGTCTGAGCGTCTGTGGAGACAGCCTGAGTGCGTTTCTCTATTTCCGTCTATCAGGTAGCACGTGAGGAATTTCCAGTTGAGGGTTGTTAGGAGTCCTTGGCGAACAGCGTCTCCTCTCTGGAGTGACCTTGTGTTTGCTTTTCTGCTGAGCATGTATCCAGGAGTGGATTTGGTGGTGAGGACCATTCTCAGGAAGCTAAGAGGCGAGGCTTCCAAAATTATCAGAACACTCTGCTTTACTCTGAAAGAGGGGCTAGTCGAGTCCCAGGAATTACTGAACAAAAAAGTACTAGGCAAGGAGAGTACTTGCCATATTGAGAAACAATAACATGCGTAGGAATCCACTGGGTGGCTTGTTAAAAGGCAATTTTTGCTTCAGGGGGTGATAGCCTGAGAGTTTGCGTTTCTGACGAGATTCCAGGTGATTCAGATGCTGCTGGTCAGGGACCACACTTTGGGTAGCAGGAGTCTCAAGGACAGGTGAAGAATTTTTCTTGGACAGGAGGAGAGGGCCTTCTTCCCATGACGGAAAAGGAACACAGTTCAGGGTGGGAGAAAGTAAATTTGTAAGGAGGTCAGGACCAGTTAGTGGGCTTGTTATCTGGCTCTCGGGGGGTGGGGAACGACCTCATTTATGACATCTGGCTGAGTTCAGGTGACTGAGGGTTTAACAGTGGACTCTTGCCAGAGATGGAGGCCAGCTCCAGCACACCAGTGCACAGGACGCCGAGGGTGGGGCCTGCCCGGTGTCCCTGGTTTCTCTGTGGAATCGGAAAGCTATTGGCATAAGTCAAAGGTGAGCTCTGTCATGGTGACTCAAGAAGAAAATGAGGAGAGTCTGGGAATTCGAGCTAATGTCCACACAGCTGTCACTGGAGAGGAACATTCGCCTGGGTGAAGAAAAGAGGGAGAAGCAGTGGAAGCTTCTTCCCTTTTTTCACTGTGGACACACAGACCGAGTGATGGGTCTTGGAGGCTTTGAGGCGAACGCCAGGGCAGGCAGAAGATGAACAAGAATGCCACAAGCCACAGTGTTGTTGAATTCTCCATTTCTGCTCTCCCCTCCCTGGAAGCCACATCTTCCTTCCTGTTTGGAGGATCCCTGATTTTCTTGCTCTTGCCCATCAGAGTTCTGGGCCATACTCTCTTTTTTGTCAGACAAATCTGTGATTCATACTAATGTGTATCACATGGATACAATCACTTGGTTATGAGAACTTTCCAAACTAAAAAACATTTGAAATGAGTTTGGTACAGATAGTTTAAAAAAAAAAAAGCATCTCCCCTCTCTCAGTGTTTTTTAGCTATTTTTCCTCTTATATCCATAAAACGGGAAAAGATGAGAATTTGAGGGAAAATGTTGGTGTGGTACAGGAAAATCTCTGTAGATTGTCTTGGACAGTGTCATGGAGGGGAGGGGGGCTGAGTGGGGAGGGGAGCACCAGGCTGTTGTCTCCATTTTAAGATTCGACCCCTCCTTATTTCAGGTGGAAAAAGCACTAACATACGAGAAGTTCAGAGCCTGGACAAATCCAGAAAAGATGACTAAGGATAAAGTTCAAGTTTTCCTTCCCCGATTGAAGCTGGAGGAGAGTTATGACTTGGAGTCTTTTCTTCGAAGTTTAGGTATGACTGATGCGTTTGAGGAAGCCAAGGCAGACTTTTCTGGAATGTCGGCGAAGAAGAATGTGCCTGTGTCCAAGGTGGCACACAAGTGCTTTGTAGAGGTGAATGAAGAGGGCACTGAGGCGGCGGGGGCCACAGCCGTGGTCAGGAATGCTCGGTGCAGCAGACCCGAACCAAGATTTTGTGCAGACCACCCTTTCCTTTTCTTTATCACACACCACAACACCAAGAGCATTTTGTTCTGTGGCAGGTTCTGCTCCCCATAAGGAGGTGCACTTGCTGTAAACACACTCCTTTCGCTTCTGCCCACCTGCCTTAGTGCAGATTCCTGTGACCAAACTGGTGTGATGGTTTGAATGCCCAAATAAAGCGTGTGTGCCTGGGAAGTCTGTGTGAACGTCCTGACTGAATATTCCACGGCCACTGAGAAAACGGAGGCATCACACGTGTGCAGTTTGGGGCTGAGAAAGCTGTGCTTGTTCGGGGGGTTCGGGCAGCTCCTCTTTCTCATCGACTCTGCCCTCACCTGCCTATCAGAGGATGGCCTGCTCCTCAGCGTCTGTTCTCACTGTTTGTGGGCGTCTTGAGGAGCATGTGAGGGATTCACAAACCAGCCCTTCCTACGCGTTCCCATCCTGCAGTGACCTCAGGGCTCTGCCCACTTCCCCTGCCGGGTTCCCGAGGAGAGGCCAGAGCCCAGCGCCACTGCACACACCAGAGGCGAATGCCACGGAGTAAAGCCTGCCAGGCTCATAGACAGCTGAGATGAAGTGCCTGTGCCCTGTCAGGATCACACAGACTGCCCTGCATGTCCCACGTCTCACACAGGCCCTCATGAAGACAACTCCTTCACATCTTCTTGCCATAAACCTTCAGGCCTGTGCTAGGAGACCGAGCTCTGAATGTGCCAGGTAGGCTCCTCCATTCCCTTTTCATCTGAAGCGCCCCCTGCCCCGCCCCCGGGACCTTCATGTGAGGCACCTGTCAGGACAGCATCCCTCTACTTAACCACATATGCCCACGTGTGGCTCTAGCACATCGTGCTTATGCACAGCCCTCCCTACAGTATTTTTTTGACTTAAAAAAGGATTTGTATTGTGGTAGCAACTTGGAAACTATTGAAAAGTACCAGAGAATGCTGAAGTCACCCACAATTTTACCACTATGAAATCACTATTTTTTTTTTTAAAGATTTTATTTATTTGACAGAGCACAAGCATGGGGAGAAGCAGGCTCCCCACTGAGTGGGGAGCCCGGTGCAGGACTCGATCCCAGGACCCGGAGATCATGACCTGAGCCGAAGGCAGATGCATAACAACTGAGCCACCCAGGTGCCCCTGAAATCCCTATCAATGAAGTATATCCTTCCCTATTCTATGTATGCAAATACAAACTTACAAACATTTTAGCGCAAGTTAATCATAGACTTCTGTAGCTCTTTCTACCCTTACTTGCCATAAACTCTCCTCAAGATAATTATGTCATCAATTTGATGTGTCAAATAGTATGACTCTCTATATTTTCTATTATTGGATCCACTTTTAGACAATTTAGGTAATTAAAATTATATACTCTTATGAATGTACTAAATATTTGCTCACATCCTTCACATTTTAAAAGAAATATTCATAATAATGGTACTGTCAAGATAAAAGTTGGGCACATTTTCACCAGTTCTTCCAAATTGGTCTCCAGAAAGTTGTCCTGATTTATAACTGCCCCCTCCCCCGCCCCAAAATACATGACCATTTACATTACCGCTGACTGCCGTGGGCCATTTTTTTTTTCTTTAATGAGTGGTTATTCCTGACTCTGTTTTGGATTCACAGCTCACAGTTACTTGAACCACTCATATTACAGTTCTTCCTTAATTCATCAAGCTAGAATATGTTTTCTGTTAGGGCCACATTCATTTCAGGGACCCTACTTTCCGAAGAAGCCTTGGCCAAAAGTGAATCCACAGGGCTAGAAAGCCTGCATCTTTTAGTTTTAATGTCATATCCACCTCTCATTTAAAGAAAAAAATCTACACCTGGGCGCCTGGGTGGCTCAGTTGGTTAAGCGACTGCCTTCGGCTCAGGTCATGATCCTGGAGTCCCAGAATCGAGTCCCGCATCGGGCTCCCTGCTCAGCAGAGAGTTTGCTTCTCCCTCTGACCCTCTTCCCTCTCGTGCTATCTCTCGTTCTCTCTCTCTCAAATAAATCTTTAAAAAAAATTCTATGCCTTTATTGAAGTATAATTTATACAGAATAAACTACATATTTCACATGTACAGTTTGGTAAGTTTTGACACATACATACCCATGAAACCAAACCAAGGAACCAGTGGGCAGGTACCAGTCATGGGAGGCCCGTCAGCGTATGCAGTCTGTACAATGACCATGAGCTAAGGATACCTGTCAACCTTTACTCAGACCTCTTGGCTCTCCAAATAAAGGAGACTGGGGGTCAGGCTGAGATCTCTCTATCCCCACAGGGGACCAGAAGCAGTATGTCAAGGTCAGAGTTCAGTCGTCTCAAAATCTCTGGGCCGGGGTTAGCTCAGGTGTTGTCTAGTGAAGTAGAAATGTTCTATACAGCTGAAACCTGGCCCAGATGGGGTCTCAAAACTGCAAAGGTCCTAGGAGGGCCCCTCTGCATCCCAGGCATAACACCCAAGGAACTAATATGAAAGTGATTATGATAACAGGACCCACTTCGTAGAGTTGTTGAGAGGACTTAATGGGTACATAAAGAGGTTGGAACAATGCCTGGTGTAGCAGTACCCAGCATGTAATGGGTAACTATCATTATTAGACAAGACTCAATTGCATTTTCATGCATTTAATAAGCAATAGCTAGAAAATGTAGTTAATTTTGAATTAAAAAATATAATGTTCTCAGTAACAATAACTTGAGATAAGCAAGCCTGTTGTGTTGAAAATTAAGAAATGTTATTGGAAGTCATTAAACATGGCCAAAGGAAAGGGAGATATTTCATATCATGAACAGAGAGACCTGGAGTTGAAAAGTCATCAGTTTTCCCTTACCTGTCCTATAGATGTAATGTAATTCCAATCCAAATTCCAGCAATGTTTTCTGTGGAACTTGACAAGTATATTCATTTAAAAATTTACATGAATAAGCAAAGGGCCAGAAATACCCAGCACACTTCTAAAGAAAAAGATCATGTTGCAGAGTTCTGCTCTACCAGATATTGAAGCTTATAAAGTTTTAATAATATAGTGTGGTGTTTACACAGGGATAGACCAACAGATTAATGGTACCAAAGAGAGCCCAGAAGCATACTCATTCATATATTAAAATGGGAAATGGGACAGAACTGGCATTAGAGGTCATTAGGTAAATGATAACCCAATATAGTATGCTGGGACAACTTCCTTATAGAAAAGGAAACAGAGTTAATTATTGAGAGATTAAATACCGAAATATGAAAACCAAATTTTATAAGTTTTACAAGAAAATATAGCAGAATATTTTGTGACTTTAGGGAAGGGAAAGATATCTTAACACATAAAAAGCAAAATAAGGCAAACAATTGACAAAATCAACTACATTAAAATACATGTACTTTAAAATACATTTAAAATACACCATAAAAATTATAAAAATATAAGCTCAAGCCAGGAGGTGAGGATTTAACACATTTAACCATTAAAAGATAAATATCCAAAACAAAGTATTTTCATCAAAGAGTCTGTAAGAAAATGGCAAGCCAATGGAAAAATGGGTAAAGACTTGAGCTACTTCACAAAGAAGAAAACAGAAAAGGTCAATAAATATATGAAAAGATGCTCAATATCATTAATGAAAGAAAGCAAATTAAAGTAGAAATAAGAGCTCAGAGGGAAGTGCGACCATGGATGAAGGGCAGAGCAATGTTGTTGGCTTTGGAAGACGGAGGAAAAGGGCCTGAGCCAAGGAATGTGGATGGAGAAGCTGAAGGAGGCAGGGAAATGGATTCTGCCCTAGAGACTCCAGAGAGGACCACGGCCCTGTGGGCACCCTGATTCTAGTCCACGGAGACCTGTCTTGGACTTCTGACCAGCAGAGCTCTGACATCATGAACTCATGTTTAGGGCTTGTAATAATTTGTTACAGCATCAACAAGAAACTAATAAAGTATTCAGCACCGATGCTTTTCTTCTGCAAATGATAGAAACACATTTCTAACTTAAGAAAAAAGTAATTTATTATCTCGTCTCAAGCTTAAAAAAGTACCTGAGGAATGACTAGGACTGTAGACTCAAGTGTCTTAGGCTCACTCTCCATTTCCAGCTTTGCTGTTTCTCTGTTAGCTTCCTTCTCTTTCCCCACAGAACTTGAGGTGGATCTCCACCCTTCCACCCATCCACCATTGTCTCGGATTGACCCTTTTGTCCCCACTTAGTTATCACAGGACGAACAACAAGGGCAAAAGAGCTAGGATATACTGACATCCTAGCGCTTCGTGAAACTGTATGGATGAACCAAAGGAACTTACATTATGAAGCTCGGAAGAGCATCAGGTGTCTGTTTTCTATCAACCTGCTTTGGCCTTAATCGAGCAGTGGTAAGTCTTCGTTCATGGCTTCCTTCCATCAAGGACAAACACAACTAGAAAAAATTAATTTAAAATAACATTGATCTGGTTACTTAAAAGCATTTGGACCAACACATTATCACAAGCAAAGCTCACCTACTCTGTTGGTTTTCTCTTGCTGCCTTGATGGGCTACCCATGACGCAGAGGCTTGAGCAACGTGGATTTGTTGTCTCCCAATGCACGGTTCAGTAGGTTAGTAGACTTGGCTCTGCCCAGTCTTACAAGGTCGAAGTCAGAGCGCCAGCAGGGCTGCCTCCCTCCTTTGAGGCGGCTCTGAGGGAGACTCCACTTCAGGGACATTCAAGTTACTGGCAGCATTGAGCTCTACATGGTTGTAGGTACAAAGTTCCTGTTTCCTTGTTAGCAGTCACTGGGGCCTTTCTCCTTCTTCCATTTTCCAAGCCAGCGATAGAAGTCCAGTCCATCTTATGCTTTCGTAGGGCAGGAAAACTTGACCTCTACCCATCTTAGGTTTTCACTGAGACTCTTTAACAAAAAGACAGATTAGCAAGAGAAAAACAGCTCACTAATGCATGCATTTGTATTTACTCTGACCAGATATCCCACTCCTGCTTCGCTACTAGAGAAACGAAATGTTCAAAAGACATGTGAAATAATGCTTATAGCAATATTGTTTCTCATGGCAAGAAAAAACGTTGAAACCCCCCCCCCAGGAAAAATGCTGAATTATTAAAATGAATAAATTATGTTGTATTCATACAATGGAGTCAAGGTCATCACCTTGCTTAGCTCTGGGGCACTATTCACATTGTTAGCACCTTTCATATAGATTCTAATGTACTGGTGTCTTCTGGAGGTTGTACAAATTTGTATGGAATACCATATATTGGGAAAAATGAATTAATCACACCTATCAGCATAAAATGTAATGCAGAGCAAAAATAACAAGGGTCACTTGCATTTGCACCAATTTAAGCAGTAAGCAAACTGATCATTATGCTGTTAAGAGATATATACATCTACATGTATATATAAAGCTATAAAAAATACAGGCATTTTTAATGCAAAATACAGGATACTATGAAGTTCAGGGCAGGGAAAGAATGTGATCACTTAGGTCAACAGGAAGCTTCAAAGTTATTCATGATGCTCAGTTTCTTAAGCCAAGTAGTAGATATTAGATGTTTATTAAATTTACTACTAACCTTTAAATATGTCCATTGGTATCTCCATTGTGTTGTATGCATGATACGTTTCACAGTAAAAAGAAATTTAACCAAAGAATGGAGAAATCATGGTATAATATAGTGTGATAAAAATGCAGTTAGCTAAGAAAATAGCACTGTTAAGTTTAATAATCAAACTAAATGTAACTTCCCTATTAAAAGACAAAAATCTTTCAGATTGAAAATAAAGAACAGTATTATGCAAAATGTGGTTTTCAATAATCATATCTCAAATAAAGTGACACAAAATGAGCAAAGACATATCAGGCAAATTTAAACAAAAGGACAGTAGGTGTCGAGCTATCAATATCAGAAAAACTAGACTTTAAGGAGATGAATTGAAAGGAAGAAATGCTGTCATTTGATACAGAAAAGGATACAATTCATAGTGAAGATAAATTTAAACTTCAACGTGCCTCTTTCAATACGGGACAAATGAACACAGAAAAACAAATAATAAAAACTAGACGAAAAAGCTCAATATTACACTGTACTTCACACGAAGAGCCAGTTTTGTACATCTTTACATTTCTGAAAGGAAGATGTGTCTGGATGTCATTGTCATTCTGTACCCGTTTTTAGTCATAGTTTTTACTTTTTTCACGTCAAGTTATTGGTGCTATATGTGTTGCGTATAGTTGCCATTAATTTTTGAAGATTATGTTACTACTTGGCACGAAAAAATTACTGTGAATGCCAAAAATTATTAAAGTGGAACAGTGACGTGAAATTTGATTTTAGAGAAGCAAATCCTTGTGTTTGGTGGAATGAGTAAAAATCCCCTATTCTGTTGCAAAGCAGTGACCATGATTTATAGAACCTAAGGAAGGGCAAGTAGAAGAAGCTGTGCTATAGGATTACCCATCAGCTGCCAACATTGAAGCTTGCAGAAAGGGTGTTATCAGCTCGGAAGAGAATCCTAAAGACACTAGCTAGTGCTCTGTCTGCTCACGGTTGGTGGTGTTTGGTAATGGCCACATACCAAAGTTCCTGATGGTGCAATAAACAACACTGTGAGAACAAAACGACAAACATCTATGCTTTTAAGCCCCATAACTATTTAAAGAGTCAAATTCTGAACAGGCTTCAAGGTTATTTTGTAATTTATTCTGCAAATATCTAATTTTATGTTTGAACAAGAAATAATAAAATACACATCTAAATACACCTAAAAGAACTCTTAACATTGTTATAAAATCAAAATTCAAGTGAAATAAGGTATTGTATCCTAATGCGATTGGCACAGCCTTTATTTCCTTAGCAATACATGAAATAATAATGCATTTTAGAGCTGAGATCATTTTAGAATTGATGAATTGTGGTATAATTGATGTGATTATTTCTTCCTTTCCTATCTTCCTGTCTAGAGGACATCAACATCTAGTGTTGAACTCTCTGAATTGATCATGGACAGCTCAACTTTTCTGTTTTCTATTCTTAAAACCAGAGAGATTTCCTGAATATTTTCTCCTAGTCCCTCTATTGATTTTTGGGGGTAATTATGTTTTATATTTCACAAACGTTCTAGCCTTTTGATAATTTCTTTTTCATATTAGTCTGTGTGTGTGCGCACACATGCGAGCATGTGTGATGAGCTCTGGAGTTAGCGAACAAAATTAATTGGAATTTTTAATGTTCTTGTCAAAATTGTTTCCTCCAGATCAACTCTTCTGAGAGTTGATCAGCACTGTTCTTTCTATAGTAAACCAATGATATTCTTCAAAGCTCATTGTAAATTTTGTCCATTCCTACCTAGCAATGTATAATTTTGATTATTGGCAACTCACTTCAATCGTCTCTACTGTTATATGTATCTAGGTAAATCTATTTCCTCAGTAGCCCTCCCTTCAAAAAAGTGTGCTTAGTTGAGAGGCCTCATGTTTGTGGAAAAGTGTCCCGACTTGCATCTGTCCCAGAGAGCATATCTGCAGAGAAGCCTGGCCTGGCTGCCACATTTCCCACCGACTCCACTCTCCTGCCTCCTACCTTAACTCTCAAAGTTCAGAATCAGACGAGTCCTCCTCTTGGATTCTAGGGTCCGTATTAAAATCTCCTCTCTCAGGCCAGATTTTCAACATTTCTTTACACAGAAGTTCACACTATTCTGTATCCCCCAGAGAGCAGTTCTAGATTGCCCCTCACTTCGCAGCAGGAAGGTGGGGGACAGCTGCAACCCCTAGAAGTCCGTCTCCCTCGGCTGCCTCTCCCTCAGTATCCACTTACTCACACATGGAGCCTGTCTGGGCCAGTCTGTGTGTGGCTCCTGAGCACAATGCAGAGTGGATCAAAGACAGCGAGGCCCATTCGAGGTCCCAGCATCTGGTGACCTTGACCTTCAGCCCGGATCGGGGCCACCTCAATAACTGGGCAAAGATGGCTTTGCAGAGCGAAGACTCCAGAGATTGGCTCCATGGATGGAGAGGAAACATTGCCAGCAATTCAGAAGTTACTAACGAATTATATGACCTTGAGCAAGTTATTTAGAGTCCTCTGTGTTCAGTGTCCTCCTTTGTAACGAGAAAGCGTTTGCCCAGACGATCCCTAAGCACCTTCCAGCTCTAACGTTGTCTAATAAGCACGCAGCCCAAGACTACTCGGGGCCATGCGCTTTACTCTCTTCATTGAGATTTTTCATTACTTTGTAAGCTTTTGTTATTTCAAAGATGACTCTTGTTGTTAGAAATCTAAGTTGGCTCTAGTGTGCTTGTTATATCGACACATTTTTCATTTCAGTTAAAGACTTTGATGACAGTTTTCTAGAGAGAGCATGGCAAAATAAAACCATGTTTTCTGTTCTAACATTTGTTTCATCTTCATCTTTTGTCAGCAGAAATATTGCTATTTGTCATTTCAACATTTTCCAGTGACACTTCTTTCCTCATTTGGGGCCTTTGAAGTTTCTCTCAACAGGATGAAGGCCTTTGCTGACAGTTCTCCAAGGCTGCTCCTAACAGAGAAAGGGGTTCCAGCAAGCCTGCTCATGTGCTAATCAAGGTCTCTGGGCAGTCTCCCACTCTTTCTGATAAATAGAGCCGCATTCAATTAGAGGACCAGGGTTTGGAGGAGAAAAACTGCCTGGGGCTTAGTCTCCTGTTGCTTTAGTGTTGCTGTTTGGAAGTAAGCTTATTTATATTCGACAGACCCTAAATGCATCTTCCCCAGGAGAGGCCTGGGGGGGGGGGCTGGGCCTGGAGGCAGAAGGGACAGCTGATCTGGTTATCTCTTCCTGACAAGCACAGCTGGTGAGTGAAGCAGGCCATAGAGTCCTTCAGCATCAGGACGCCTTGCTGATCCAATGGGTCACAAAGTGTTCCAGAAGGTGCATAGAGAAAGCTTTCTAGCTGCTTCCACTTAGGTCATCTCCCCCCAGATGCTGAACTGGGGCAACTGTGTTTTCTGAGAAACAGGTTTGAAATTGGGTTTTTTTCCTGGTTTGAACTCAGGATTGTTCTGGTTGAAATCAGGTTTGTTCGGTTTCAAATCAGGTTTGTTCTAGAACACCCAGAACCTCTGATACTTCTGCTTTCAAGGGGAGATTGAAGTAAGGATAATTTTCTTATCTTTTGGTAGAGAGCAGAGAGAAAGGGATAGACAAATTTTGTTATTGGTAAGGGTGACAAGTAATTAAGAAGTGATTTATTAGAAAGTCACAGAGAGGTCGCCTGAGTGGCTCAGTCTGTTAAGCATCTGCCTTAGGCTCAGGTCATGATCCCGCATCGGGCTCCCTTGCTTGGTGAGGAGTCTGCTTCTCCCTCTCCCTCTGCCCCTTCCCCTGCATGTGCTCTTGTTCATTCTGTCTCTCTCAAATAAACAAATAAAATTTTTATTAAAAAAAAGAAAGAAAGAAAGTCACAGAGATTCAGCATTTGAATAGGGAGGGATTTTAGGACTAATCTAAATGCTACCTCTGTTCTATGGAATCTAAGACCCAGAGAGTTTGTATGCCTTGCCCAGCACACTGCCTTACACATTATAGCAGTTTATTAAACAGTTTTGGATTAAGTGTCCAGTAGCACAAATCCAGGTCATGACAGCCCTCAATTATGGGGTGTGGAGGAAGCACAGGAAGTGTGAGAGCCCCGAAAGAGTCTCTGATGTTTACCACTCCTCCTTTCCCATGGCTCGTTCTGAGCCTTGCTCTAGATCCTGAGACTTTCACCTTTAGAAATAGTAACAGAGAGCTATTTTTGCACCTCTTTGTCTGTTTATAGAACAGACACAACAGGAGAAACCTGACCGGCACCCCTGATTTCCACCTCTCCGGTCCCCCCACCTTCAATCAATCCAACACCCTGCACTGCACCTGCTGTCCTCCCAGCCCTTCCCTAGTTCCTCTGCTCCAGGCTCACCCACTCCTTCCCCAGTGGAATCCTTAAACTGTTATTAGGGTCATAATTTTAAAAAAAGTAAACGCTTCCATACCATTCCCCACTTTTCAGGGCCTTCATGATAAAATCCAATCTTGTTCAAGTGACATGGCCTTTTATGATCTGTCCTCTCATGACTTTGTTATTCGCATTGCTTCCCGTTCTCTCTCACGTGTCCGTGAACCCCGTGATCTGATTTATATTCTGTGCTGCACCATATCCTCACATCTGTGGATGTTGGCCAAACAAGGTGTTTCCTCTCCGCTTCTGGCCATCATATACTCGCCCACTGGAGCACTTTGCAACCTGGAGGGCCTGGCAGGGGGTCCCCAGGTAAAGGTGAGACCAGAGGAGCCCGGCTCTCTGAACATGATAACGAGTCCTTCTATAACCAGGTTCCCCTCATACCAATGAGTTTAGGTCTCCCCATTTTAGAGGTGGGAGGAAAACTTACTAATGAGAGATTTTAAATAATGGGCTGCAAATCCTGTACCTAATAAGCAGCAAAGAAGGATTTGACGTTACCCAGTTAACCTTCCCATCACAGCGCTCATCATGAGGGGCAGCAGCTAACCCTGCAGAATGCACAACACCCGCCTCCTCCCGATTTCCAAAAAGACAAGCTACATTAATTAAGCTCATTTCTATACTGATCATGGTGGCCCCTATGGAATTTTCTTTTTGACCCTGAGTCTGGGCTGGAGACAAAATTTTCAATATAGAATCACTGGTGGTAATTATAATCGAAAAAACTCCATCCATTTAGAGCCAGATTACAGATTATGCTTGTCACGACAACCATATTCCCAGGTAATTTCTCTCGGATGTTTAAAAAAGTCTAAAAACATTTCCAACATGGTACCACTTGGTGTCGCTACGAGTCTGTATGTAGTTGACTGACCGGCGATTTCCTTTTCATGAATTGTAGACAAATGACAACTTGTTTATTTTGAAGAAGAACTTCCGGGCTAAACTGGAATAGACCTATCAGAATTCAACTAAAATTCTGGATTTTCAATTTTATTTTTCAAAACTTAATGATATGCAACTTTGGGTTTATTTCAGTGGACATACTCCAACAAACAAATCTCGTATCAAAAATAAAAAGCCTCATTTTGGTGCACTGAACAGAAATAACAGAACCAGAAGGAAGCCCTTAAAATGTTGTCAAGGGCAAATCAATGCAAAGTGAATGCAATTTTTTAGAATTGATTTCTTACAATTAGTAATTTGATTATTAGTGCCACTCTAGTTTTATTGTGCTGGGGATGCTGGAGGCACTTGGGGCCATTGAAATGGGTAAGACAAATAATATTGATCGAATATTTGTGGCGTGAAGACATTGTGTTAAATGATTTATAAAATCTATAAAGTGTATAAAGTCTAATCATCTTCATCACTGCGACCATTTAATAAGCTTTACTTTTATGTAACGCTTTGCAGCGTGCAAGACACTTTATCTTAACGACTCCCTTGAGGCAGAGGGCAAATGTCAAAAATACTCAGGGAAACCATTAGAAACAAAGGAAAGATGGGGAAGCATCTGTGAGTTACCTATAAAAGTATAGCAGCGTTTATTAGACACATCTTGATATTGGACTGCATGTTTTCCACAGTACTTGCGGAGGTCATTAGCTTTCTTCATGGCTTAAAAGAACATTAAAAACAAATAAAGTCAAAGAACAAATGAATGGCCATAGGATTAATCGTCATTCAGGGTCATCCCCTGGCTGGGAGAAGAATCAAGGCCAGCCAAGTTGTGTGTGTCCACTGCATTCTGATGATCATCAAATCTTTGTTACACAGATTGTACCTTGAGGTCTAGACCCATATAGTAAGCTGCTTGTTGGAAATGGTTTCTCAGATGTCTGCAGACATCCAAACTGCCCTGATTTCAAAGTAAAGACATTTTCCACCCCTGCATCTGGTGCACCCTACCCAGCGCCTCCTGATTTCCTTTGTGTGATTCCAGTCTCACCAGATGGCACTGCCTTCCAACCCCGTTCTCCAAGCCAGAAATCCGGAAGTCACCCTAGACCCCCCCTTTCTCTTGCCTCCCACATCCAGTCACTCACGCCTTCTTGTCTATTTGTCCCGTGAATACTGATGTCTCATAATCTCTCTTCATCTCTCCATACCCGTGGCCGAAGGTCTAGTTCAAGTTCTTATCATCTCTCTCAAAAAACGGCTAGTTCCCCAGCTTCTCTTCTCCCTGCTCCTCCACACTGCTGCCAGAACCAGTCAAGAAAAGCGAATCAAGTCACCCCCCGACCCAGGCTCCAATTTTTCGAATAGCTAACCCTTCACTACAGGATGAAATCCTCTTTTTCATGTCATGTAAGATCTGCTCCCTATCTACTAGCACAGCACCTGTTAAGGCTCGAGCCGCAGCAACACTGAGCTCCCCAGCAAGTGTTCAATCAATTTCGGGTGAATTAATAAAGAAATAAGTGACAGCATGATTGGATGGCTAATGGACTTGCACCTTAACCTGCCAATTGTCACATCACTATTAAAACTTTCTTTTTGGGGTCGTGAAGTTTTTATTGGGTTCAAAAATCCTCAAAACGAATGATCAAATGAATACGTGAATGCATGTGAAAAGATCTGGGAGTGTCAAGATGTAAGTTTTTAGTTTATCCATGAATTTCTGGTTAGCCAGCTAAGTAGCTTCACGGCGCAGGTGAGTCCTGTGTTTAGAGTCTGGGGTGTGGCCAGAGGATGCTGCAGGTACCCTTGACTTTCTTCCCAAGGTGGCTTGGGGCCATTGCTGGGAGGAACTCTGCTCCTGTAATTCTGACTGCTGGCTAACCTTGGGTGAGTTATTCTACTTCAGTTCCTCCTAAGCAACGTTAAAATAGCAACATTAACCTACCCCCCACAGGCATGTTAATAAGTACATTTTCCCCCAAAGTGCAATGTACGAATTTTCATTAGTCATAGGGCTATAATAATAGTTAATCGTCCCTCGTTCTCCTTGTTATTTACTGCTCACTCAAGCAAAAGGCGTTACTGAAGGGACTGGGAGGGGGGGGAGTTACAAAATATGCTGATGTACCAAATATGTTGCCAAGAGAATAAAAAAAAAATGTAATCAAGACTGCCGAAGACCTTCTGATTTCCATCCCAACGAATCATTAGAGATTCTGTTGCAAACTCATTTTCTTATCTCTTATCTCTAAGTCAGCTCCTCTGCCAAGGGCTTAAGGACTCAATTTATCATCTCCCTTAACAGGTACCTTGGCTGCCAGCGTGCCTTGGCTCTGGATCTACCCAACTGATTTATAGCAAAATTGATCCTGACTCAGAATATTTGTGCTCTGGGTTTTAAACGCAAATGCCTAAGTGCTAAAGTAATAGACAAGCAACAGACAACCCTTATCCTATGTATATGTAACTTTTATTCCATCTCCTCTTCTGAAAGAGGAAAATTGCCTTTAGAATCAACCAAGTGTATCATACCACAAAATATCCTTCCCTTCGTTCTCCTTCTGTCAGGACATGCAAAGAAAAAAATAAGGCAAAGGAAACTTTCAGAAGGAAGAGTCTCTAGAACATCAAAAATCAAACCTTGGTAACAAGGTTTTTATCTCAGTTGACTGACTCAGTCTTTCCAACAGACTTATTGCCCAGTTGACACGACAACTACACTGAAACAAATCAGTGATTGTATGGAGCTTCTCAATAGAGATGAATCATCATGGCATTAGAAATATTAGAAAGTCCAGAAATAGGCCATTAAAGAGGCTCCCATATTCCTCCTTTTAAAAGTATAAACCAACTAACCATAGCGTGTATCTAGTCCAGATGTAGACTAGACTGGACACATGCCTCACAAGCATCTAGTCTGGAATTTTCCTTTTTAGCTCACTAATATCTCCCTTATAATATGGGTCCCTCCTTTGATGTTTTATTTCTGGGTCAGATAAACAGCCACCTCAAGCATATTTTTGCTCTTTTCCTCTGTTGCAAATTGATTGAAAATCCTCAGGATACAGAATCATTAATGTGTGAACCTTTAGATGTTGGGATAATACAAGTAGTGATTTTGCAAATAGAAAACTGAGACTTGCAAGGGTTTGCCCAGGATGCATAGTTAGCGCCACAAACTGCCAGGAGATTCATTCAAGAAAAATGAAATCAAATTGGAAGGCACAAGTTCAACATTTGGAAATAGTATTCATTCCAGCTTCAGTTCAACATAAAATACTGGCCTATTTCATTTATGTGTTGAACCATATGAATGTTTTTGTAGAATGAAGATACTGTAGTGTGATATGTATATTCTACCCTGAGGTGCGATTATCAGAGAGCATGAGTTCTTCATTGTAGTTGAACATTACAAAGATAAGATATCAGATATCGCTTATTTATTTATCACCTGTTCATTCAACCCACATTAGAGACATCTCTGACTTGTCTTCCTACTCCATGTTTAATCCGTCACAACCTGTCAATTTTAGCTCCTTGATATTTCTGCAATGCCTTCTCCTTCTTTCCATTCCTAACATTTTTTTTCCTTAGATCAAGGGCTGGCAAACATTTTTGGTCAGTGACTGATGGTAAATATTTTTGGCTTTGGGGGATAAAGAGTCTCTGTCTTGACCACTCGGCTCTGCCACTCTCATGCTGAGGCAGACATAAACAATACGTAAGTGGATGTGGCCGTGTTCCAGTAAAACCTTGCGAACATCTTGCTACGATATTTCATCTGCGTTACTGCCATCATCCTAATCTGAGGCTTTAATCCAGTCCTTAGTAATGCTAATCTGATCATGCATAGTACCAAGGCCAGCTTAAAACCCTTAACAGCTGCTGTAACCTGCTGGGAAAAGTCCAGATTCTGTTGTATGTTGTATAATCTGTTGTATGTTGTATAATCAAGACCGTTCAAGATTTGGTTTCCATAAGCCTTTCCCGTGTCATCCCGCCTTACCTATAGGGATACAATATTCCATTGATCTCAACTGGGCTGTGCACAGCTCCAGAAATCTTCAGTGAAGGTCTCCTCTGGGTCTTTGATGTGTTGTTTATTCTGTTTAGGTTGTGCTCCTTCATCAAAACCTTCTGTCACTTCTCTCAACTCGTCCTCTAGTTCTCATCTTGGATGTCACTCCCTTCAGGAGGTCTTCCTTGACCCAAGACTGAAATAAGTGTGTCTTCCATGTACACCCATTAAAGACAAAAATTAGATCCATTGTCATATTGTGCTGTAATATCACTCTCTCCCTTGGAATATCAATTAGAGGGCAAAGAACTGTTTATTACAGGAGCACAGGATTGGGAGGCACAAAAGTGCTTGTTACATGGGTGCATGTACATGTTAATACTTTGGGGAGGGGTATACATTTGATCTAGCCAGAATGTGAGGATAGTAACTAATGCATATTTCACGTAAACATTTATGAATGACTTTACTACGTAAATTACTTATGTAATTAATCTTCTCACTCACCTTGGTTAAGAAGATCTTTCCAAGAATCATGTCTATTTTACAATTGAAAAACGGAAAGGACTCACTGAAATGAAAAGACTTGTCCAAGATTAGAGGATAAGTGAACAACATATGCAGGTTTGTTTTGTTTTGTTTTGTTTTTTATAGAGAAAGCCTTCACTTTTCATGGTTTGGAGGTGGGATGAAAGTTACTATGAGTCTTGAAACTCACAAGAATGTGATTTACTATTATGCAAGGTGGCACTGTGTTCATCAGTCCATGCCATCTGGGTCTAATTTTCTGCTTCCATATGTGGACGTAGGATACTGTCTATTTCGACAATATGAAGGTAATTCCCCCAAACCTGCCACAGTCTGACTCCCCTGGAGGCTGGGCCAGGGTGCAGGAAGTCAGGTCTGGGCACAGTCATTGCCTTGCTAGTAACCCAGAGCCTGAAGAGGACAGCTCCCAGCAGGCCCTCGCCTGGTTCTAGTGAATAATTCATTAGGATTGCCACTGGCTGGGGAACATCCTTCTTCCACTGATTACTTGCTTTTATCCACCCATTTATCTTCATTAAAGACTTTGTTTCCTCTCAAATACTTGTCTCCAATTTTCCCATTTAAGGCTATTTTTCCCGCCTGGCTTTGAGGTTTTAGATTCACTTTCTTCTCATACCAATGCTAACCACAAATTCCCAATGCAATGAACTTTTAAATCCTAAAATTTCCCTCACTGTTGAGACATAACCAAATTTTGCAATGTTCGGTGTTGACATCATTAGTATCGGATATAGACTGGTGAACTATTGTGACCCCTCACTAGAGACTTGTTTTATGTGAAGATTAATGATCAATTTCCCTTGCTGATAACAAGTTTCATTTTACATAGCTGGACTTCTGAATAAGTCAATTAAAAGTAATTTGGCAAGTGAATGTTTGATTTCTCACATTCCAAAATTAACAAAATACATACTCAATACTCAAGGTCAGTTTTATTTTTTCCCTTCTGTATTTGTGTGATATTGAGGGAAAAAGAATAAAGTTTGTTTTGTTTTGTGTACTTTTCTTTTTTAATATGCTTATGATTATTATGATTCTGGTGCCACGATCTTTCTGTCATGGGCTGAATTTTAACCTGATGATTTTACTAGTAATTAATATGATTAGTGGAAAAATTACCACCTGTTAATTTCTGAGCTCATTCTTTCTAATCTTTTTCTGAAGATGAGTACCATGTTGCTAGTATCCAATCTATTATAAGAGTTTTGAAAAATCATTGTAAGTTAATTAAGTTTCTTGACTAATTTCCTTAATAGCCTAGGGCATTTGTCATTCAGACCTATTGCTTTATACATGCCCATGTTTTCCAAGCATTTTTTCACTTATTCTTTGAAAATAGCAATTTTTACAAAGTCTTCATTAGTTCCTAATTGTTCAAATTTATCTTCTTCATTACACCTGCTAAAGACCAATTTTAAAATGAGTTCATTTTCCCTGCTATTTTAGAGTTGTTTTTATATGTCATATCCTTTGTTTATTACAGGATTTAAATTATTCCAGTATATTTTCCCCTTGGTTTTGGGAACAGCTAAAAAAATCCTTTGTGTGCATTCAGCATAATTTGTAGTAACTAAAAGAAGGCATTTTGAAAATAAAGGCTTTTTCCTTCATTAAAAGAGTTATGCAGGTAACATTTCTTCTACTTCTTGTTAAATAAAGCATTAAACAGGCTTAGCTACTGAAGCTTGTAACTCACCTAGCTTTTGTTTTAAACATATCTTACTACCCATCAAACTGAGACGGTTTACTATAGCATCCCTGCTAGGGGATTTTCTTACCAGGCACCTAAGAAAATGTGGTCCTAAGTCATGACATTTTAATTTTTTAAAAGTACTTAGGCAAACAGAAGGCACAACAATGACAACAACAAAAGTACTGAAGTAATCTTCTTTCTCTCGATGGAACGTTTTTAGTATTTGGTATTTCAAGTTTTTTTCATCTGTAACTTTGGTCTCCATTTTAATATTTGTATCCAAAATGCATTCTGATATGGAAAAATTAATTATTGAATATTTTGAATTTAATAGATACCTGCAAATTGCTTTTTTACGTTCCTCTTATAGATTGTACGTTGCAGGGGGCAGGGTCCGAATCCGGAATCCGATTTTCCATGTCAAATGAGTGTCTCCAGAAAGCTCCGGTGTGTCATCAATAAGGTTTATAACAGTGCTGAAAACGGCGTGAAACATCACAAGTTTGAAAACAGAATACAAACAGAGGATGATAAAGCAAAGAGACCTTTTTTCCTATGTTAATTTTACGTCTCATCAACTATGAATGAGGAGGCTGGGGCCAGGCTCCATCCCGCAATTTCAAGCCTAGGCTGATGGTTCTGCCTTCCTGCGCAAGATTCCTTCTCTCTCGGGGTCCCAGATTCACACCCCTTCTGGCTACAAGTCAAATGTAGGTCCTACCCAGTGCCTTTGCCGGAACACCCAGGGCCCCATGGTTTCTATTTGTACCGGCGATTTCCAGCACACATCTGTCCTTTCCACCGCCCCCCAACTCCCACTTGGTTCTCCTTCTCACGCCCACAGAGCTCCTGGTGCCTGGTCCAGCCTTTTCCATCTGGAGGAGCAGATTCTGCTTCCCTCACAGCTTCTCTCAGAATTGACAGTTTCACTAAAAACAAACAAAAAAGCCCCAAACTAAAAACAAAACAAACAAATAAAACACTTAATAGTTATTTCCTCACAGGGCACTAGGCAGGACACATCCAAGCCTCCGTCCTGCGTGTTGGACCCGTTGCGTTTCTTGAAGGCTGCGCGCATCATGCGATCCGTGCAGCCAGGGCTGATGAAACCTAGGGCCCTCACTGTCTTCTCAGTCCTTCACTCAACAGCCGCTCAAGACTCAACTCTGTGCTGGGATTTAAACACACGCCCTTCCCCTGTTCCCACGTTCCCACGATCACCTCTGACTCACTGCTCCAGTCCCAGTTCTTTAGGTCGGCACAGTCCCAAGGACACCTTTAGTCCCAGAGTCCAGAGGGCACATGGGGTGTCCTGAGGGAGGCCATTGGAATTGAGGGTGTGTTTCTGTGCCCCTGGGTGGCCCCTGTCTATCTGCTCTTGCCTTTCTGTCACTTCTGCAGAAAAGCAGACGCTACCCAGTCGGGAGTGATGGCCAGTTTTCTTCACAGATTTCACTGGGAGCCCTTGAGCGCTCTGCCATTCCTCAGGGCCGGCCGGCCACTTGGTGATGATGGGCTGACTGCTGCTGAGGGCTGGTTTTTTGCCTGGCTCTTAGGCCCACATTCTCAACTGGCTTCCCAAATGTGGAATGAGGAATCCTGGATGAAACTTTACTGTCATTTATGTCCTATCAGAAGCATTTCATCTGGAAGCTCAGTGAACCTCGGTGTGGACGAGGTGACTATCATTGCCCCCAATCTAGGGCACGTAGGTTTGGCTATTCTGATCCGAATTGACTATTAGTGGGGCTTGGCCCTTCGGGTCTCCGTTTCTCATACAAAATCACAGTCATTCATGGGGAGGCCAATCGTTGCCTGCCAGTGGGGAAGGGCTGTGTGGTCTGTGAAAGTCTGAATACCTTTGTGATGGTAAATAGCATGCCTAGGGTGCCATGCAGGGATATTTCTCTGATTGCTAGCAGTATCTTAGAGTGGTTGGCAGATGTGTTATTTCCATAGATACCACAGGGCGGAAAGTGGGTTAGGTACTTTCATGCACACACTGGATGTCAATGCTGTTCTAAAATAGGAAAGCACTATTGGTGATGAAGCATAAAGTACTACCAGATGCAGAGGCTAATGTTAGTGGAAACCAGTGTATAATGTGGTAGAGAGCTGACTCTTCACAGAAAATAATAGCCTGCTCTGGATCTTATAAGAAAAACTTGAATTAGTTTTAAGACAGTTGCCTTGGAAAAATATAAATGCCAGGCTGCTATGAGGGTGTGTGGTGGTGGTCTCTGGGGGACTGTTGGAAAGGGGGGTGTTTTGACTTCCTAGCACCTCTGAGTCTTCCTCTATCCAGAGTCACCCCAGCATGTACCTAGAGAACCCCACCCAGTCTTCTCAGTGATCAGTGAGAGAAACCAGAACTGATCTCTTGAACCCAATAAAGTCCTTTTCTGCCCCCGCCCCCCAGTCTCTCTGTTGCTCTCTCTGTGTATCTTGGGTAAGGGTTATCTCTAAATAGAATATGAGGCTCATGGCCAAATTCTATCTAATCCAATCATCCTGGCACCCTGAGTGTGCCTCAAGGAATGATTGTGTGTGTAAGTCAAGGGGATCAAGATTCTAGAATGTTTTGGCCTGGGAAACTCATGCCTATGTCGGCGTGCAGTGACAAGATTTGTGTAGCGTCATGAGGCAGAAAGACCATTCTCTCCTTCTGGCATCTAGAGAAACTGTTTCCAGGCCAAAAGTGGCAGGGAGTCTTTCAGCCACTATGGGTGCCTGAAACTGCTAGTCACACGGAGCGGAGAAGCAGATGTAATTGGGGAGCATGGGATCCTCTGACACCGAGCATGCTTTTCGTTTTCTCTCTTGGAGAGCCATCAGTCACATTGGCTCACTGGATTTGAGAGAACCCAAGGAAGGTGTTAATCGTCTAAGAAAGAAAGAAAGACATTGTTACAAAGTGGGAGTCGGAGTTCAGAAACATTTAATCAGAGTAGTGAATGGGTGGGCAATTCGTTGTACTGCTGGAGACATAACAGTGCCTAAATCACCAAAACAACTTTTTTCCCCGATATTTTTCTTCTTGTGTCGTGCTCGCCAAAGAAACCAGATTATGTTATGAAAGAAGCCATAAAGTTTTAATTTCAACATCTGGTGCTAACAAGTTCGCATATCTTCACCCTGAGCCTGGCTTACCAAAATCTCTATGAATGTGGATTACCAAATGAAGTTGTATCAGTTAGTTCTCTTTTACTCCCTAATGACAGAATACAGGAATCTGGCAAAAAGGAAAATCTATAGCTTGATTTAGGCTCTCCATTGACTTCACTAGAGTTCAGGTGTTTTCTCCATTTCTGGGCTTTGACTTCTCTTGAGTAGCCTTCATTCTCTCATTTCATGTGGTGGCTCCCCACGTTTCTTGGCTCATGTATGTCCGGTTTAAAGTTCATAGATGTAAAAACAGAAATCTTTTCCAATAGTCTCAGACCAAACCTTATGGGGCCAACCGACCGTGACTGGATCCATTGCTGTGCCGACATTGTCTGCTCCCATGGGCCACAGTGAGTCACATGCCCATGGTAGCATTAAAGATGGGTTGAAAGGGGGGGCGATCTGGTTTTCCACAGAAAATTCAGAATATTCGAGGGATGCATTTTTCACCCATCACTCTGCTGTTTAGATGGGGCAAATTGAATGATGATGTAATGAAAAGTGCAAGCTCTGAAGAAACAGGATTCAGCCCTTTCCAGCCCTTCCCTGCACTCTGTCGGGATGAGGCAGGACCTTCTTCATTCTGTGGCACGACACATAGGTGTGGTGGGGAAGATCCAAGAAAAGTAATCTTACAAATGTATTAAAATGAAAAACAAAAAACATAAAACAAAACTGACTGCAGCAGGGGAGAGTCAGAAGGTGAAGTTAAAATCCAGAAACTGGGGCATCAGCCCTGGAGGCCAGTAGCTCTGGCAATGTTGGTCCCAGCCCTGTTTGCTCTGCCCCAGGCTTGGAGTGAGGAATTATTTTGCAAAGTTTTCAGACTCAGCACATCTGTCTGCCTGAGGGCCCCCTGTCCTGGGGAAGCAGCTTTGACAGGCTCTTCTTACCCTCCTGACTGATAGGAGCAGGGCTGCAACGTGAGGGAGCCAGCAGCCTGTTGCCTCAGGAGGGGCCCTGTCATCGGGACTCCTATTCCCCGCCGTGGGGCACAGCCTGGATGGTAGGATTTTATTTGACTGTTAATTTAAAATTGAGATGCATTCATGAGCAGGGGTCTTTCATGTGCAGCTGAGTGGGGGGAGCAGATGGGCCCCATAGTAATGAAGATTTATTTTTCATGTGACTGTCTTTAGCAATTAAATATGAGGGGAATGCCAGAGAGAGAGCTTGAGGAAGGAAGGAGGCTGTGCTTTCTCTTTCCCCTGCACCCCCCCAGGGGCAAGAGGGCAAGCTGAGGGCCAGGGGCTGCCTTGCTGGCTGGTTTGGGTCCTAGCTTATGTGAGGAGATGCTAAGCCTGGGAGACTCTGTGGGCTGCTGGGAGCACCAGAGGTCTGAGGAACAGGCAGCCCATGCTGACTTGCTCGATGACGCTGCATGAAACCCAAGTCCCCTCAGAGTTTCAGTGTATATATACTTTGACTAAGTGATTGCTAAAGTGCCACCTAGCTCTGAAGTCTTATGAGTTCTTCAGCTGGATCTTGATGTTGTCTCATCATTATCACCATTGTTATGTCCTGGGCATTGTATTCATCCTTTAGATACGTGATCCCGCTGTACCCTGACTTCAACCTTACCAGGTGTATATTATTAGCATCATTTCACAGATGAGGCGACTGTATCCCAGAGAAGTGACACGACGTGCTCTAGATTACTTAGCTATGAAGAGGCAGAGCCAGGAAATAGAGCCAAGATCCCCTTTGCTTCTGAAGTCCATGGTGCCTACCCAGAGGAAGGCAATTTCTCTGCCATTGATGGATTCATTTTTTTAATTCATGCATTAATTTATGATAACTTTTCAGTCAAGTCTATCTAAAATCAAACACAGATCATTATATTTTTGAAACTGAGACAACTGGCTCTCGTAACAATACTTATTAGCATATCTGTAGGAGGAGAATAGTGATTCTATTTG
Organism: Callorhinus ursinus; assembly: GCF_003265705.2. NCBI lineage: Eukaryota > Metazoa > Chordata > Mammalia > Carnivora > Otariidae > Callorhinus > Callorhinus ursinus. Next base: position 12,011,504 of record NW_027397073.1, on the reverse strand, counting down.
TACCGTAATTGATGAGGCAAGTTAAATTAGTTGAAGGGAGAAGCGTGTGGAAACTAGCTGAGCATTGTTGGTACTAAAAGTCTTCTGAGTTCTTTTCTCCCTTCTTTGTAAACAAGGGTAAGGTCCTAAGGAAGAAGCCATTACTTTGCTATTGTTGCACTGAGCAAATTTTGATTGGGTTTCTAATAATCCTTTGTTAGGACTTGTGAATGAACAAACTTAAGACTAGTAACAAGTTTAGTCTGAAGTCATCAATGGCCTAGATGTGGCTCTCCAATCAATGGCAGAGAATCTTCTGAGAGATTACATGTATTCCCTCAAAGCCCTAAGAGCATGACCAGAATGTATGAGAGGAAGCTAGAGATCTCAGCTCAGTAAAAGAAACAACTTGCCAACAATTTAAGCTGTTCAAAGAATAAACAACAGTCTCAGAAGACCGTGGATCTTCTATCATCCTGGGTCTTCAGGTGCGCAGGGAAGATGGTGGCCCTTTGTTGGGAAAGGTTACACCGGAAGACCTTCAATCACCCTCTCAGGGCTAAGGCTCTGTGCTTCAGAGATCCTCTGAATCTGCTAAGATGTGATGGTGCTAGTGATGTGGTTCGAAGTGCTGGAGTCTGGAGCCGACGGCCAAGAAAGAATTCTTGAGACGTCTCTGGTGCAAAAAGGTGCTTTTATTAAAGCAACAGGGATAGGGGACAGAAAGAGCTGCGTTGGGATTGTGAGGAGTGCCTGATGATGTAAGATTTCCATCCCGGGGGGAGGGGAGGGTGATGTCAGGGCTCCAGGAAATTGAGACTATAGGTTTCTGGAAGTTTGGCAATTGATATGATTGCTTTTTCCTTATAAATCATTAAGAAAGTTGCAAACTGATAGAGACTCATGTTAGGCATGACCTTGATCTCTATCAGTTAACCATTTGTTTTTCATGAGCAACCAGGAGTGCCTGAGGAATGTCACCGGAGGAATGAAGAAGGAGGTTTGTGGGCTGTTAGCTTGTGCTTTGCCCTCAACCTGCCCTTTGCTCTCTCATCACTGTGGAGGAGTCAAAAACCTCAGGATGCATTGTTTATGTATTTACTCATTCACTCATTGTGTGTGTGTGTGTGCGTGCGTGTGTGTGTGTGTGTGTGTGTGTGTGTGTGTCTACGGGGCCCTAGGCTAAGCAGCACAAGGGATATAAGTAAGATATATTCCTTCCCTGGGATGAGCTAATAGTCTGACAAGGGAGGGACACGTGTAAAATAGAAAAGGCAATAAAATTTGACTCATGTTATGTTGGAAGACTCTATAAAGCATAATGGGATGCACATGTGGAGGTAATCAGTGCTTTCTATTTTTGGTTTAATAGCTTGTTTTCTTTGTTATTTGGCCTACTCTTTGATTTTGAACATTCTAATTCAGCCACTAGCTTTTTCTGAACCAGTTCTGGATATCAGCTCTGCAAACAGAAATCAAGGGGAAGGGACATTCCTCAATGCCACCCAAAAGGAAACGGACGGTTAAGTCTCCCTGGAGATACGATTTGTGATTTAGTAGTGTAGGTAGGGTCGGAGTAATGAGAAAGTGTGAGCTCCGACTGGGATAGGAGATAAATGGATAAAAGAGAACCAAACGATAGTCAACAATAGTAGGGACTCACTGGTCCATCTGTATTTTTAGGTTGTTTCGTTTCCAAGGATAGAATCAAAGCATCTACTGACTGTAGAATGATAAGGCTTCGGGGGATGCAAACCACAAGTCTTAAGTCACTACTCTCAATGTGACACATTATAAAAGAATCTAGAATGAGCTACCGCCCCATAACCTGAGAATGTTGCTGTCGTGACCTCCTTCCAGTGTGATCCAATAGAAGAGGCTTCAGATAAGCTTTACTCTCTTACTCCTTCAATTTTTTGGAAACACTTTTATTTCTCTCTTTTGAGAATGTCCAGAAAGAGGGATTTATTCTTGATTGTCCAGCATCCACTGCCCACAGGGTAGGGTTAAAGCCCATGGCTTAGTTACAGAAGGCTGCAAAGTCTATGCCAACTTCTTGTCATTCCTACCCCTGTACCCCAGCCAGGTCCTCACTGACGGGCTCACTGTCCCTCAGACATGCCACCCTGTCATAAATCCAAGCCTTGTGCACACTCGTCCCTCCACCTGGAATACCCTTCCCAACTTTGTCATTAGCCCATTGGTGGAGGTTTCAGAAGAAATGGCATTTTTAATCTTCCCTCACCCTTTCAGGCACAGTTACAGATTGTACTATTTTCTGTGCTCCCCTAATTCTGTTCCTTCTTGGGTTTTGGCCTTTACCTTGTTATATTGAAATATGTTTTTACATTAGTTCTGGCTTTCCCTTTTGACTATAATCTTCTGGAGGACTGGGACTGTAACATTAATTTCTACATCTCCATAGTCGATTGTAGTGTTTGAGGATGGATATTCGATAGATGTATGAAAAATGAACAAAGTAAATTAGATATATCTGAGAACTGGGTGAAATATTCTCTGTACTCTCATCAAACTTATTTATTTTCTATCATGGAAAGCACCATATGATGGCTTTATTACACTGTTGTGGAAAGAATACTAGTCTAAGAGCCAAGTTACTGAAACATATTGCCATCCCTGTCAGCTATTTGTTGAGCAAGCTTCAGGGCATCACTTAACTTAAAAAAACCCTTGGTTTCCTTATCGGTAGAGTCAGTGTCGAAGGAGATCATCTTGAAAGTCTCTACCAACTAAAAAATTCTGTAATTCTGTAAAGCGGCCCATGGCCCAATAATAATATTAAATCAATGCTGTTAAATGTTATTATAGGGGCACCTGGGTGGCTCAGTCGTTAAGTGTCTGCCTTTGGCTCAGGTCATGATCCCAGGGTCCTGGGATCGAGCCCCGCATCAGGCTCCCTGCTCAGCGGGAAGCCTGCTTCTCCCTCTCCCGCTCCCCCGCTTGTGTTCCCTCTCTCGCTGTGTCTCTCTCTGTCAAATAAATGAATAAAATCTTAAAAAAAAATGTTATTACAGAGCAAAGGGTTTAGTGCTCATGGAGCCATAAAGCCTAGATTCGAATTCTGAATCTGTAGCTCAATGGTTGTGTGACACTGGGTACATCATTTAATATCTAAGCTTTAGATAGGTCATCTGAAAAATGGGAACGAAATGATAACTTTACTTTGGGACTGTTAGGAGCATGCAATAATCCATTTGAAAGTGCATTTCGAATTTGGTTATTAATTATTTACCCCTTAGGTAGTTGTTAATTATGTCAGGGCAGCTAAGATGAAGTCACCTTCATCTCCGGGCTGATCTACCTCAATAATCTCCTGGCCATTCTTCCTGCTTCCAGAATAGAAATTTTAACAATTAAGTCTGATCACATGATTCCCTTGCTTTAAACCCTCCAATGGCTTCCATTTAAAATGTAGAATAAAATCCTAACTCTTTACATGGTCTATAGAAACTTATGTGTTCCGACTCCTACCTACTTCTTCAATGTCCTACCTGACCATTCTTATTCCCGTGCCCCAGGCCACAGACTTACTGGCCCTCTAGTAAATGAGCACATCCTGCTTTGCGTCTTTCTCTTTGCTCTTCCCTTGGCTGGTCTTCCGGTCTCTATACAAATATTAAATATTAAAAAGGTAGTTCCTGTCCACAGCATACCTCTTTTTACCTGGAAAAACTCTGTATCTCTTTACCCCTAAGACTTATAGATGTTTAGTGACTTGTCCAAAATTACTCAAACATTAAAAATTAGATCCCTCCAAAATAAAAAAAAAATTGATATGAGAAAAAGCCTACCTGCCCCCCCCGCCAATTAGAACCTAGAGGTTCTGTATTATCTTTTTTTAAAGATTAGATTCAGATAGATTGGCACCATTCTATTTCTTTAATATAAGAAGGGCCCACTTTCAGGTTTGCTGAGTGAAAATTTACTAATGCAGTTGCCCCTGGGGTCACCAATCATCATTATATATATGGGTGGTTCAGCTTTGGATTTCATACTACTTTTCATATTCTGCAAAGCATGGGACACAGACTAGATTAATGCTTCAAGCATGAAAGTAATATGAAAATTGGGACTGCATTTCCCAAATGGCATGCCAAAGCAAAATAAAACCATGTATTTTGTAGTCACCAGATTTTACCAGCAAGCACGAATTTGTGTGTTTCAGAGATGAACGGGAGGAAAATACCTGACAAACACATTTCACTAATGGTAATCTAGCTGTGGATAGGTAAATAGATATGAATTAACTGCTTTTAAATGATTATGGGAGATGCTTAAATATCCACTCTTCCAATCTTTTTCATAGCGATTAGAGTTAAGAGACAGTAAAAGTACTTTTAAATTAGTGCATGACTGGAGGGTAAGTAAGGAGCAAATGCCAGTATGATGATAGATCATCTGTCCCAGTTGTGTGTGCACGGTTGAAAGGTCCTACTGGGTACTCAGACTGACTTTAAAAATGTCTTTTGTGTTTGTCATTTCCAAAGTCATTAGTGTAACATTTAGGAAATCAAGCAAAACATAGTAAAACAAAAACCACTGCCAGATATATATATATATATATATATATTTCACCAGAGTTGAAATTCAGGGACTCCACTGCACATGGGATCTGAGCTCCAGCACAGGGTGGGATTAATCTCCTGACAATAGCAATCTTTTGCCTTATTTCTAAAGCCCCGAAAGCCTGTCAAGGTTTACTCAATATGCCTTTGAAATTAGGAAACTATGAGCACTGTTCATTGTGTAGCCAAAGGAATGAGAATATAGTTCATGTGATATGAAAATGGACACCAGTCAGATGAGCGGCAGCGTGAATAGAAGTCTGGGATGTTTCCCTTTCAGAGGGCTGGTGTTACCGCTACATGCAATGGCTTCTCTTTTCAGAGTTCTTCAGGGTCTATTTCAATGAAGAATATGCCAGAAAGCCATGAGGATAAAGGATATTTTTTATATATTGCAAAACAAAGAAAATGTGTGTATCTTCAAAGTAATAGCTATATGCTTAATAAAATTTTCCAATAGTCACATTCCCCTAATTGTTGGCTATTGTTTCTGGTGAAGTAGAATTGGTTAACTTAGAATTTTCTGACTCATCTTTTGGTTTTGTTGACTGTTTCTTTTGCTGTGCAACAGTTTTTTATCTTGATCATGTCCCAATAGTTCATTTTTGTCCTTGCTTCCCTTGCCTTTGGCGAAGTTTCTAGGAAGAAGTTGCTGCGGCTGAGGTCGAAGTGGTTGCTGCCTGTGTTCTCCTTTAGGATTTTTTTTTTAAATAATTTTTTATTGTTATGTTAATCACCATACATTACATCATTAGTTTTTGATGTAGTGTTCCATGATTCATTGTTTGTGCATAACACCCAGTGCTCCATGCAGAATGTGCCCTCTTTAATACCCATCACCAGGCTAACCCATCCCCCCACCCCCCTCCCCTCTAGAACCCTCAGTTTGTTTTTCAGAGTCCATCATCTCTCATGGTTCATCTCCCCCTCTGACTTACTCCCCTTCATTCTTCCCCTCCTGCTATCTTCTTCTTCTTTTTCTTCTTCTTAACATATATTGCATTATTTGTTTCAGAAGTACAGATCCGTGATTCATCAGTCTTGTACAATTCACAGTGCTCACCATAGCACAGACCCTCCCCAATGTCTATCACCCAGCCACCCAATCCCTCCCAACCCCCCACCACTCCAGCCACCCTCAGTTTGTTTCCTGAGATTTAAGAATTCCTCATATCAGTGAGGTCATATGATACATGTCTTTCTCTGATTGACTTATTTCACTCAGCGTAACACCCTCCAGTTCCATCCACGTCGTTGCAAATGGCAAGATCTCATTCCTTTTGATGGCTGCATAATATTCCATTGTGTATATAACCCACATCTTCTTTATCAATTCATCTATCGATGGACATCTTGGCTCTTTCCACAGTTTTGCTATTGTGGACATTGCTGCTATAAACATTGGAGTGCACATGCCCCTTCGGATCCCTACATTTGTATCTTTGGGGTAAATACCCAGTAGTGCAATTGCTGGATCTGTTTGAGAAACCTCCATACTGTTTTCCAGAGGGGTTGCACCAGCTTGCATTCCCACCAACAGTGTAGGAGGGTTCCCCTTTCTCCACATCCCCGCCAACAACTGTCGTTTCCTGACTTGTTAATTTTAGCCATTCTGATGGGTGTGAGGTGGTATCTCATTGAGGTTTTGATTTGGATTTCCCTGATGCTGAGTGATGTTGAACATTTTTTCATGTGTATGTTGGCTATTTGGATGTCTTCTTTGGAAAAATGTCTGTTCATGTCTTCTGCCCATTTCTTGATTGGATTATTTGTTTTTTGGGTGTTGAGTTTGATAAGTTCTTTATAGATTTTGGATACTAGCCCTTTATCTGATATGTCATTTGCAAATATCTTCTCCCATTCTGTCGGTTGTCTTTTGGTTTTGTGGACTGTTTCTTTTGCTGTGCAAAAGCTTTTTATCTTGATGAAATCCCAATAGTTCATTTTTGCCCTGGCTTCCCTTGCCTTTGGCGATGTTTCTAGGAAGAAGTTGCTGTGGCTGAGGTCGAAAAGGTTGCTGCCTGTGTTCTCCTTTAGGATTTTGATGGACTCCTGTCTCACGTTTAGGTCTTTCAACCATTTGGAGTCTATTTTTGTGTGTGGTGTAAGGAAATGGTCGAATTTCATTCTTCTGCATGTGGCTATCCAATTTTCCCAACACCATTTGTTGAAGAGACTGTCTTTTTTCCATCGGACATTCTTTCCTGCTTTGTCAAAGATGAGTTGACCATAGAGTTGAGGGTCCATTTCTGGGCTCTCTATTCTGTTCCATTGATCTATGTGTCCATTTTTGTACCAGTACCATACTGTCTTGATGATGACAGCTTTGTAATAGAGCTGGAAGTCCGGAATTGTGATGCCGCCAGCTTTGCTTTTCTTTTTCAATATTCCTCTGGCTATTCGGGGTCTCTTCTCGTTCCATACAAATTTTAGGATTATTTGTTCCATTTCTCTGAAAAAGGTGGATGGTATTTTGATGGGGATTGCATTGAATGTGTAGATGGCTCTAGGTAGCACTGACATCTTCACAATGTTTGTTCTTCCAATCCATGAGCATGGAACGTTTTTCCATTTCTTTGTGTCTTCCTGAATTTCTTTCATGAGTATTTAATAGTTTTCTGAGTACAGATCCTTTGCCTCTTTTGTTAAATTTATTCCTAGGTATCTTATGGTTTTGGGTGCAATTGTAAATGGGATCGACTCCTTGATTTGTCTCTCTTCTGTCTCCTTGTTGATGTATAGGAATGCCACTGATTTCTGTGCATTGATTTTATAGCCTGCTACTTTACTGAATTCCTGTATGAGTTCTAGCAGTTTTGGGGTGGAGTCTTTGGGTTTCCCACATACAGTATCATATCATCTGCAAAGAGTGAGAGTTTTGACTTCCTCTTTGCCGATTTGGATGCCTTTGATTTCTTTTTGTTGTCTGATTGCTGTGGCTAGGACTTCTAATACTATGTTGAATAGCAGTGGTGAGAGTGGACATCCCTGCCGCGTTCCTGACCTTAGGGGAAAAGCTCTCAGCTTTTCTCCATTGAGAATGATATTTGCTGTAGGTTTTTCATAGATGGCTTTTATGATATTGAGGTATGTACCCTCTATCCCTATACTCTCAAGAGTTTTGATCAAGAAAGGATGCTGTACTTTGTCAAATGCTTTTTCTGCATCTATTGTGAGGATCATATGACTCTTGTTCTTTCTTTTGCTAATGTATTGTATCACGTTGATTGATTTGCGGATGTTGAACCAGGCTTGCAGCCCAGGGATAAATCCCACTGGATCATGGTGAATAATCCTTTTGATGTACTGTTGGATCCTATTGGCTAGTATTTTGGTGAGAATTTTTGCATCCGTGTTCATCAAGGATATTGGTCTGTAATTCTCCTTTTTGATGGGGTCTTTGTCTGGTTTTGGGATCAAGGTAATGCTGGCCTCATAAAACGAGTTTGGAAGTTTTCCTTCCATTTCTATTTTTTGGAGCAGTTTCAGGAGAATAGGTATTAATTCTTCTTTAAATGTGTGATAGAATTCCCCTGGGAAGCCATCTGGCCCTGGGCTTTTGTTTGTTGGGAGATTTTTGATGACTGCTTCAGTTTCCTTAGTGGTTATAGGTCTGTTCAGGTTTGCTATTTCTTCCTGGTTCAGTTTTGGTAGTTGATACATCTCTAGGAATACACCCATTTCTTCCAGGTTATCTAATTTGCTGGCATAGAGTTGCTCATAATATGTTCTTAGAATTGTTTCTATTTCTTTGGTATTGGTTGTGATCTCTCCTCTTTCATTCATGATTTTGTTGATTTGGGTCATTTCTCTTTTCTTTTTGATAAGTCTGGCCAGGGGTTTATCAATCTTGTTAATCTTTCAAAGAACCAGCTCCTCGTTTTGTTGATCTGTTCTACTGTTCTTTTGGTTTCTAGTTCATTGACTTCTGCTCTGATCTTTATTATTTCTCTTCTCCTGCTGGGTTTAGGCTTTATTTGCTGTTCTTTCTCCAGCTCCTTTAGGTGTAGGGTTAGGTTGTATACTTGAGACCTTTCTTGTTTCATGAGAAAGGCTTGTATTGCTATATACTATCCTCTCAGGACTGCCTTTGCTGCATCCCAAAGATTTTGAACAGTTGTGTTTTCATTTTCATTGGTTTCCATGAATTTTTTAAATTCTTCTTTAATTTCCTGGTTGACCCATTCATTCTTTAGTAGGATGCTCTTTAGCCTCCATGTATTTGAGTTCTTTCCGACTTTCCTCTTGTGACTGAGTTCTAGTTTCAAAGCATTGTGGTCTGAAAATATGCAGGGAATAATCCCAATCTTTTGGTATCGGTTGAGACCTGATTTGTGACCTAGGATGTGATCAATTCTGGAGAATGTTTCATGGGCACTAGAGAAGAATGTGTATTCCGTTGCTTTGGGATGGAATGTTCTGAATATGTCTGTGAAGTCCATTTAGTCCAGTGTGTCATTTGAAGTCTTTATTTCCTTGTTGATCTTTTGCTTAGATGATCTGTCCATTTTAGTGAGGGGGCTGTTGAAGTCCCCCACTATTACTGTATTGTTGTCAATGTGTTTCTTTGCTTTTGGTATTAATTGCCTTATAATTGGCTGCTCCCATGTTAGGGGCATAGATATTTACAACTGTTAGATCTTCTTGTTGGATAGACCCTTTAAGTAGGATATAGTGTCCTTCCTCATTTCTTATTACAGTCTTTGTTTTAAAATCTAATTTGTTTGGTATAAGGATTGCCACCCCAGCTTTCTTTTGGTGTCCATTAGCATGGTAAATGGTTTTCCACCCCCTCACTTTCTATCTGGGGGTGTCTTTGAGTCTAAAATGAACCTCTTGTAGACAGCATATCGATGGGTCTTGTTTTTTAATCTGACAGAATGGGAGAAGAGATTTGCAAATGACATATCAGATAAAGGGCTAGTATCCAAAATCTATAAAGAACTTATCAAACTCAACACCCAAAGAACAAATAATCCAATCAAGACATGGGCAGAAGATATGAACCGACGTTTTTCCAAAGAAGACACCCAGATGGCCAACAGACACATGAAAAAGTGCTCAACATCACTCAGCATCAGGGAAATCCAAATCAAAACCTCAATGAGATACCACCTCACACCAGTCAGAATGACTAAAATTAACGAGTCAGGAAATGAGCGATGTTGGCGGGGATGTGGAGAAGGGGGAACCCTCCTACACTGTTGGTGGGAATGCAAGGTGGTGCAACCACTCTGGAAAACAATATGGAGGTTCCTCAAAAGGTTGAAAATAGAGCTACCATACAATCCAGCAATTGCATTACTGGGTATGTACCCCAAAGATACAAATGTAGTGTTCCGAAGGGGTACATGCATCCCAATGTTTATAGCAGCAATGTCCACAATAGCCAAACTGTGGAAAGAGCCAAGATGTCCATCGACAGATGAATGGATAAAGAAGATGTGATACACACACACACACACACACACACACACACACACACACACACACACACTGGAATATTATGCAGCCATCAAAAGGAATGAGATCTTGCCTTTTGCAACGACATGGATGGAACTGGAGGGTGTTATGCTGAGCGAAATAAGTCAATCAGAGAAAGACATGTATCATATGACCTCACTGATATGAGGAATTCTTAACCTCAGGAAACTGAAGGTTGCTAGAATGGGGGGGAGGGATGGGGTGGCTGGGTGATAGACATTGGGGAGGGTATGTGCTATGGTGAGCGCTGTGAATTGTGCAAGACTGTTGAATCACAGATCTGTACCTCTGAAATAAATAATGCAATATATGTTAAGAAAAAAAAAGAAGAAGAAGATAGCAGGAGGGGAAAAATGAAGGGGGGAAATTGAAGGGGGAGACGAACCATGAGAGATGATGGACTCTAAAAAAAAAACAAACTGAGGGTTCTAGAGGGGAGGGGGTAGGAGGATGGGTTAGCCTGGTGATGGGTATTAAAGAGGGCACGTTCTGCGTGGAGCACTGGGTGTCATGCAGAAACAATGAATCATGGAACACTACATCAAAAACTAATGACGTAATGTATGGTGATTAACAGAACAATAAAAAATTTAAAAATAATTTTTTCTGACTCGTGCTCATTACTGTGATGATGCCCTGGGGATTAGAATGATATGCAGCCTTTAAAAGTTGCCTTTAGAAAAAGTGGGTTTAATACAAGCAGGTGGGAAAAAAATAGTGGGTTTTGAAACTGTTGGCCTCAACATTTTTCGGGCATTGGAGTCTGCGGTAGTTTTGTTCAAGTGAGTAGAGGTCTTTTGGCATTGTGTAGTTGACTTTACTTGGAGACTCCATGATCAAAAGTGGGCACTTGTGATTCACTTAGAAAAGAGCGTTCTTCAGAATGTCTGATAATTTGGTGTGTCTACTGACATCCATGAGCTCACCACCATTATCATGTACAGGAGATACAGCAAGTATCAGCAAAGAGTTGGCCAGCCAGTGTGGTGGGAAATGCCATAAAGACCACAGGAAGGTGCTGATCTGCTGTCTGAAATAACCTAGACAGCATTATAGTCACTTTATAATATCTACAAAACACAAAGCAATATTAGCACACTTAAGGTTACTATAATCTCTTTCTTATTAAGTAAATTTAGAAATATGCCACTTACTTTTTATCAATAAATCTTGAATGTTTTATAATCCAGAGGAGTTCAAGCATGAAACACTGGGGTTTTAATCTTAACCTGTACATAATGTATGATATTTTCAAGTTGTTTCTTGAGAGCTTTGAACAGTGGTCATGAGGTTTGAGTATATTAAACTAGGCTTATTTTCAAAAGTTCAAGCTTTAATTTCTTCTTGAAAGTCTCTTAAATAGCAAGGCAATTTTAGTCGAATCCAAACATAGACTCTTTATAAAGTTATTACTGTCTATAAAAATTATGAGTGCCAGTAGTGAAGAAATTGAATAAAGATAAATAAATAAAACTAAAAAAAAGAAGAGAAATAATTATTCTTTCTCCTCTCAAGGAAGTAAAAGACCACTGAGAAATTCAGTCAATAAACATTTAATGAAAAACTACTTGGAAAGATCTCTTTAGAACTTGTGAGAAGAACAATAATAAAAACCATAAAGCCATTGTCAACAAGACAGTCACTTAAAATGATCATACATGGATACACATCACAGCTACTAATTATTTATTTGTCATCCACTTACTGCGTATCTACTGGTACCAGACATTGAGAAGAGCGCTGGGAGCCAGCAATCACAATCATGATGGTGCTAAGGACCGCGAGGAACATCCATTGAGAGAGAGCCCTTTGTGTGCCAGGCACTTACCGGGCTTTTCCCATTTTGTTTTAGCCCCATTTTAAAGTCAAAGAACAGAGGATTAGAGAATACAAGTGTTCAGAGCTGTTTACAGAATCGGCAGCTAAATTCTGATTGGTGTGGCTAAAAAATTGTTCAGCTGTATCATACTACAGGTCAGACAGACACAGAAGCCAAATCTGCTGTCCCTCAAATGTCACAGGTCATGAAAGGGTTGCAGACATGTAAATAGTTACAAGACAATGTAATAATCGCTATGATCAAGTATAACTATAATCTAATAGGCATTAGGGAGAAGGGAGCTTCTGTCTCTTGTGGCTCATTCACAGAAGAGAGGCTAGTGCCATTTTGAGTTTGAATGTGAACAGGAGTTGGCTACACAGTCAGAGATAGGAAGGCATTCAATTAAAGAGAATAAAAAAGAGCGAAGTGTCAATGCATGGGGGGAAGGCCACATGGTTCAGTGAGCCTTTGCAATGGAGTGAATTTATAGAATTGACCTGAACTGTGCCAGAAGAAATGGCCTGAGAGCGTGCGGAGGATCACACATGCATGCTAAGGAGTTTGCACTTTATTCTGTAAGCAATGGGGAGGCTTCTCCCGCTCCCTCTACCTGCCCCCCGCCCCTGACTCGTGCTCTCTCCAAAATAAATAAATAAAATCTTTAAAAAAAAAGATAGCTTTTGGGAAGATACAGACGATGACTCCCCACAGAGACACTGAGAGCTTTCTCTCCGGGGATGAGAGGACCTTCCCCTCGTTAGAGGTGTTACAGGGAATGAAGATAAGGTCTCTCTATGGAGGGGAAGAGTGGCAGGTTTGCCAGTGGGCCCCTATAGAAGATCACGATCTCCTTGTCTGGAGTTCCTCACCTGTGACCCCAGTCCATTACGTGTGCAGGCTCATCTGCATTGCCCCCATGGGACTGGGGGGAAGGAGGGCCCGACCAATGCGGACATGAAAGCCGGGTCTTCCATTCTATGAATAACAAACTGTCTACATTCATCTGGACTCAGTGTATGGTTCCCGGCCTCAGTCATGGAGGGGTGGCAGGCCACCCTCCAAGCTGCAGTAGGTGCTATTGCTCAAGGATTGCTGGAGGGCTTGACAAAGCGAAGCCAAGAGAAGAGAGGCCACATAGGGAGTAGGTTTGAAAAGGAAAGGGGACCTTGGTGGGTGCGAGGTGCCGGTGCCAGTGCAAGGAGGCCACCAGTAAGTGCCTGAAAGTTATTAAAAATAGAAAAGTAGTCTGATAGGGGAAGGATCTGTAGAGCAGGTGATAGCTAGACCCTGTCTTAAATAATCGCGGTGATTCGTAGATGGGTAATGATGAAAATGGTGGGTGCTAATAGGGTGGCGAGCCAAGAGTCAAAGTGGGAGAAAGTGCTGAGTTAACAGGCCAGGCTGGGTGCAGGAGAGCACGCGGAATGAATCGTGGGTTACGCGAAGCTCCAGGAGTTACTTATTTGAAGAAGGAGGAACATCACTCACTGCTCATCCCATACCCCGAGCTTTCTCGGGGAAGAATGGCAGAGAGTAGGGACCTGCGCTGTGTTTCCATTGATCGTCTTCTGCGGGGATGTTGCGCCTGCCCAGTTGCACTCCTCCTTCACCCGGTGCACCTGAGCACCTGTCACTCCTCGGACGGCAGGAGCCCGGCCACGCAGGGAGGGCGCTGTCTGGGCTTTGCTTTTCACCTTCGTGTGCCGCCAGCTGAGCTGAGGCTTCACCCTTTGGGACGATAACCACCATCTGCTGTAATCACGGAGGCTCATTGGTTTCTCCCGGTTTCTCTGCTACAATAAAGTGACGGTGGACACCCCTGCCCCCGTCAAAACAAGAGGGGGAAAGAAAAGAACGTGGCTCTTCTTTTTGTGTGAAATTTCAGGTTGTGTTAAACGTGCTCTTTGAGATCCACGAACGACTTCAGTTTCTGGCATCCTAACACTTGAGGATGTTAAAGGGATTTCCTGTAAAAACCGATCTGTGAGGTACAGCACTGCATCTGTGTTGGACCTCGTTAAAAATGAGCCGTGAGTGAAACAGCTAGTTAGGAGTAGGGATCTTTATAGGGACAGAGACATAGCCCTAGGGGGACAACTTTACAAAGCAGCCTTGAAGCCAGAGAATTCTGAATGATTTCAAGGGTTGCTTTAATAAGAGAAAAAGTTTTCAGTGCTATTTTCTGGGTTAGCATGTGCTCCATAGAATTTTTTTTTCTTTTTATTTATTTGCTTGTTTGTTATTTACGTATCTGACAAGAATATTGTCCTTCCTTTAAAATCTTGGTGTTTTGTCTATTTTTCTAATTGGAGAAGTCAACGAGGTGGTTTGAGAATTCTTACTGCTTATTGATTTCTTATTGTTTATACGAATGTTAAACATGGCATTTTAATTTTCACTAGGATACATATTTTCCTGAAAGTGCTTTTTAAAAGAATTGACTTTGGGTTTGTTACATTTACTGTAGTTTAATTCTTCCCTTCATTTTATTCATCTTCTGGAAATATCATTCACTAATGACATAAAAACTAAAAAGGCAAGTGAAGATATCTGGGGAAGCAAGCTGCCCTTGCTCTTCCTCTGGATAAATTTTACAACAAGGTTACTCTCCCAATTAGATAATGTCTTGGGAGATAACCAGTCACTTTCTAAATATAAGCACATTTGAATTTTAAAATGTAAGCTTTATAAAAGGTGATGCATTTTCAATCTCTGGGCTAAGTGTAAAGTGTAGTAGGACGATGTGGGTGTGGGAAATAACATACAAGTCAAGAGACTTTTGTACAGCTAACTACAAACACATACAAACATACATGCGTGCATGTGTACATATGTAAAAATTTGCATAACCCTTTGAAAATATTTTGATTGTTTCATTGTTGAGTTATTGTTTGAATTTCTTTCTTTCTCCTGTTCTCCTGTTACTTTTTGACTACAATGATTCCTTTAATATTAATATGTTTGAGGGGGGAAGGGTTTCGGAGGGAGCATCTTAGGAGTTTTGTCATTCTTAGGTTCTTAGGTTAGATGAAAAGATCTTAGACTGGAAATCTCTATTTTAACCTCTGATCTCTCCCAAAGGATACACACTTTTCAGGGGCATCTAATGAAGTGAACACAAATTTTAAAAATCCAGTGACTAATATAGAAATATAATGACAAATATATTTGTATATTTAATCTAAATGCAAATTATCAACAAGGCCCTTAACTTTTCAAGTCAAAAACTTTTCTCCAGCTGCTTTTATGACTTTAATGAAGATACTACACTACTTTGTACACTTTCAAAACTACTTTTTTTAATGTCATTTCTGGGAGTATTTATATTTTTCAGCAATATAAATCATAGTCTCCATTTAGCCTGACACTGCTGGTTCAGGAATATGGAATACAGTATTAGTTTCTGTAAGAATGAATTGACTTCACTATGAAATAAGGCTTTCTCAGTATCAGCCCTACAGAAATATACTGGTTACAGCTAAAATGTATGGTTATGCTTACGCTAAAACATACAGACATTATAAAACTGTATATTGGATTCGATAACAATGTATTCTTTCCATTGGATTCATGTGGCTTTCAGCAAGAATGTATTGATTTCATTAAAATGTGCTTCTTGAGATAAACAAAAATTCAGTTAAAATGCATTGGTTTCTGTTAAAGTTCATTGACTGAAGTGAAGAACATTACACTGTTATTGGGTAGCCTGAGGGTTTGGTAAGTGTTGAATAGAGAAGCATACATAAGTAATAATAAAGGCTGGGGAGAACAAAGATATTATAAACTGTATAAAGATGTAAATATTCAACATGCGTTATTAGATTGAATTTTCTCACAGGCAACAAGAATTGGCTCAGGTACTTTTCACAAAGTCACTACCACCTCAGTGTATTCTGAATTCATAGGAACTCAAGTAACTTAATGCATAGAAACTCTCGTTTTCCCTCTGTTTAAATTACTCCCCAGGAAGATATTACATCTATTGGATGCTCTTCAAGTCACAGAGTGTCAGAAAATTTCCACTTTAAAAAGCAGAATGGTCTTTCAGTGAGTTAATGCATTTTTCCCTCAATAGGATCAAAAATATCTGCAGAGAATAGACCGCTCTCTGGGAGAATCCAGTTGATTTAACTTAATCCCACATTGTGTCTTCATACTTGTAGAAAAGGAAGAGGAAGAAGGAAGTGAGAGGAAGGGTAGATACAGTTAACCATATTTCTTGTTTTGGTTTCTGAAGAAAGAAAAACCTAAGATTCCTTGGGGTGAATTATATTTCAACAGTGTTAATTATAAAACTGTCTAGCTTTCATATGAGCAGAATGGAGGCAGGTGCATTTCATTTGGGGAAATATTATTTTCTTTATTATCATTTTATATTATCTGAGCCTTGTGAGGCTAAAATAGAAAAGTTTTAAAAAATTAAAATAAGCAAAAATAAAAATTAATTTAAATCACTCGATATTTTATCATTCGTGAAAAAATCACTGTTTATATTTCATACCTGTTTTTAACAGAATTTTTCTGCTTCATAACTACTGATACATTTATCTCTTTTAAAACAAATCTGATATTAAATCATTTGGACTTTGATCTAAACTGTTTTTCAATGTATATAATGAATTGCATAAAATGTAAATGTATAGCTAAATGAATAATTATATAGATAGCAACTGACCAAGTTGGCCTTAACATTCCCATCAACTGGACTAAAGACTATAGGTCCCTGACCTCCCTTTTCTTAGAGCATTTACTTTAGAAAACTTGTAGTTGTAAATTCTTTCTCTGCTCCTTTGAGATTGAAATCTTCTACCACCCAAGAATGTCAGTTCAGGAACCCAAGAACCTTCCTCGGGGGCGCCTGGGTGGCTCAGTTGGTTAAGCGACTGCCTTCGGCTCAGGTCATGATCCTGGAGTCCCAGGATCGAGTCCCGCATCGGGCTCCCGGCTGAGCAGGGAGTCTGCTTCTCCCTCTGACCCTCCCCCATCTCACGCTCTCTCTCTCTATCTCATTCTCTCTCTCAAATAAATAAATAAAATCTTAAAAAAAAAAAAAGAACCTTCTCGGAAACATAGTCATCAAGAAAGGTGGGAGGTAGGAGCCTAATTGCTATTAAGTGTCAATTAGCAAACACAGATGACCTGATCACATCAACCAGCCTCCCCACTAATGTACTCCAGTCCTTTTTCAGGAATTCACTCTAGTGTTTAAAGATCCTCTTGCCTTTTGTTTTAGTGGAGTTGAAGTCAATCTCTCTTCCATCTTGCAGTAGTCTTGAAAAAAGTCTTCTTTGCCCGTTTAACTCCATTCAGTGCAGTTTTCCTTTGACATATGGATGCATGGACCATTCACATTTGGGATTATAACACTGACTATGTTGAGCTCATGCATGCTTTTTCCTACCCACATCCCTGCCCCATCTTCATCAAAGGTAACCACTATCTAGACCTTCCTGTTAATCAATTCCTTGCTTTTCTTGAAACCTTTTCCTTGGAACTTTACCACCAAAGTGTGCATTCCTAGGCATTTCTTCAATTTGATCTAGCTTTGAGTTGCATTTAAATGGAAACAGAAAGCAAATATTATTTTAGACTATCTTCTCTTCCTCGCAACTGTGTTTGAGATCAATCCACACTGTTGCATATAGCTGTGATGTGTTACTTTTTATTATTGTGAAGTATTCCATTGAATGAATATGCCACCATTTACTTATGGTCTACTAGTAGACATTTGGCTGTTTCTTCTTGTGGCTATTAAAATTATGTTGCTATGGACACTTTTGTATATTAATCCTCTATCATGTGTGTACTCATTTTTTATGGTACCTATCTAGGAGTGGAATTGGAAGATCCCAAGGTTTTTATGTGTAAGTATTGTGTAAGAAATGTGTAAGTACTTTCTTCCCCTTCTTTCCTGCCTTCTCTCTTTTTAAAAATTGTTTTATGGTCATTTATAATTGTAGTATGTGCAGTTCTTTCTTTGTTCTTGTGATCCACTGAGCTTAGTGAATCTGCACAGTGGTCATCCATCAGGTTTGAAAAATGTTGTCTATTTTCTTTTCAAATATTCTTTCTGAAATTCTTATTTTTTTTGTCATTCTCTTTACATTCATCTTAATACTCTTTGTTATATTGTCATGGTCTCTTAAATTAATGCTCCTTTTTTTCTCAAAGTTTTGTTTCTTTGGGCTTTATTCTATATTTGTTCCTGATATTTATCCCATTTGCTAACTTCTTTTTCTTTGTTTCTTTTTTTTTTTAAAGATTTTATTTATTTATTCATGAGAGACAGAGGAGGAGAGAGAGAGAGAGGGAGAGAGAGAGAGAGAGAGAGAGAAGCAGAGGGAGAAGCAGGCTCCCAAGGAGCAGGGAGCCCGATGCAGGACTCGATCCCAGGACCCTGGGATCATGACCTGAGCCGAAGGCAGACGCTTAACCATCTGAGCCACCCAGGCGCCCCTTTTTCTTTGTTTCTAAGATGTACATTTTCATACATATCCCTTGAGTTCTTAGTATCATTTTTTTTTCCTTTTTAGAATTTCTATTTTGGGGGCAGCTGGGTGGCTCAGTTGGTTGGGCATCTGCCTTTGGCTCAGGTCATGATCTCAGGGTCCTGGGATCGAGCCCCGTGTCGGGCTCCCTGCTCAGCTTCTCCCTTTGCCTGCCGCTCCCCCTTCTTGTGCTCTCGATCAAATAAATAAATAAAATCTTTAAAAAAAAAAGAATTTCTATTTTGTTCTTTTCCAAATAAGCTTTGTCTTTTTTAGAAACTATGCTCCATTCTCTGCCAAAATATTTAAACTTGTTGTTTATCTCCTTGAAGTTAGTAAGTGTAATTATATAAAACTAGTGCTTAATTATGATCTGGGAGGCTTGTGTGTTTGGCTCTTTTTGGTTTCCCTTCAATATCATTCCCTATCAATATCATCCCGATTAGCCTGTGTTTGGTTACAAACTACACATTTTATTTGCAAATTTGTTTGTAGAAATAATTTGAGGCCTAAGATAACAGATATATATCTTTTGTTTTAAAGATTTTATTTATTTATTTGACAGAGAGAGACACAGCGAGAGAGGGAACACAAGCAGGGGGAGTGGGAGAGGGAGAAGCAGGCTTCCCGAGGAGCAGGGAGCCTGATGCGGGGCTCAATTCCAGGACCCTGGGATCATGACCCGAGCAGAAGGCAGACGCCTAATGACTGAGCCACCCAGGCACCCCACAGATATACATCTTGACCAAGAGTCTTCATTTCCTCCCCTCTTGGCTTTCCACATGATTTTTTCTCATGGTTTACAATGGGCCTTTTCTCTGCATGTGAGTGATATTACTCTGGTGCAAGCAACCCAAGGAGAGGGAGATTGAGCCAGACGAAAGACATACCACTCTTTATGATCTAGCTATGATCACTCTCTGTGATCTAGGATCCAGAAGTCCTATAGCATCACTCAGGTTATACTCCAGTGGGGTAGATTTCAAGAGAGGAACATTGTCCTGAGCTACCACTGGAGGGGATATAAGAAGAACAGGTGGAATGGGTTAAATATACAGATGCTGTCATGTTTGGAAAGCACATTCTGCCACAAGAGTGAGCCCTGTTCTATACCTTAAATTTTATATTTTATACATAAAATTTTTAATTTTAAAACTTAAAAATTTTATACATATGTGTATATGCACATACATATGTACATACACACATACAATATATATCTCCTAAATTAATGACTGGATAAATATTATAATCACTTTGAAATATATGTTACCACGACCTGTTTTAAAAACCTTAATGTTTGCTAATTTATGACCTCAGGGTCTACTACCCCTTCTCTTGTTAAATCTTAGTGGTATTGTATCATGTCTCCTGTCTGAGGGTCAAACATCACCGCTTTCTCTACTGACTGCAAAGCAGTTCTTGGGGGGAGTTGTCTTAGTTTTTATCTTTATTAAAAATTTGCATTTTTGATTTATTAAGAAACTTGGGATCTTTGCTCTCTGTTTCTCTTGGTAAACACAGCCCTTTTTCCTTTGTGATCTATATATCTATATATCTATGTATAGATATATATATGTATGTATAATTAAAAAGTCTGCCCATACCAAGTATTAGCAAGGGAATGGAAAAACTGGTACTCTCATTCATGGATGGTTGGAATGTAAAATGATGTAATTGCTTTGGAAAAACAATTTGGCAGTTTCTTAAAAAGCTAAACATACACTGAACATATGATCTATCTATTCTACTCTAGTCTTAGAATTTACCCAAGATAAATGAAAGCATATGACCATACAAAAACCTCTATGATGGTTCATAGCCTCTTTATTTGTAATAGCCATCAATGGGCACAATTCAGATGTCCTTCAACCAACGAATGGACAAATAACTGTGATGCATTTGTATGATGGAATACTTCCCAGAAGTAAAAAGAATGAATTATTGATATATGCCACAATGTGTATGAATCTCAAAATAATTTTCCTTCATAGAAAAAGCCAGAGCCCCCTCTAAAAAAAGAGATTTATTTACACAAGATTCTAGAAAATGCAAACTAATCTGTATTGATAGCAGATTAGTGGTTGCCTGAGGAAAGAAGGAAGAGCAAAAGGGAGGCTTACAAAGGGATATGGGATATTTTAGAGGGTTATTGTTATATATTCATTATTTTGATGGTAATGATCCTTTCATGGTATATACATAGGTCCAAATTTGTCAAATTAAATACTCCACGTGTGTGCAATGTACTCTCAATTATTCTCCAACAGAGCAGGTAAGCTTTTTAAGAAAAGAAAGTCACAATAAATCTGTATCGAAATGATAAATCCTAAATTAACTGCACCTTCTGCAGTTTAACTATAGGCTAGGAGATAAGGTGGAAGGGTTAGTTGTCTTTCTTATTTTTTTAAATACACACTTATACTAGAAGTAGTGAGTGCATATGTCTTATATGAATATTTTCTTTAATGTTAGGTTAATATACTTCAACTTTTGTGCATTTTTACTGAACTTCCTCTTCCACAAGTAGCTGGTTTCATTTTTGTATTTTTCAGTGACCTGTGGTCACCACTATAGTTTCTGGAAATGAACTCTTTTTAAAGAAAGCAATTTATTGGACTAAGGCATAATTCCCTTGTTTAATACAGAACACTTAATTGCATTTTATTCCTACTACATAGGAGGGACTTGAAAATCTTCTGGTAAGGGAGAAAAGCTGGCATATACTAGATGGGAGTAATGAAATAATAAAATTCGATCATTAACCAATGGAATGAGGCATTTATGGGAGCGACCAAGGAGCAAAAATTTGCCTTAGCTAATACTTTTGCAGGTGATTACTTTTTTCTCTAAGCCTTTAAAATTTAATTGGAAATAAATTTATTTCTCACCAACTGGTTCTCTTGTTCATGCCAATAATTCATATTTATTTCTGACTCTATTTATCACTGCAAAAGGAAGTGTGAGAAAATTCAAACTTTCCTTGTCCTTTTTGCACAATTTGGTAAATTGCAGGGACATTCAGGTTCCAGGCATGCAGGTTGCATGCCTACTGCACTATGCTCTGTGATTATAAATGTCAAGAGATCAGAGATTTTGCTCCTGGCCTTTGCAGGCCTGAAAAGCTTTCTGTTGTTATGGAAATATTTTGATTTCTGAGTCAAAGGACAAGGGCTTCTGTTTTGTTCAGATTATGACAGTAATCTACAAGAAATTGATCTCTCTGTTCACCCACTCTGCCTGAGAGCTATGTAGTTTGGGATTCAGTTCAGTAACTTATCTGTGTATGTGTGAGACGAAGGACATTTTGCTGCTCAGGTGGTGAGTAAGGGGAGATTCCGTCAGTGACTCAATGCACAATAGCAACTGAAGAGTTCTTTGTAAGCCCTTCAACCTTCACGTCCCCAAAGGCCTACTCTCTTGGTGCATAGACGCTCCAGTAGGAAGTTGGGTCTAGTAAAGGAGCATCAGTGATAACCAGAAAGGGCACTTGGAACTGAATGGGAGTTCAAGCTGCCTGTCTGATAACTACCTACACCAGCTGTTGCTTAGCCAGTGAACTCTTGACTGGGCTGAATATTTCCATGAAAGGCCCTTCTTAAAAAATTTCAGCAGAATTTAAACCCTTCTGAGGTTGACCCAGTTGCATTTCACTGCTTTGTCTTGGATTCTTGACAGTTAATTACAGGAAGCCTGAATGTTGAATCATATGCCTCACAGACCAGTTCAAATTCTCCAACAAAATAAATTTAGCTTCACTTCATCTGAATTAAAAGGTTGAAGCTTACATCAAGAAACTGGATTCTGCCCTCTGCTTTGAAAAATGAATCACACTTTGAGATGTTATTACTCTCCAACACTCAGTGGCTGAAATATGAGAGAGAGAGGGAGAGAGAGCACTCAAGTGAAAAGAAAATCAGGCACTAATTATTGGATGTGCTGTTCTTAAGTTCCGGTTTCAAGAAACACGCACAGCCAGTATTTCTAATGGGAAATGAACTAACTTTGAGCTTGATCAGGTGTTCACATCTGTAATTTGTACTGGGGATTTCTGGTATCAGGTCTAGAGAGATGAGAAGCAGCCAAGACAATAAGCCGGCACCGTTGTGCTTTTCAGGTGCTCGGCTCTCCCTGGAATCCTAATTACAGACTCTGCAGGAAGGATTCCTTTTGAAGGTAATGCGAGCCTTGTATCCAGAGGATGCTAATGAAAGGGATTTGAGAAATCTGTTACAAGAATATCTTACTTACAAGATCTTGTCTTTCAAAGGAAAGAGAACAAACATTTATTATTGAAGATCTACTATCTGCCAGCCTTTGGGTTAGTGTTTTCCATTTGAGACCCGAGTTCCTCCAGTCCTTCTCTGCTGGTGAGTGTGTAGATGAGGTCACCTTACTGTATAAGGGGAAGTTGGGTGGCCTTTTGAATCTCATGTACTTACG
Source organism: Callorhinus ursinus (assembly GCF_003265705.2). NCBI lineage: Eukaryota > Metazoa > Chordata > Mammalia > Carnivora > Otariidae > Callorhinus > Callorhinus ursinus. The sequence continues at coordinate 11,988,702 of NW_027397073.1, read as the reverse complement.
CACAGTTGGGCCACCCTCAAGGTTTCTTCCCCCCTATTACCCATGAGGATCCCTAGGAGCTGTCTCCCAAGCTCTCAGAGATGGGAACTACACATGGTAATCTAAGGCTCATCTAAGGGTACAATTTCGGTCTTTTCTCATCACACCATTTACCATAGACCACATGTTTGTGTCCTCCCAAAATTCATGCATAAAACCTAACAGACGAAGAAATCATTCTGCACATGTTAGAAAGAGAAAGAGACAGAGACAGACAGGGGGAATGTCTCATTGTATGATCAGGCAGTGCCTATTTGGTATACTTTCAAAATTTGCCTTCTAATATTTTGTACATTTTTTCTTCATTTAGAAACAGTTGTTTCATTTACTAATTTGATTGAACATCCCCCTCCTCCACCACAATTAAGGATTACAATGGACTTGTTGAGGACAGATCCTGAACTGTAGCTTGGCAGGAAACGATATATTTTTTCTTCTTGCTTATTATTTTGTTAGACTTTATATATATAACTGTGAGAATTTGTCATTCTCATAGAATCTATACTTTTAGATGTTTTGCTCCCAGAGGATTCTGTCAAGATATCTGTAGAAGAAAACAGAACTATAGAGGTTTGAAAACTCATTGACAAATGTTTTCCCTCATGGTCTAAGGCCTAAATCTCAGTACTAACAATAATCATGTTTAAAGGATAAAGTGATCTTCCCTTGTAAAACCAATATCTCATATTTAATGGACACGACTGTCCTCTGTCCTTGAGAGATGTCATTCCTTTTCATTTTCATTTTTGATGAGCCCCTATGGCAATTCATCTTCCATAAGAATGACTGAAAATAACTAGAATGAAAAAATTGCCTTCAATACTAGGGAAAAATAAATACCTCAAAATTATTAAAAATATGACTAGTTTGAGACACAAAAATTTTAAGTAAAATATTTATTATTTCTGAAAAAAGCAGTGTGTTCCAAGAAGGCTTATTTGAAACAAATTATTTATCATGACTAACACCCATTCAGTTTAACTCAGCATAGACTGCTTGAGCTATTACAATATGGAAGACACTAGGTTAGCTGCTCCAAGAAATAAAAAGAGTAAACCAGATAGGATCAGTCTTCTTCAAGAACAGACTTTCCATGATTTTTCTGTTATTGAAAATGATATATGGGGCGCCTGGGTGGCTCAGTTAGTTAAGCATCTGCCTTTGGCTCAGGTCACGGCCTCAGGGTCCTGGGATCGAACCCTGCACTGGGCTCCTTGCTCAGTGAGGAGTCGGCTTCTCCCTCCGCTTCTGCCCCTCCCTCTGCTCGTGCTCTCGCTCAGATAAATAAATAAAATCTTTTAAAAAAAGAAAATGATGTATTCCACAGTACAAATCTGTGGAGAAAATGAATTTATATAAAAATGAAATAGACAAATTGGTCAAACTTCTGAAGAAATATCTAAGGTTAAGGTGATTTCTTACTGATTTCTGCATTGGGAGAAAATTCTGTTGTCTCCTACAGCAATTAGTATCATAAAAGGTAAGCATTCAATAGACAAATCTATTTGAGGAACGAAAATTCAATCGCAGTTAATTTCAGTACAAGTGTTTAATTAAGGTCTTGCTTTTTGTTTCTTTGCCTTTGTAGATCAAATTGATATGGATGTGAGGACGTTATTGTTTTGCTAAAATATGATCTTATATTTAAGGAACACATAATTCAAAATTATGATTTAAAAATTGAAGGATTGCAAAAAATATTCCCCCCTCATTCGTCACCCATAACTTAAACCTCACGGCCTGAGTTTAGAAGGTAGAGATCACTCAATTCCCTGTTTTCCATTCAAATTTCCTGTTTCTGTTTTTTCTGGTCAAATGTAGAAGGTGAGTCCATGGCACATTATCATCATTTGCCCAGTAAAATCCCCTCATTCACTCAATTATTGACTGATGTGCAGTAGCTTATTCATTCCATTTTATCACCGCTACCCATTTGGATTCTCCTTTTCCAACCTAAGCAACTATTCTAATGTCTTTTCATTCCTATGTGCTTTTGAAAATGTATATTATTTTTTGTGTTCATGCATTCTGAGCTTACATGAAAGCTATTGGGTCATATATCAAATACTGTTGTTTTTTTTTAAATATAGCGTTACCTCGCATTATGTTTATAAAATCCATCCGTGTTGCTAACTGAGCAACTGGTCTGTTGTCCCTTTCTCCTCTATAGTACTCTTTACCGGTTAACCATCAATCTTTATCCACTTTCTAGCAACAAACAAACCCAATCTTGCCTGGAACTCCACACATCCTCAAATTATGCAGCAATAAATATCCTTATACGTGTCCCCTTAGGAGTGTGTGTGAGAAATTCATTGGGATATAAACCCAGGAGCGAATTGCTAGATCGCACCGCAGGCTTATATAAAATTTAACGGAATGTACCAGATGCACTCCATGGGGGCCTCCACCGTTTACATCCCCACCAGTAGTGATGCTGGTCCCTATCTCCACAAGCTCATCAATTATCCAGCTTTCTAATTTTCGCTAATCTAAGAGATGTAAAGTGATGTCTTTCTCTCTCCCTTCTTAATTTGCACATTTCTGATTTTTAGTAAGTTTCAGCATCTCTTCATATAGTCATATACTTTGCTGCTGGGTTTCCTATTCATATGCCCTTTGCCCATTTTCCTTTTGTGGTCGCTCTCCCTTTCCCTGTCCAATAACAGGAGTTACATGGTGTTTTCTAAATTATTTCCTGTTTGTTCAAGGCATGCAAGTACCTTCTTCCATTTATTTCATCTGTTAGATCTGTCCATGTTATGTGTCTTTGAATAGAAATCTTTAATTTTGATACTACGAAGCTTATCATGTATATCCTTAATAATTTTTATTTTGAAATTTTAAGAAGTCTTCCTTTGCAAATATATTTCTATTAATTGTATTTAAATCCTATATTTCTATTAACTTTAAAGTTTTGTTTTGTTTTTGTCTCTCACATTGATTGTTAATCTGTTTTGTATGTATTGTAGGGTAGGGATCCAGTTTTTTTTTCTTTTAAAATAGGTTATTTTCTCAAATACATTCTTTTAAGTTACTCATACATTTCCCAGTGATTTGTGGAAAACCTTTGTCAGAATTGTGTACCAGTACATATAAACGAACGTATTTCTGAGCTCTCTAGTCCGTTCTAGCACATACCCCATACAGTTTTTACCATGCTGGCTTTGTCCTATGTCAGTACTGGGTGATGTATAAACTCCTCCTTTCACCCTTGCTTTTCAGTGCTGAAGTTTTTGTGGACACTATTGATTTTTACACTCAGTTTACAAATTCCTCAAAAAACCCAACGGCAACTTTGATAGGAATCTGCATTAAATTCCTCCTATTGCTGCCATGACTGCCACAAACTCAGTAGCTGAAAACAACACACATTTATTATATCACAGTTCTGGGGGTTAGAAATGAGACATGGTCTCACTTGGCCAAAGTCAAAGTGTCAGTAAGGTTGCAATCTCTTCTGGAGAGTTCGCGGGGGGAGTCTGTTTCCTTGCGCTTTCCAGCTTTTAGAGGACACCCACATTCCTTAGCTCCTGGCCCCCTTCCTCCATCCTCAGAGCCAGCACCATACCCTCTGTCTGATCCTGCTTCACCTGTCACCTTTCCTTCTGACTGCAGCTGGGAAAGGTCCCCCACTTTTAAGGACGCATGTTAATTACATCAGAATAGTCCAAGGTAATCCCCCACCTCAAGGCTAATAACCTTCATCACACTTGCAAATCCTTTTGCCTTGTAAGGTGACATAATGGCAGATTCTGGAGATTAGGAGGCAGCCATCTTTGAGGAGTTCTTGTTCTCCCTACCACAGAATTGCTTCGCATTTATAGATAACTTTGGGGAGAAGTTAGGGAAGCCTACCTCTCTTTTAATAAAGATCAGTCACTGTGTCCTGTATTAGAGTTCAACATTTTTCCCCATAGAAGTGTTACATGTTCTCGGTTACTTCCTAGATTCTCTATAGTTTTTGTCACTCTTGTAAATGGTTCTTATTTTGAATCTCATTCTTGAATTGCTTATTGCTAGTGTGTAAAAGTGTTATTATTCTTATAATTGACTCAGTATCTGGCAGGCTTGTCCAAATCTCTTATTAATTCTAACAGTTTTCTTATGAATTCTTTCAAACTTTTCTCCCTCCTCCATTTCTCTAGACCAGGGGCCAGTCCACTACGGCCTTAGTGCCAAACCCAGCCTGCCACCTGATTTTGTAAAGAGAGTTTTAATGGAAAGAACCATACCCATATGTTTGCATATCATCTATAGTGGCTTTGTCTCTTCAGTCACAGAGTTTTGTAGTTGTGACAAAGACTGTAGCTGGCCCACAAAGCCTAAAAGATTTACTGTTTTGCCTTTTCCAGAAAAAGTTTGATACCCACCCCTGCTGTAAGCCCCTTGTTCCTTCTCCACGCGCCTTACTTACACACGTGGGAAGAGTCTGTGTCTTTAGTGGAGTGTTGAGAAGTAGCCAAAGACCCAAAATACTTACCTCTGCCTAACATCCATTACTTCTCATAGTACTTCCTGCGATCATACAAATCCAATATGTAGTTACACAAACGTTTAGTCTCTACTCCTTGAAGGTTAATACATCTCTTTTTAAAATTGTGACTGTTTCCAGGCTGTACAATGTAATTTTGAGACACAGGGCAGGTGTTATAATGCGGGGAGACTTGGAATAGTTAATTGGTAAGATAAGACCACCAGATACTTAGGTGTTGGGGGAGCCCACAGGTTGGATCCCACGGAAATAGAAAATTGATCACTTCAAACTTACTAGCTTTGCTATGTTGTATGGGGCTGCCCGGTCCTCTGATTTAGAGCCACTAAATTTGTATCGTGGAGCTGTCCTGTCTAGAAAGAAGAATAATAATGATAAGACAGGTATCAAGAGAGGCACTGCTGGGAAGAGCTTGAAGCATGCTTTCTATGCCTCCTGAAGTGATCTCAAATTGAAGGACACTCTTCCTGCACTGCTAAGTGTGGCAAACTTGGAAATCATAAATGAATTTTTAATAAAGAACTCTGTTAGTTGTTAAAAACAAAACAGAGACCTTAGAAGAAAGGACCTATGGGACAGGCACTTAGAAAAAAATTGTTCATTCACTTTAGCTTGGCATTTAAAGTCCTCTATAATTTGCCCATACATTAGTCGTTCCTGAACGTGGCTGCGCATCAGAACTGCCCGGGGTGTTTTAAAAATTACAGATTCCTTGAGCCCTGATTCTAAACCTACTGAATCAGGATCTCTGGAGGTATGATCCTAGAGTTTTCATTTTTAAGAAGCTTGCCAACAGATTCTTATGTGTCTAGCCCAGTAATGTTCTCGAATACCTCTTGAACTTTGCTATGTTGCCATCTATTGCCACACCTCATCCATCAGATGGATTTCTTTCCCCCTTGTCACCATGCATTCCCTTAAAAATCCCCTCAGCCATGTTCATCCACCCACATACTCCCGGCCTTTCCAGCCCAGCTGATGGGTCACAAATCTTCCATGATTATCGAGGTAGAAGTGACCTCTCCCTTCTTGGAGTTCCAGTGACCATTTGTTCTGCTATTTTTATGTAGTTACACAAACGTTTAGTCTCTACTCCTTGAAGGTGGATGGCTCCGTGATTAAACAGCTTTGTATCTGTCATACTTCCCAGCAGTGGCTTGATACAAGGTAGATATTCAAAAGATGTTTGTTCAACAAGGGATAATTAATTAAAGAACTGTGGCCATCCGAAGACTACGGTTACTAAGAACAATAAAGAGGAAAAGGGCTCAGATAGAAACCAAAACCTTTGCTTCTTTTCTCTGGGATTTTTGCTTTAATGGATAATTTGTTGGAAAAGACGTCTTAGTTCATAAGTAAATTTCCATTTGTTAAGTCACTTTCTCTTCCTATGTAAAGAGCTACTGGGACTGGATTTTATTTAATGAGTGATAAGTAGGGACATTGGTAGCAAGTCAGCAAGAGGGGCTGGCCCTGAATATCTGGGCTAGCTTGGGACCATGTGTCCTGCCAACAGCATTCCTTATAAGTATGCCTCAGCCTCATGCGTCCTCAGACTCAGTGTCAGAGGTATACAGAGCCTGTGAGAAATTTTGTGTCAAAGAAGTGGGATTAATTGCAGAAATTTATATGAAAAGAATTGGTATGCTCAAAAAAGAAACACATGATTAAAAATATCTACACATACTCTTTATGGTTGCTGGGTTTGGAATACTCACCAACTGGGCACTTGTCTTCCATTACATGGCAAGGCTATTAAGTGTGGTGGCAGGGGGAAGTTTTGATCAGTAAAAGAGACACAATACTTAATTACACAGAAGTTCTAAAGGATTGCTCATCCACAGATGGCTGAATCAGAATGCTAGCTGTGTGCTGATGGGGCTGACATTCCCTGTTGACTTTTTCCCCGTTTTTTAGAAGCGTGAGGAATTTGGACCAACCACAAAGTTAGAGGGAACAGTCCTTACAAGACTGCTTTCACTTCTGACACCAGTTGTGGGTGTGAGGGGTTCCCGAACCACCCTCTGTTTTGATAATCGTCTAGGACTCACAAAACTCACCGAAAGCTGTTATACCCATGGTTATAGTTGTTTCACACAAAATGATACAGATTGAAGTCAGCCAAGGGAAGAGCTGCAGAGGGCAGAGTCTGGGAGGGGTACAAATGTGGAGTTCTTGTCATGCTCTACCCAAGGAGTCCTACACAGCCTTACCTCCTCCTGGCCATGATGTATGATAACACACACAGAGTATCGCCAACCGGGGAAGCTCTTCTGAGCCTTTGGTGTGCAGAGTTTTATTTGGGGCCAGTCACACACTGCCTGCATGGCCAAATTTTACTCTCCAGCTGTCCTGGAGGTCCAGCTGATACCTTTAGCCATCAATTCCTTTGGAGGCTGGAGCTGATATGGTGCGGCCAGAGCTCCATCATAAATCACAGTCTTAGACTGTCTGGAGGCCAAAGCCCCCAGGAAAACAAAGACACCTCTATCAGGAAGGACACTCCGGGGACTGGGAGATCGCCACCCAGGAACCCACGGTAAAGCCCAGACCTCTCTTTGAGTCAGGTTAATTCTTCAGTACGGGAGAGGCATCAGGCTGACCTCTTCATTTGGCCTCTTGTTCCTCCTCTGCCTCATCATTTCTTGACAGAACTTGATTTCTTGGAAATAGATCTATTTTCGAAGTAACATTTGGCAGTGGTTAGGAAGCAATAGTCACCGTCTGGCAGGAAGAGAAGGGGTATTAACACCGGAGTAGAGCTCAGTATGCTGCTGGCACATATATGTTCTTTAATCTTTACAACAGTTGAAAGGAAGATATTATTTTCCTTATTTATAGGATAAAATAACAAAGCTTCAAAGTGATCATAAGACAGTGAAAACAATAAAGGAGCCAGAATGTGAAGCTGGGTCTTGCTGACTCCCAAGGGCGTGCTTTTTTCACTCGGCCTGACCTGAACCGGGGCTGTTTCTCTTCCTCCCCGGGAGCGGCGACTTCGCCTTCTGACAGAGTGACGCGAGGGGATCAGGGGCTGGGTCAACCTGAAAGGGACCATGAAAACCTCCATTTTCCTCTCGGACTCCCCAGCCTATCTTAGAGGAAGAACTGACGCTGTGGGAGCCCACCCGGAATCCCCTTTGCCTGCGATTTCATGCTTGTAATTTTCATTTCCTGGAGAAAAGTAGAAAAAAAAATTATTAAAACTTACTAAATGCCCATATATTTTTATCCTTTGCACGATGCACTGTAAAATAGCTATGCTCATTTCCAGTTTTATAGATGAGCAAACTGCGGCTCAAAGGAACAGAGAGCAGAGGTGTGGGGAAGCAGGGACTGAACCCAGGGGAGCCTGACTCCCACCTGCCACAGTCTGCTCAGCCCGGCTGCTCGGTGGCTGCATCCCAGCAGCACGCATGCGCATGCGCAGCTACTTCATGACCTAGGGGCTACTCAGTCCCCAGGAGCGGATTCTCCCAGCTCTATGGAGAGCACAGATCTGGTTCCAGTGTAGCGTATTCCTAATATTTTCTAGAAACAGGCCCTGTACGAGGTATCGAGCTTGGAGGTAAACGAAGGCCCTCGTCCACTGTGTTTCCACCAGGAGGTGCCCTTTTCTATAGCAATGGAGTTGGTTAGGCATGTGGGAGCCAGGGATGAAGGTAGGGACGATCTGTTTTTAGGTTCTGACTATTCTATCACTTAACCTTCCACAGGAGCAGCACCTTTGCAACCTTCATGAATTTGTAATTAAGCTTGGGATTCAATGCCTCCTTAGAACACAGTTTTAAATTTAGGAAAAATTAAGAGAAAACATTATTTTGAAACTCATAAGAGTTGTCCATAAAGCAATCAATCCTACCAGGTTTTAGGGCTCAGAGCCCAGAGAAGAGTCTATTGCATCAGTCTGAAAGCTGGATAGCTGTGAGTCAGCCAGCTCATGACGGTGTCATCCTATAAATCACCTATAACCCCTAGAAGAGGTGAAAACAGCCAAACGCTATATTTAGTAGATCCTAGACTTGTAATTAAATGACAAAAAGAAGCAGGAGACAAGGTGACTAGGGAGAATATGACTCAGCAGGACACACACTTTCTATTTTGGGAATGTCACATGTTGTTATTTTGGGAGGAAAAATTGATTTGAATTAATATAAGTTCCCCAGCATTGGTTTCCTTGGGGATCAAGATATACTTACTTTAAATGAGCATAAGATCAGTGATATAAAATATTTTGTCAGAAAACAAACGTAAAAGAGAAGCTCCTTCAAGCAGTCCAAAGAGAATTTTCTGAAAAGGTGTATTTTTTTTCTTGCATGCATTTGAAAATAGTGTTTACTGAATGATTTAATTGATCTTGAGACATTTTAATGAAGCCACCATTTTGATCCCATTGAGAGTTTCTCATGGGGGTGAGAACTTTATCTTACAGATGCCTGAAATTTTTAGAAACTTATGTTACTGTTTTGTATTTAATTCCATTAGGTGAGATGTACTTTCAATAAATATAGTTCAGAGGAAGAAAAGGGGAGTCTGTCAGAGGGGGAGACGAACCATGAGAGATGATGGACTCTGAAAAACAAACTGAGGGTTCTAGAGGGGAGGGGGGTAGGGGGATGGGTTAGCCTGGTGATGGGTATTGAGGAGGGCACGTTCTGCATGGAGCAGAACTGGGTGTTATGAACAAACGATGAATCATGGAACACTGCACCAAAGACTAATGATGTAATATATGGTGATTAACATAACAATAAAAAAATTAAAAAAAATAAATATAGTTCAGATCATACTTTATCATACTGAGGTACAAATATGTAGTTTTTATTAACACTGTCCATTACTAACTAAAGTCCTTTAAAGTATTTTGTATGGTACAAATATCTGATAACCCTTAACAAATCTCATATTGGTAATATCTTCATCATAAATGCCACTTTTGGGAACCAAGTGTGGGAAAGATGGTTGAGATTTAGATTGAGCCTTGTAGGGAAAGTTTTTTGCTTCAATGGGAAACCAAGCATGTTTTGAGCACATTCTGGGTCATCTGAATGATTCTGTGGAGGCTGTGGGTCTCTGTTTCTCCTTGAACATGTTTGACAACTGTGAATGTTGTGATTGATAGCAATGAAAAATAATTTTTGTTTATAGACGTGTAAAAAAATTCTGTCTGGTGGTTCAACTGTCCTCCCCCACTGCATGAAAAAAGTCAGTTTGCTTCCAATTTGTGAATTCATTTCAACAGTCCTCTACTACGTGTAAATTTATGCTTCTTCTGCTTCTCTTTTGAACTGGTTGTAACATCTGACTGTTTTCCCAAATATAATCTTTACCATGTATTCATTTCAAATCTGTATGAGAGTCATGATTTCCCCCTATTTTGAAAACTATCCTTTTCAAATTTCACTCAGATGGGACACTTGAATGTCATCTCTTGAAGAAGTCAGAGTGGTCTCTTCCTGTCCTCACTGTATATTGAGTCATATTCATTGTTGTTTCTGTTATAATATCCTCTGGTATCACTGCTGTTCAATCTGTCATTTTACTACCTAAATGTTCACAGGTGTATGTTTTGTTTTCCCACTCCAAATGTCAGCTCTTTGATGGTTAACGCTTCTCTATATCCCCTGCAGTGCTCAACATAATATGTTACACATAGTATGTGATCAGCTTGATAACCACTAGCTGAATAAATAATAATGTTGAGTTTCCTGTTTCATCTGCCGTCTGTACTTTCTCTGCGGTCCTTGGCAAGGTTACAAGTCTTGTAGCTCCATCTCACAGAGTGCAGGTATCCCAGGATTCCGCTGCTCTGAGCAGGGTATGAAAAAGACAACTGGGTTATATCCCAATGGCTTTTAACTTTAATTTTTATTATTATTTTCATATTATTTTTATGTGACGGCAGCACTCAGTGAAAAGAAACCAAATCTGTCTCGGGTTATGAATAGATTTCAGTCTTTTCCCATGCCTGCCTTGTGAACTTAAATTATGTGGAGGAATTTTGGCTCTAAAGCATCCTTCACCCAAGGTTTGAATGTCTGGAAGTCTCCATTCCAAGAATGAATGTGGAGAATGAACAGTCTCCTGAGAAGTGAACCAGTGGTATATGCCTTCTAGAAACCTAAGTAGATGATGGTTTGTATATGTCTAGCCCTTAATAGAATACTTTAATATGTGTTTTCATATTTGGTCTTCAAAGTAACTGTATTAAAGATGAATGTACTATCTTTTTAAAAAATTTTATTTATTTGTTTGACAGAGAGAGACAACGAGAGAGGGAACACAAGCAGGGGGAGTGGGAGAGGGAGTAGCAGGCTTCCCGCCGAGCAGGGAGCCCGATGCAAGGCTCGATCCCAGGACCCTGGGTTCATGACCTGTGCCGAAGGCAGGTGCTTAACGACTGAGCCATTCAGGCGCCCCAAGACGAATGCATTATTTCTTCATTTTACAGCTGGCTAAACCAAGGCTTTATCAAGTTAAGTGAGTAGAGATTTGAAACTAGGCCCCTGACATGCTAACTCATTCTCATTCCACTAAGCCAAGCTACTCTCTTTATCTTGGGAAAGTCTATTTGTAGGAGCATCCCTTCATGGCATAGCCTTTCCAGTATGCTACGGATCCATCTATATCCTATTCTAAGTTTTACCTAGGAATTTTGTAATTCCTGGAAAATTGTAAAGATATAAAGATGACCGTGAGCCAAAACATAGGTTTATTTTTCTTTTACACGTGGATGAGGGCCTAGGTTAAACTTAGATGTTGGGTTCCCCTACAGTTTGTTTTTCTCAGAACCAAGCACTTAACTATATGATACTTTCACACTGAGCAACTCCACTCAGGTCGCTTGCTTTCTAAGGTCTGTCGTGATCACTGCTAGCACAGTGATGGGAAATCCTGGATCTGTGGGAACGTGGAAGGTCGAAGGTTGGTCTTGGATCGTCTTTCCCAATTTTGTCGCATATTAGAATCTAGAACTTTAGGACCAGAATCAATAGAAATGGGGTAGGGGAAGTAATTTTTATAAGCTGACCAGGTGATTTTGCCACGTTTTGGAAAACACTGCTCTCAGAAATTGAATTCAGGACAGGTGTAAGGGCCTGGGAACCAAATGGCACAGAAGCCAGAGAACTGGAAGAAGGGGGTGGGGGGAGGCACAGTTGTCCCAGAAAGCACTACTTTGAACCTGATGTCTTTGGCTCTATCCTTGTATCTCCTCTGAAGTGACTGGAGGGGACCAGGAGTAAAAGCAACCCCAGACCATTCTCCAGAACTCCCTGGAAGCATTTGTGCTTGTATGGATCTGCAGAGACTTATGAATCACTGGCATGGCACCGAGTTCATAGAACACTAAAATTAAGTGTTGCAGGGACCTGTGAGATTTTTTTTCAGCTAAAATACTAATTATGAAAATAATGACAGTAAACTCTTTCTTAGAAGAGCACTGGAGTAAAATATTTAATAAAACATTGACTAAGAAGGAACTGAAGCTAACATGTTCTACTGGGAGATATTAAAGAAGACAAATAATTGGAGAGCATACCTTACTTCAGGAAGAAAGTGGAATGCACAAAAGCCTTCCGTGGGTTCGGACACTCACAGTAAAATCCCTCGCCACTTACCCAGAGGTGCTGCATGGTGCGGCCTCTGAGCGCTCTCTGGTCTTGTCCTTCTCATCTCCCTTCCTTGACGCTCTCCCGCTTCTCTGCCTCCTGCCTCTTCCCTTTGATAAACATGTGGCTTCCTTCCTTGCATCCTTCAGGTATGGATCAATACTGATTTCAGAAACCCTCCTAATCATCTTAAATACTGTATCACCCCCATCATCTTTACTTTGCTTTATTTTTTCTTCAGAGCATCTAACCTCTAGCACTGCCCACACTCTGACTTCATGTTATGTATCTGTTTGTTTATTGGTTTTGACTCTTTCATGCAAATGTGCCAGAAATCTTTGATTTTTCCATTGCTGTGCTGGTGTCTCTGGCCCATCGCAGCAGCTCAGTTCATATTCATTACGTGAATGGTGAACGGATTCTCATTAACCTACTCTACAAATTCCATGAGACCCCAATAAAAAACCCAGGGGATTTTACAATCTTGATCAAATGATTAAAAATTCATACATATTAAAATTTAGAATATCCATACTTTTTGAAATAGAAATTCTACTCACAAGCAATTATTCTAAAAAATAATTGAATGAATATTCAGAGATATCTATACGAGAATGATCATCACAGAATTATTCATAAAGCAGAAAACAGATGACAGTTTTAAGTCCATTGATTAAAGCTAGTTTGTATAATTTGTGATTCATCAAATTAAAGGATAATCTCAACAGAGACATTGCAATAAGCAGAAGATGTTATCAAATAGAATATGTAATAGACTATTTAAAATATATGCTATGTGTATTTATGTACATGTATACATATAACATGCCTGTAGGAATACTTACAAGGATATTAACAGTATTTACTATTGCTGGGAGGGCAATCTTCACTTATTTTAAAGCTTTTCCTCTCCTTCGATAGCAGTTAATTATTTTTAAAATAAAACATATTTTATTTTGAAAAAGAAAAAGTACCAAGTCTAATTCCTTTACCATACAGACGGAGAAACTGGTCTCAAGATCCACATTGTGGGTTTGATTGCGTATGTGTGTGTGTGTATGGAAGATGAGGATAAAAAGTTCATCCAATATAATCCATCTGGAAAAGACAAGCAGGTTTGGTTTAGCTGAAAGGCTGAGAGATGTTTTATTTTTCCTGAACCAAATGGCTACTTTTTATGAACCTCAAGCTTAGAGGTCACATTGCCTTGTAGGGGACAGGCAAGACACTTGATTCGGATGTAGATATACTCTGCTAATAGAATGTATCTCTCTCACAATCCTAATGCAGCAAAACGAACTCACACAAAGAATCTCTTTAGATCTCGGTGAATCTTCTTGCTCATTTCAAACCCAATCAAACCTATATTCAAATATTAATGCAAGGATTAAACTATCCAAGTACCAGGGCAGACGGGAAGAAGAAGAAAAGAAGTATAGCCAGATGACTGTTGCATCTTCAGGCATCAGGTTGTGGTGTCGGGGTGTGAGTTCTTAAGACATAGCTGTTTGCATAAACCGACAGTCACAAGGAAAAAATATTTCTCAAAGATACCAACATTGGTAGTGACCCAGGTTTATTTGCTGCCAAAAAGATAGTTCTTTGTGGTTAAATGTAAGTGGTCCTTGCTCAACATCCTGGTTTGAATTTTATTCCTGAATATTTTAGAAGTGAATCATATACATGTTAGGTTAGAAGAATTTGAATAAGGGCGCCTGGGTGGCTCTGTCCGTTGAGCGTCTGACTCTTGGTTTCGGCTCAGGTCATGATCTCTGGGTCTGAGGATGGGGCCCTGTGTCGGGCTTGGCACTCAGCGGGGAGTCTGCTTGAGGTTCTCTCTCTCCCTCTCCCTCTGTCCTTCCCCCACTCTCGCACTCTCTCTCTTTCTCTCTAAAATAAATAAATAAATCTTGGGCGCCTGGGTGGCTCAGTTGGTTAAGCGACTGCCTTCGACTCAGGTCATGATCCTGGAGTCCCGGGATCGAGTCCCGCGTCGGGCTCCCTGCTCGGCGGGGAGTCTGCTTCTCCCTCGGACCCTCCCCCGTCTCATGCTCTCTCTCAAATAAATAAATAAAATCTTTAAAAAAAAAATAAATAAATCTTAAAAAGAAAGATTTTGAGCAGTTAAGTATTGGGGAAGTCAAATTTTGAGAAGTCTAAGCTGGGAAACTATCACGTGAGATTGTGGGTCAGTTTAAGTGAAACATCTGGGGCTACAGCTGGAGAAAGGTGCCCCCTCTGAGTGGACGTGACCCCGTAGGACGTATGGTTTGGCAAGCCTGTCCTTTAGAGAAATTGGGGGAAAAGGTAGTTTGGACACGGTGAGGGCTGAGAGGAAAGGGGGCCTCGTTTGTGTCTCCATGCTGAGGTCTGGGGAAGGAGATGTCTCAGCAAAGACAGAACACAGATTTTGTGAAGCCTGAGCCAGAATCCTCACCGCCGGCAGCTGGAGTTGGTTTCAGTGGGAATCCTGGATTCGTTCCTCCGTCCCTGTCCGCTTTTCCAGTTTTGCTCCCTCTTCCCCACATGGACTGTATATTCTCGTGTCTTTACAGCTTGACTCTGTTTAGTTCTCAGCACAGTTTCAGAACTTCCTATTCCCTTGTTTTATGCTGATTATTTACATTTCTTTTCCACTTCTACTCTGGGTAACCTCATCTGTTTTGTTTTGTTTTAGGCTTCTTGCTCCTTCTTTTACAATTTTCCCTCTCTTTAAATTCTTGTTTTTAACACATTTAGAAAAAAAAATGCATCTATTTTAGCCCCATAGAAAAATGTACAACTTCCTAAGCTGTGTGTGATTCAATTCTTAAAGCTGTACTTTCTAATATTATTGTTTCCATTGTTTGCATTAACCTTTTCACTCCATTTCATTTTCATTTCCCTTGTCCTTACATTTTACCTTTACTCTTTCAGCCATCCGCCCTCCCTTTGTCACTCTACCTTAATTTTTTCTATTGTTGCCCTTCACCTCTCCGTCTCTTTCTTTCTTTCTAAATAATTACAGAATGATCTAGAGGCCATTTAGCCAGCAAAGCGGTGATAACTAGACAGCCCTCACCACAGACAGGAGCTCTAGGAACCACGTGCTCCCTCTTCCCACTAATGGAGTTCCTGGTCCACTTAGGGATGGCTCTTAAAAAACCTCACCTGGATACCCCAATTTCCCCCACTGGCTATATTCTATTTGTGTGCCTGACACTTCCGATTTCCCGGAATAGTGTTTCTTCTAAATTCTCATCCTGCCTGGGTCTTTACCTAAACAATATCTATTTAAAATCTTTCGTCTGTTGTATATACTGTTGACTTTGAGATAAATGACCCAGAGGAAAATTCTAGGTGGCAGCGTTGGCAGCCACACCAGAGATGGGACGCTGTAGGCAAAAGCCCTGTGCCGGCAAGGCAGGTCCTTCATAGAGAGCGAAGTAGTGTTGACGTGCATACGGGTACTTAGGGAGAAGGGACACAGGGGCGCTTGCAATGCCCTTATCTCCCTGTTGATCCCGTTTCTCCTTTACTGGAGCATAAGAGGATCTGACTTTTCAGCAGCTCCTAGAGCCGTTCCTAAATTCTTCACTCTCATTATAGGGTTTGGAGAGATTTTTTTTAGAGTATTTTTTTTTTTTTTTTTTTTTTTTTTTTTTTTTTTTTTTTTAGGGACAATTAGAAGCTTACTTGATGGCAATCTTCATTTGTTAGGACTTGTATTTGGCGACCTGAATCTGCCTGGAGTGTCCTACCTAAGGAGGAGATAGGCTCCTTTTCTTAGACGTGGACTTTGTTTCCAGACAACTTCCCACAGGGAGGAGGAGGCCTGTGCTGGGCTTCACTTGTCTCCAAGGACCTGCGAGTCCAGGGCTGGGCAGAGTCCTTGAAGCTCCAGGATCAACATTCAGGTTGTTAATGGAAATACCTGAATTACACACACCTTCTTCCCCGATGTCTTGTGTTTCCTAAGAAAGTTCTCTCACCATTAAGTGAATGCCCTATTTTTCCTAACCTGTTGAGCAACATCTCACATATGGATAATGATTCAAGAAAGGCAATTTCTACATTGAAATAGCTGAGTAACTTTGCTTGTCATTTTTTCTTATATGTATGGCATATAGTATCAACTTAATTGTCACCTTTGTTAGTATAAGGGTAATAATGCTTTCTATCTTTTGTACTCCCATAGTATCCATTTCATTAAGCTAGACACAGTGACCAGGTAGAATGTTACTGACATCCTTTCTTTAGGGCTTCATATTTTTGGATATTTTATACATTATACAAGGAGGAGATGACATTATTTGAACAGCGTCTTGCATGGTGTTATCAATTATCATTTGCTCAGTAATAAACAGTCACAAACCCTCAGGGACATAGCCTAACAAGCATTTCTCATGTATCTGCTGGGTTCATCCCATCCAGGCTGCGTTTGCCTCGAGGGCTCTGCTGATTTTGGCCGGGCTCACATAGACATCTGAGGTTGTTTGAGGCTGGGTGATTTAGGCAGGACCCGGCTGATAAAATTCAGCTTCACATGTCTCTCTCTGATCTCTACATGTGTGTAATTCTTAACTGTCCAAACAGAATGCAGGCTCCTTGAAGAAGTGGGAGATATTACAGCTCCGAGGGCTGGAAATGTGAGTCCTGGTGTTGACTCTGTCATTAACAAGTTAGGGAAGCTGTTTTAGTCTGTGTCTGTGCATTGCTGTCCTTAGACTATGGGGGCTAGAGCAGAGGGTATCTCCTAGAAGGCACTCCACTCTCTATCTTAAGTTTCTTTTCAGTTTGCCATAGCATCTCATTTAGCACACTGTCAGGTTTAGGGTAAGTTTTTTTTTTTTTTTTAAAGATTTTATTTATTTATTTGACAGAGAGAGACACAGCGAGAGAGGGAACACAAGCAGGGGGAGTGGGAGAGGGAGAAGCAGGCTTCCCGCCGAGCAGGGAGCCTGATGTGGGGCTCGATCCCAGGACCCTGGGATCATGACCTGAGCCGAAGGCAGACGCTTAAAGACTGAGCCACCCAGGTGCCCCTAGGGTAAGTTTTTAACTTATGCTTTTTATTGATTGATAAATGATTACTTTACAAGCATAATGAGATATGTGAGCACCCTCCACCCAAAATAAGACCCTAACCTTAACTGTATGAAAATGTGGAATTGAATCAAGTGTAGTAAAGAAAGTTACTCGAAGGGGAAAGTGGAGCTGCTCCTGAAATGTTATAGTTAGTTCAGTGATCCTTTATCAATAATCATCACTTAAAATCATGATAGCCGTGGTCATTCTTCTTAAGACCAAACTGTCATCCTTTAAATTCTCAAGTGTTTGAACACTGTTAATGGGTTCATTATCATAAGTTGGTGAAAAATGGATATTCCAGATCAAAATATAGGTCAGATCAAATCTGACCGTGGCGGAGGGCACTACAAATCTATGGAGAAGAGACTGGATGATGGGATAATGTAGATGGAAATGCTGCCCCAGTTTTTAAAAATGAAAAAAAAAAAAGATTCTCTTGATAGTTACAGCTTTGGTAATTTGTAAGGCCACTTGCAAGGGTGATGATGATTTCTCATTTGTTTTTTTGATTCAATAAAGCTACCCATCAAAGCAGAGAACATGTACATTCTGTTGCTTGTCTACTATTGAGAGTGTAGATCTTTCTCTCAACCATACACTTTGCAAGCTAAATAGTATTATTCATGTCAAGTAAGATTGGCGGGGCTGGTTTCGGCATGGGAGAGTCTCATCCCAAACTGTACTTGCTTGGAATTTCTCCTTGCTCTCTTAGCAGGCTACACACTATTTTTGATTATTTAGGTCCCTGTGATGTGTGCAGCTCACGGGAGGTGACTTCTTATCTAAGTGCAGAAGCTGCCTGATAAACAGCAGGGATGAATAATTTATAAGGAAGCAGTATGGAAAGTGGCATTTCACACTTCCTTCCATGTAAAATGTCGCATGAATTCCAAATAGCCTAAACGGTTTGGGAGGAAACAGAAATCTAAAATCGCTAGCGAGAGAAAGGAAAGAGAGGGCTCTATAATGTGGTAATTATGGGATTACTCAAGAAGGATTCTGATTCAAATTTTGCTCTCCATTGATTAATTGTGAAAACAAATTGCAGCTTCTCAAATCGATATTAAGAAATAATTATTATATACATGGAAATAGCATCAATAGGCAAATAGGCTTGGATTTTCTTCCACTCGATTTCAGTCAATTTACAGTAAATGAATCCTGAAAAACTGCATTTTTCATTTTCTAATCATGCAGTAAGCCATCCGTTAAAAGAGAACCCCAAAATGGGGTTTGATATATTATTATGCATCATATTGCATAGTTAACATTAGTCCTCTTAATCAGAAAGTCTAATCAAATTGGGTCTCTGAATTCAAATCACCAAGCCATTACTAACTCTTTATTACTGAAGGTGGTTAGCAAGATTAAACTGAAACCATAGAAGATTAAACTCTTAAAAGTATGATTGCATTTTTATTTCATTTGATAATTAATATTTAGTAAGTTGTTATTTTTGGAAAGCTAAAAATTTAGAGTTATCTTCTTAAATTCTTGAATTATTACTCAATCTGGCTTGTGGTAATATACCATTTTTTGATGAATGAGAGTCCTCGAAGAAATCTGTTAAATATCCTGATATATGAAATATTACAAGAATACTGGGGGATAGAAAAAGATTAAGTTGTTGCTTTTATCTTTAAGGACCCATCACTCAAATCTGGATGAGAAGAGGGCAAGAATGAATGCCTTTGAGAATTAGAGACAATGAAATGAGTATCGCTGGTGTGGTAAATTCAGAGAGAAGAGATCAGCCTGGCCTGGAACAGTCATGGCAGGCTTTATAAATGACCGGAAAACTGGTTGTTTATTTCTCAACCCTTCCCCTCCCTTCTGGCCAAGAAACTTTCCTGCCCCCAGCTCTCATTCACCCTGTCAGCAGCCTGAACTATGGCGGTACCTTTCTAGATGATAGCCTTGCATTTGGCCAGACACTCCTAATGCATCCCAAATGCTCCTGCTTCCTCAGTCTTCCTAATAGCTCCCCGTTGTGCAAAAAGCACCACCTAGTCTGTCCCCTGAGCCAAATGCACAAAGTCCTTCTTGAAAGGCTCCTAACTTGCCCACGTTCACAGAGCCAGCAAGTGGGAGAGCCATACCTACGTGCTTTGCTTCCAGAGCTCATGTGCTTATTCAAAATATGAGACTGTAATCAGTCTGATTTGCCTGTCTCCCATGAGACTGTAAGTTCTTCAAGAACAGCAACAGCACTGTATCTTACTTATTTCTGTATTGTTGGTGCCATGCCCTCATCAGATACTCAACCATTATCTGTTAGATAATTTCGGAAATCTTGTATGTTGAAGGCAAAGGACCCAATCAGGAAAACAGCTTATACCCGGTGCACCAAGAGAGGATCCTTCACAGGGAGAATTAGCTGAAAAATCTTGGAAAGGCTAAACAGATAAAAAGGGGAGTTAGTGTTTGTTGAGTACGCCATTTCTGTGTTCCAAGATGAAGAAAGTTCTGGAGATGGATGGTGGTGATGGTTGCGCAACAATATGGATGGACTTAAAATCACTCAACTCTACACTTAAAAATAGTTAAGATAGTAAATCTTATGGTGTGTGTATTTTACCACACACACACACACACACACACACACACACACACACACACACAAAAGCTGGAGAAAAAAAGGGGGACAAGAACTCAACCCAGGGGCACCTGGGTGGCTCAGTCAGTTGGGCGTCTGCCTTCGGCTCAGGTCTTGGGCCCAGGGTCCTGGGATCGAGCCCCACATTGGGCTCCTTGCTCAGCGGGGAGCCTGCTTCTCCCTCTCCCTCTGCTACTCCCCCTGCTTGTGTGCTCGCTCTCTGTCGAGTAAATAAATAAAATCTTAAAAAAAAAAGAACTCAACCCAGAAGTTGGCATCGACAGGAAGTGGACCAGCCATAGGACTAGAGGGACAAAGGGGAAGATGGCGTTGCTAGGGCTGAGGGGTCAGGCTGTCTGTGGTGAGCAAGGACCCCGGAGGGAAGGTGGTTGTCATTGCAGCCTGAGGAATATCATTTGCAGAAGTCAGGAGTAGGGGGAGGGCAGGGGACAGAGTTTTCAGAGCCAACTGGGACACACCTGCCATAGGGCAAGATCCTTCAGAGGGTAAATAGCGGGGTGTAGAGCATGGTGGAAACATAGAGGGCATGATGGGGGGCAAAATGAAGAAGCTGCCTGGATTGGGAGAGACACAGAAACGTGTGTATTTGGGAGTACAGAGACAAATGTTTCAATAAATAAAGGGAGGACAATTTGGGAGGATATCTTTAAGCTTAGGTGGAAGAGTTTTTACATCACATCAGTAAATGTTTGGAAGCAGAAAGCATTCAGTGTGCTCTTTAGTAGCCCGGACAAATATCATGGATCCGTTACACATTAGAGGTCCATTGGGACAACTTTCAAGCACCGACTCAAATCCTACGAATCAAATAATAGAACGTTGTGATATCATCTCTCACAACCTCATTCTTCTAACGAGGCATTTATTGCTCCACATAACCACCTTATGAGGGAGGGGTATTTATTACCCATCAGGAAACTGAGGTTTAGAGAGGTCAAGTAACTTCCAAGGTCACTCACGTGGAAGGCAACAGAGCTGGGGGCTGAAGGAGGCCGGTAGACGCCAGAGCCCAGGCGCTGACCTGGGCTCTCAAGCTCGGCTCTCTCTCAGTACACTCAGCCCTCTGGTTGCTATATTTGGAGATCTCTGAAGACAGATGGCACAGTCGTCAGTAGCGTGGTCCAATGATTAGTCACTCCACAATCAATACGGGATTTTTAATTTTAATTTCCGAAGGACTTTTTCTCCCTGTGCTTTATTTCTTTGTCCAAGTAGAGAACATCTGCTCTGGGACTGGTATTTATCTAAAATTCAATCTCTTTTCTTTCCACACAAAACCACTTCCTAAGCACTGACGTATGAAAGAGAAAATGGTTTTAGTTCACAAGGAGCGATCTCTGCCCTCAGGAAACTTGAATATGTCTGAAAAAGCTAAAATTCCCATAGGAAATTGGCATCATTTCACCTCCTTTGCCATTTCTTTACAGGTTTTGTTTTTATCAAGAGCTTTTTCTAGTTTCTAGTTTTTTTTTTGGCATCAAAAGCATGATTGCTATGCCTCTCACGATTTTTTTCCTCTGCTACGTTGTTGTGGTTTGGAAAACTTGATGAGTTATTTGATTCTTCAAATTAAGCGTGGTAGGTTTTTTTCCCCCCCTTTTCCTGGCCTTGGACACCTCTAGAATCCTATTAGACATGAAATGCGGTCAGTGCTTGGGTGGATCTCCACCAAGGACTCAAGTGGATTTTCTCTACTTCATGGAATTCACTTAGGTATGCGGGCAGTCGTTATGCTGCAAGCAAGACTCGTTCTCTTTATTTAAATAATTTAAGAAATGAGTAAGTGTTCAGAACATATTTTTATGAGGGCCATACTTGGGGGTGATTTTTAGCTGGCCATAGGGAAAAAGTAAACAGTCACGGCTCTCAACCATTCCTTCTGAACAAAATCTTCTTTAGGACAGGGAACATGTCTCGAAGCACAGTTGGTATATTATTACACATCCAGTAGGTAATTAATTATAATATTTTAAATGGCTGTGGAGGGCAGCCCGAGGCACGAGTGCTTTTGGAAACAGATTTTGCATATCTACTGAATGGCATAATAGCTAGTTTCTGAAAATATTAGTCTTAGAGGAATCATTCTATTCATACCTTACTCTTTGTAATTACGTCTGAAACTTCTCCAGTGATGAGGTTTCTTTTAATTTGTAAGTATCGAGACATCATGAACCAGGTTATGTTACTTATTATGAAAAGTTCTCACTTCACCACATGAGTATGCTTGTTGTGCTCGTTAATTTACTTAGCTTCTCTGGTTAGCAGCCATAAACTTTGTCCTTAACCCTATAAACATGTGCTTGGGGTCTAGGGGCAGGGGAAAATCACTCATCGATAGATATATCATTAACATCTGCTTTGGGCAAGACAGTTTTAGATGACGGGCGCGGGGGAGGGGATAAAGCCTACCTTGACCTTGATCGGGGCAACCGCCTGGTCTAAGCCTTAGGCGATTCCTGGGCCTTCACGTGTCAACTCTGTAGAGGTCCTGGGCAAACAAGGAGAAGCTGATCACTCCGCTTGCCCTCGAAGAACTTATAATCGAATTGGCAGGAGAAGTGCCCATGAAAGGTGAGAAATAAAAATAAAGTATTCTCAACTGTGAGGAGGGAGCAATGATTTCCAGCTGAAAGGATCTGGGGCCAGGTGAGTGCAAATCCCTTGATATACCTGGGGCTGGGGGAGAAAAATTAGATGAATGGCATTTTGGTAAAGATGGCCAAAATGATATAAAATAAAGGGAGCCAATGTTGTTTGTGGTTCCTGAAAACCTGGGAAGAGAGCCCATCACTTGAGAGAAATTGCAAAGCATCTCTGCTGGGTAGAGAGCGACTGGGACCAGACTGGGGGGGGGGGGCGCTGAAGGCTGGCTCTGTGTCCCCTTCTGAGAAGATGGGGCAAACCTCGCAATTAAGGAGAGCACATCCTGCAGAACTCCACGGATATTCCTTAATTTGGAGCCATGAGGGTAGACTGTGGGCAGACAGGGAACACACTGCCTTCAGAGTCCCTTCTGCTGCTGGGTATTAAGGAGCCATCCCAGGCAGTTCCTGTGAGAGTCCAGGGCTCCCATCTATTGGGGCTCTACCAATAGAGTAAAGAGTGGGGCAAGGCTCTCCCCCAGGCAGCAGGCCTCCCCCTGATAAAGCAGAACTGCCTGCATGAGCAGCTTTCTAAGGAGAAGCCTGGGTCTGTGGGCCCTTCGTGGAGATGAAGATGAGCACAGAGTCGGATCTAGAGGGCCGACCCCCGGACACACAGGCAGAGACCTCACAGAGCTGGCTTTGCTTGCCTGTGGTTCTGACTTTCTCCTTGTTTCTTTTAGGCTGCTGGTTTCACTAAACCAGGAAAGCAAATTTAAGTACAAACAAACAAAATCTTTTGAGCTTAAAAATTTGAGAGGAGATTTCTAACAGCAAGCAGATGGACAGTGAGGAGACACAAGGAGAATCCTCCCCCTCTGTTTACGTGCAAACAGGAGGCTAGGAGAGATGCTCCTCTCTCAAGGATGCTTAAACAGAAAACAGCCAACAGGACGCCTATGGAAAGATTTTACAGCTCAGAATAAGGAGAGGGACAAGGGACTCAATATCCAGAAAAAGAGCTGGTTTTGAAAAGATTTACTATAGGAAATAAATTATATTTGGGCAATACCTGCTTTATGATCTCAGTAAAATATAAGACAAGAGGGGCTTTTATATAAGAAGTGAAAGATGACACGGCATCACACGGGCTGAGGTAAAACACAAGCTATCGGAGAGTCAAAGGAAAGGAAAGCAAAATAATTTGGGAAAATCAAAGATGCGAGAGTGGAATTTAAAACTGTATTGGAATTTGTACAAGTATCCATACATGAATGTGGATTTGGTTACATGGCATATTAAAATCTTCTTTATGTTATAAAACATAGTAAATTAGAGCAAAAGCACATAAAGCAAGTTTTTAATCAACATATGAAGAGCTCCTAAAATACATAAGAAAATCATGAACACCCTATTAGAAAAAAATTTTTAAAGGACATCTAAAGTTGATTTATAAAGAAGTAAAAATAATAGTGGTCAGAAATTGAGGGGGAAGGGCACCTGGCTGGCTCAGTCTATAGAGCATGTGACTCTTGATCTCAGGGTCGTGAGTTTGAGCCCATGTTGGGGGTAGAGCCTACTTAAAAAAAAACAAAAACAAATCCCCCCCAAACCACAAAATAAAATTAGAAGAGAAAGATTTTTACGTGATTCTAATGAAATGTAATTTTTAAAACAACCTTTTTCATTTATGAACTTGGTGAATATTGAAAATACTAAGAATTGTTGAGGACGTTGTGAGGACTACACACTGTTGATGGCATTATAAATATGTTTCTAGAAGGGAGTTTAGAAAGATGTGTAAGTTGCCGATATTTTTAGAAATATCGGTATGATTTGGATCAGAAATCCTTTTTAAGTTGTCTTCTTAATAAATAATTGGAAATATTTATTTAAAATAAATAATTTCACTATTACTTATAATGGTGGAAACTGGGAATAATCTATGCACCTTTATGCTATTATTTAAAGAAATTATGGTATATACTTATCATAGACTATTTGGAAGATATATTTTCTAAGACTCTAATACCTAAATTAATGTGCTGTGAGTTAAACTCATCTTGTATATTTTTAGATTTTTCTATGAGCTACTTTATTTATGTAATATGAAATTATGTTCTTTTTATGAAAACCAAAGAGTTTGCCCCATGACTGGTGATTCAGCAACATAATTATTTGCAGCAAAAACATCTTAGAATTACGACTTAAGACAATGAATTCTGATTTTTTCAGAAATACCACTTATAACTTTGGAGAAAAAATTCTTGTCTTAAAACTTACAGTTTTAGGGGGCGCCTGGGTGGCTCAGTCAGTTAAACATCTGACTCTTGACTTTGGCTCGGATCATGGTCTCAGGGCCGTGAAATCGAGCCCTGCTTTGGGCTCTGCGCTCAGCACAGAGTCTGCCTGAGATTCTTTCTCCCTCTCCCTCCCCTCCGCTTGCCCTCTCTTTCTCTCGCTCTCTAAAAAATAAATAAGTAAAGTCTTAAAAAAACAAACAAACTACAGTTTCAGGTCAAAGCTTATACATAAACTGTATTTTATATTACATCAGATTTGTTTGTTCTTGTTTGTTCTTAGGATGATCTGCAAGAGCTTTTAAAATGAAGAGAACAGATGATGAATTATGTCACATGGTCAGAAGAGGGAGCTTTAAGATTGCAAAAAAAAAAGAAAAAGCAACACTCCAAGCACTCTATTATCAGAAGTATAATATTATTTCAAGTCCAAATATTGAATACTAATGAAAAAGTATGTAGTCACAGAAGTATTTCTTTATGATAGCTTCAAAAATTCGTTTGGTTTTATTTCATGATTTAGTGAAACATTAAACTTAACTTCATTCTTAAGAGAATTTCTTCTCACTCTAATGTCTGTTCTCCTACTGGGCACCTTTGACCTTTGTAATTGTTGCTGACAGACAAAAAGCCTGGCTGATTGAGGTGTATACCTGTCTGCTTTACTTCTTTCTCTTTTGCTTGTAGTGTGGTTGGTACAGGAGCCAAGGGAAGGATGGCGGACAGCAAGAAGGCATGAACGAACACTAACCACTGAATAATTCAAGATTGATTACCTGCTATGTAATGAAGACACACGGGCAAAGTCCTCTTTCAAAATAGTTCATTAAATACAAAATTTGAAAGTAAATCAATCTAATTGAAAGCTTTTTTCTCTATCAACATTCAGAGTTTAAAACGAGCGTTCCTGTTCCCAGTATGTGTGTGAACTCTTTATAAATTCAACCATGCTTGGAGGTTCTGCAGTCAACCATAGCACACTGAGAACCAGAAGTGAGTTCTGTTATTATCATAACAGTCACGATCATGGGAAATACACCCTAGAGTCCGGGATGCAACAACAATGAGGATACTTCTTTTTAAATTAGTGTTGACTGACCTCAAGTTCGGCATTCACTTCTTGGTTCTACATCTTGAGGGAGAAGTAGAAAATGTGAAGTGAGTTCATCACACACGTTGTAAGTGGCATGCAAATTTGGGGGAAAGATATGACAAAACACAACAAACAGGGTTATTGTTTTCTTAGGTTAGTTACGTTAAAGGGAGAACTTGAAATGGTTACTCAACACTTTTCAAATATAGGAAGGTTGATCATGCCCAGAGGGTGAATGAGACCAGATGTTTTCCGTCCTATCAGTGAAAAAGACAGTAAATTGTGGATTTCAGTGAACACAGCAAAAACAATGAATGCGAGTAAGGGGGAGTTTAAGCATCTCCTGCCCTTCAGTGTGTGGATGGGTGCACCAAGCCTGGACCTGAACAACCTTAAATGGGTCCTCTTATTTGCATACGACTGGCTTGGATTCCCCAGAGCCCCCACCTTTTTTCTTCTGAATTTATGCGTGCCACTAATTTAATTTGACAAAATTATTTGTTAGGCTCTTGGCACTAGGTCGTGTGACAAGGACAGTTGAAGTTTCCTGCACTATAAAGAAGGAGGAAAGGACTGGAGAGAGAAGAAATCTCAGGCATCCAATGCATTGAGGGAGAGTTGGGTGTTTGGGCAGAGAGAAAACGGAGGGCTGTTATTCAAATTGGTGAGAAGAAAATATATCCTGTCTCTTTAGTTCACTCTTCACCTTCTTCCTATCACTAGGCACTCGTGTACTTTTTCTGTTTTAAGAGATGAAAATTTCCTAAGAAGAGTAAGGAATTCTTCTATTTTAGATACAGTATACCTGAGGACATTGTTTTTGCTTTCTTGTTTGTCTATTTTCAGGGATATGTGTTCCCTGAATATGGCCACATTTCACGTACGTATGTGTGGTCTCTAAATCTGTGACAAGCACCATTTATTTATTTTTTTAAGATTTCATTTATTTGAGAGCGAGAGAGAGAGCACAAGTAGGGAAGAGAGCGAGAAGCAGGTTTCCTGTGAGCAAGGAGCCCGATGTGGTGCTCGATCCCAGGACCCTGTGATCGTGACCTGAGCCAAAGGCAGACGCCCAACTGACTGAGCCACCCAGGTGCCCCTAAAATCACCATTTATGAAACCCTGACCTCATGCCAAACTGCGGGTAGGGTGTGATGGATGCAAAGACGCATGGGAGGCCCATGGGTTGGTGAGGGAGCCAGACACGTCCCCATGTTTAAACACTGCTGAGAATAGGCCCAGGGTTCAACGGTGAGACGCAGGGAGTCCTGGAGGCAGGATCGGGCCCCAGTAGAGAAGAGAGGCCTGAGGTTACAGAGTTGATCCTAAGCCTCAAAATCATCTCTCTTGGGAAAACACAAGTCTGGCTAAGCTGAAGTCATTCGATTTACTCTTCCTTTTTCTGGCCACGGGATTTCAGAGAGGGCTTAACTTGGAACGGGAAGAACTCTGCTCCCAGAGTCCGGAGCCGCCATCTTTGGTTTTGTTAGAGGCCGGGGATCCTCCTTTCCGATTGCAGTTGATTGATTTTGTGGTCTCCGTCCTTCCAAGTCCTTAGTGGCACTCTCTTGAATACTTTCCTGGTACGTTCTACATGACAAAGTCTGTCAAATAGCATAAAACATGGGTTTTGTGGTTCCTTGCTAAGATACATGCAACATTTCAGGACACAAATAAGTTCAGACGTGTGCAAAGTTCCAGGGCGTTCCACGTTGCTCTGGGCGTTGATGTAAGAGAATGCTTAGTTACAGTTTTGGACCCTGAATTAGTCACTGTGTCTATCTATAATGCAACCCTGCTTTGACATAGAACATAGAGCTTTAAAGGAAGGCTTAATGTCTAATTATTCTTGTAAGATAGCTCACTTGCTAACTCTAAATTTTAGTTTTCAGGGTTTTTTTCTTAAACCTTTTTTTTTTTTTGATGGGGGCAAAGGTTATGATAGGATTCTCTGGCCTTATGAATATAAAGTTAATGAGCTTGTTCTATGTGACTCTTCAACACCCACAAAGCTACTCAAGCATGGTATTTATTTCACTTAATTAAATACACAGAATAAAGTGGAGCTCTTCTGGCTATGAATCTGTCTTGGAAGTGTCAGTGAATGTCACAGGAGGGCAGGTATCTGTCCACCAGGACTTGGGGACTGACCCAATGCCAGGTGTTGCTCTTCCTCAGGGAACTTCCCAGAACTACTCGAAGGAGTCAGATCAAGGATTGTAAAATCAGTCCCTCCTCATCAGGAGTTACTAGTGGAAGCTCCGTTTCACCTACCTTTACCCACATCCTTAAGCAAGTGAGTACACATAACTGAAATGACTCATCAAGTCTTGGAATAAATTGATTTTCTCTTTTTTATCAGAAATCAGAACTAAATGATCTTTTTTTTTACCTGACAAGTGATCTCCTCTGTATTTATAGTGTATGCATTTCTCCAGGGATTTACTGCAGTTTAACGTCAGTGCTGGAGAGATCTGTGCACATATGTGCCCGTATGGGGCTGCCTATTTTATTATCCATCAGCTGGTCCCCGCTCTGTTGGGTTCCAGGGCTGTTTGGGTGGGAGGGTGATGAAGTCCCACGGAAGGCTGCTGGTCAGAGTGTCGGCACTGTTTTGTTTGAGACAGAGTGCATTTGTGTCTCCGTTCATTTTATGCAGGGATGTGGTGGGGCGGGGGGTGGGTGGGTA
Organism: Callorhinus ursinus; assembly: GCF_003265705.2. Taxonomy (NCBI): domain Eukaryota; kingdom Metazoa; phylum Chordata; class Mammalia; order Carnivora; family Otariidae; genus Callorhinus; species Callorhinus ursinus. The sequence goes on along the minus strand of NW_027397073.1, from coordinate 11,960,207 downwards.
GCTGGCTTTCCAAGTTATTTCCAGGAGTGCTCAGCAAAGATGTCCCATGGACCATCCAAATGGCGAGAAATAGCAAAGTGCTATTCATCTCCATTCTAATTTGAGTCTCGCTGTGGGTCTGTAGTCAGTGACCCCTTTTGACAGTTGCCTCAGTGGAGGAGAAGGTTTGGATGAGCTGTATTTTTCAGAAGGAAATGAAGCTGAGCACTGAGTGTAACTCAGGATGGAGGGAAGAGAGCATGATGCCCTGCTAATGGGAATGGAACTTGTGCTCCTAAAGGAGCCACGTCCAGGGTAGTATTTTCCGGGGCTGCCAGAACAAAGCACCACAAACTGGGCAGCTTAATACAGCGGAGTTGATGGTCTCAGTTCTGGAGGCCAGAGGTCGGAAACGGAGACGTTGGCAGGGCTGTACTTTCTCTGAAGGCTCTGTGTGGAAAATCCTTCCTTCCTCTTTTCTAGCTCTGTGGTTTCCAGCAGTTCTTGACATTCCTTGGTTTGTAGATGCATTCCTCCAATCTCTGCTCCCTTGTCACATGGTACTTTCCCTGTGTCTGTCTTCATGCCGTCTTTCTTCTATATATGTCTGTATCTAAATTTTCCCCTTCTTCTTCCTCTCCTCCTGCTCCTTCCTCTCCTCTTCCTCCTTCTTCTTCTCCTCCTCCACCTTCTTCCTGCTCCTTCTTTTTCTTC